>NC_090825.1:152608400-153208400 GCF_028021215.1 Eschrichtius robustus | reverse complement strand
TTTCCTCATTGTGAAGGATACATCTTATCCCTAGCCTAAAAGCTGGAGACATACTTTCCAACACACCAAACTAGACATTTAAATGAAATAAAAGCTCCAATCATGTTGAGTTAACATGCTTTATTCCCATTCAATTTGCAGTAAGCACAGATTGCAAAGTTCCCCAGAGGGAGAGAAATGGGAGCAGGCATACTCAGACTTCAGGTGTGATTTGTTAGTTGTTCTTCTGCTGCCTCTTTTCTCCCTCTAATTTTTTCTTGTAAAGAAGGCATTTAATTCTAGTTGTAGCAGATTGTAATTTCCATAAGTGGCCACAGCAATATTTCTGACCCCACACGCTGTTCCAGGACCTTGCCACTTCCCGTCAAGAGGTGAAGTCTATTCCCTTCCCCTTGAACTGGGGTAGAACTTTATGACTGCCCCAACAAAAAGAGGATGGGGTGGATGTCATGTTGCATGCCTTCCCAGCTGGGCCATAAATGGCAATAGAGCCTCTGCCTGACTGTCTTGTGATGCCCTCTTGGAAGCCAGTCACCATGTTGTGAGGAAGCTCAGGCTACATAGAGAGGCTGCTTGTAGGTGCTGAGGTCCCATCGAGAGCCACCATCAGTCAGCAGACATGTGAGTGAGCGAGTGAGTGAGTCTTCAGGGGATCTTAGCCCCAAGTCATCTCCACAGCCCCTGTCTGAATTGTGACCCACAGACCCAATAAGCATTATAAACAGTTGTTTTACCTCATTGATTTGTAGGGTAATTTGGTCCTCAGCTATAGTAACCGTATCTCTAAGGATACAGTGACCCCAGCTAATCAGACAATTCCAACTAGAAGGTGGGTGTTATAATGAGAAAACCATGAGACTAGGACCTGGGAGACCTAGGTCATAGGCCGGATTAACTCATAATTGACCTTAGGACCTTGAACATATCATGTAACCTTTCTGAGTCCTAACATTTGAACCTTTTAGGCCCCTTCAAGTTCTACCATTAATTAAGGCCTTGATAGAGAACAATATGAAAAGGTTTCATATTGGAAATACTCGATCTCTTGAGAGACTGCATATCTATATGTAATCAATGACATTCTTGGTTTTACAGTTAACTCTCACAGGGAAATCTTATTTCCCTCCTTTCCAAACTATGGGAAAATTTTTCCAAAGTATTGACAGCAGAGAATAGGGTCATTTTTTATCAACCCAATTTTAGCATAAAATAAATTAGAAAGCTGGCTGGGCCTTTGCTGCAAGACGTGGGCTCCCCAGTCTCAGTTCATGGTAATATAGTAACCACTGCTTAGATTCTCGACTTTTATATTGTTCAGTCATCTTTGCCTGCTATTTTGGGTGTTCTTTGCTAGTTACCCGGTGACTTGCTGCCAGAATATGCTTACAGAGATTTTACTGTCTCTCTCTAGATTCAGCAGTTTGAGAACGTTAAATGTGCCTTGCAAAGCTAAATCTGCTATGGGATATATAAGGCTGGTCTCTCATCAGTTGTAATTCTCTGGTAGTTGCATTGTTAAGAGGAGTCATCTATTATTCCACATACTACATTCCAGAAGAAGCTAAAGCAAGTGTTTAATGCATGCTTTCCAGGGCACAATACTGCACAGTCCCTAGAGTGTGATGACTTGGGACAGCTGCCCCAAGTCAATATTCAGGGGACCCAGCCATGCTGGCAGCTTGTCAGTGACTCAAGGAGCACCAGCTGGGGCCCTGTAACATGCTTGTACCACGCTCACAGAGAAACAGTTTTTTTTTTTTTTGAAATAAATTTATTTATTTATTATTTATTTTTGGCTGCGTGGGGTCTTCGTTGCTACGCGTGAGCTTTCTCTAGCTGTGGAGAGCGGGGGCTACTCTTTGTTGTGGTGTGTGGGCTTCTCATTGTGGTGGCTTCTCTTGTTGTGGAGCCCAGGCGTTAGCCATGCGGGCTTCAGTAGTTGTGGCACGTGGGCTCAGTAGTTGTGGCACATGGGCTCAGTTGCTCTGCGGCGTGTGGGATCTTCCCAGACTAGGGCTCAAACCCGTGTCCCCTGCATTGGTAGGCGGATTCTTAACGACTGCGCCACCAGGGAAGTCCTGAGAAACACTCTTCACTTGCCTCCCTTTCCTGGAGTCACCAGAATCACCGCCTATTCCCTTTGTACCCCAGCGTTCCCACCACAGAACAAGGTTAGTAGGTTACCTTCTGATATGAATTGTATCCTCCCTGTGAAGCAGTTGTTTCCTACGTCTGTTTAGGACACTTGCATTTTGTTATTTTAATGATGTGATATCATTAAATATTACATAAATTGATGAAATATGAAGACAATAGAGTTGTTTCTAGTGAACAAGTCAAAAGCTTCCTAAAGTGTGAGCGATATAGCTGCAAAAGATTGTGGGAAAAACTCTAGAAGAATTCTGCACTCAGATCGCTTCCCCTTTATCTATAAGTTTTCATTCTCCTTTAAAGACACCCATACTTTACATCTCAGTTAATGATATGGATGTTCTTTTATTTTTTTTTTTATTTTTTTTTTTTTTAATTTTTATTTATTTATTTATTTATTTATGGCTGTGTTGGGTCTTCATTTCTGTGCGAGGGCTTTCTCTAGTTGTGGCAAGCGGGGTCCACTCTTCATCGCGGTGCGCGGGCCTCTCACTGTCGCGGCCTCTCTTGTTGCGGAGCACAGGCTCCAGACGCGCAGGCTCAGTAATTGTGGCTCACGGGCCCAGCCGCTCTGCGGCATGTGGGATCTTCCCAGACCAGGGCTCGAACCCGCGTCCCCTGCATTGGCAGGCAGACTCTCAACCACTGCGCCACCAGGGAAGCCCCTAACCTACTTTTTAACACAGCAACACATGCTCCTGAGCAATAATTTGGCTTGAACTGTACATAAATTCAGCTCATCTCTACTTTCTGTTTCATCACAACAAATAAAGAACTGTGCAGACTGCCCTTTCCTGCTGCCAAACTACAAACTGCCACTCTGTGATTTTGTTTTCACATCAAGGATACTCTTCAGCTTTAGCCAGATCCCCCCAAGCCATTTCCCCCTCACTTTCCAGATTAATTCTAGAGGAATGAGATCTATTCCAGCCCCCACAAACCTCACTGGGATGGTTCTAAGTTCATTTACACAGGGAACCCTCTGCTACTTACCCAAATCTCAAAAGCTCCCCTACCTCTTGACCCAGGCAATTCCCTAGTACAGCACCTGGTTCCTTCTCTTCTTTGCTTCATCCAGTGTTTATTGTGCACCTATCACATGTCAGGCTCAGCGCCAGGTACTAGGTGGGCTGTAGTGAATAAAATGTGTTTACTTTATATTGTCAACAACAGGTATGTAGTATGCGCAGAAGAGCAGTAGCTACGTCTTTTTGTCTTGTTGTTTTAATGGATAAATTGGTAAACTAATGAAGGAGAATTTCCGTAGCACTTTTGACTTTGGAAATTGTTGGTGTATGTCATTATGTATGCATTTAGATATGGTATGTATTTATTTGCATTTCTGTGGAAATTAAAAGGGCATGTAATACTTTAGTTTAACCCAGGGGCTAACAAACTTTTTCTGTAAGGGGGTCAGAGAGTAGATATTTTTGGTTTTGTGTCACAGGGTGTCTTTCACAACTACTAAAGTAAGTAAGCTGTTACAGCATAAACACAGTCATAGATAATACATAAATGAATGGGAGTGGCTGGGTTCCAATACAATTTTATTTATAAAAACAGGCAGTAGCCAGAGTTTGCTGACCCCTGGAATCTATTAAAATACCTTACTGCTGCTCCTATTAGCAATTAAACTTGCTTAAGCCTCTTCCCTTTAAAAAAAAAAAAAATCCAAGTCCCACATCACTGCAAGAAGTTGTCTTGTACACACCATCTCTACCTCCCCACCTCTCATTCACCTCCAGTGCTAGACAGTCTGACCTCTGTGCTCACCGCCCACTGAAATTGCTCTTATCAAGGTCACCAACAATCTAGCCAACAGAACCCAACAACACATTAAAAGGATCATACACTATGATAAAGTGGGATTTATCCCAGGGATGCAAGGATTCTTCAATAAACGCAAATCAATGTGATACACCATATTAACAAATGGAAGAATAAAAACCATATGATCATCTCAATAGATGCAGAAGAATCTTTTGACAAAATTCAACACCCATTTATGATAAAAACTCTCCAGAAAGTGGGCATAAAGGGAACCTACGTCAACATCATAAAGGCCATATATGACAAACCCACAGCAAATATCATTCTCAGTGGTGATAAACTGAAAGCATTTCCTCTAAGATCAGGAAAAAGACAAGGATGTTCACTCTCGCCACTCTTACTCAACATAGTTTTGGAAGTCCTAGCCACGGCAATCAGAGAAGAAAAAGAAATAAAAGGAATACAAATGGGAAAAGAAGAAGTAACACTGTCACTGTTTGCAGATGACATGATACTATACATAGAAAACCCTAAAGATGCCACCAGGAAACTACTAGAACTAATCAATGAATTTGGTAAGGCTGCAGGATACAAAATCAATGCACAGAAATCTCTTGCATTCCTATACACTAACAACGAAAAATCAGAAAGAGAAATTAAGGAAACAATCCCACTGACCTGTGCAACAAAAAGAATAAAATACCTAGGAATAAACCTACCCAAGGAGGCAAAAGACCTATACTCAGAAAACTATAAAACACTGATGAAAGAAATCAAAGATAACATAAACAGATGGAGAGATATACCATTCTACAGAATTGGAAGAATCAATATTGTGAAAATGACTATACTACCCAAAGCAATCTACAGGTTCAGTGTAATCCCTATCAAATTACCAATGGCATTTTTCACAGAACTAGATCAAGAAATTTTACAATTTGTATGGAAATGCAAAAGACCCCAAATAGCCAAAGCAATCTTGAGAAAGAAAAATGAAGCTGGAGCAATCAGGCTTCCTGACTTCAGACTATACTACAAAGCTACAGTAATCAAGACAGTATGGTACTGGCACAAAAACAGAAATATAGATCAGTGGAACAAGATAAAAAGCCCAGAGATAAACCCACGCACCTATAGTCACCTTATCTTTGACAAAGGAGGCAAGAATATAACATGGAGAAAAGACAGCCTCTTCAATAAGTGGTGCTGGGAAAAATGGACAGCTACACGTATTAGAATGAAATTAGAACACACCCTAACACCATACACAAAAGTAAACTCAAAATGGATTAAAGACCTAAATGTAAAGCCAGACAGTATAAAACTCTTAGAGAAAAACATAGGCAGAACACTCTGTGATATAAATCATAGCAAGATCCTGTTTGACCCACCTCCTAGAGTAAGGGAAACAAAAACAAAAATAAACAAATGGGACCTAATGAAACTGAAAAGCTTTTGCACAGCAAAGGAAACCATAAACAAGACGAAAAGACAAGCCTCAGAATGGGAGAAAATATTTGCAAATGAAGCAACTGACAAAGAATTAATCTCCAAAACATACAAGCAGCTCATGCAGCTCGGTATCATAAAAACAAACAAGCCAGTCCAAAAATGGGCAGAAGACCTAAACAGACATTTTTCCGAAGAAGACATACAGATGGCCAACAAATGCATGAAAAGATGCTCAACATCACTAGTCATTAGAGAAATGCAAATCAAAACCACAGTGAGGTATCACCTAAAAATCTACAAACAATAAATGCTGGAGAGGGTGTGGAGAAAAGGGAACCCTCCTGCACTGTTGGTGGGAATGTAAATTGATACAGCCACTATGGAGAAGAGTATGGAGGTTCCCTAAAAAACTAAAAATAGAAATACCATATGACCCAGCAATCCCACTATTGGGCACATGCCCTGAGAAAACCATAATTCAAAAAGATACACGTACCACAACGTTCACTGCAGCACTATTTACAATAGCCCGGACATGGAAGCAACCTAAATGTCCATCAACAGATGACTGGATAAAGAAGATATGGCACATATATACAACGGAATATTAGCCATAAAAAGGAACGAAATTGAGTTATTTGTAGTGAGGTGGATGGACCCAGAATCTGTCATACAGAGTGAAGTAAGTCAGAAAGAGAAAAACAAATACCGCATGCTAACGTATATGTATGGAATTTATCAAAGCAGTACTGATGAACCTAGTGGCAGGGCAGGAATAAAGACGCAGACGTAGAGAACAGACGTGAGGGCATGGGGGGGAAGGGGAAGCTGGGATGAAGTGACAGAGCAGCATTGACGTATATACCCTACCAAATGTAAAATGGATGGCTACCGGGAAGCAGCTACATAGCACAGGGAGATCAGCTCAGTGCTTTGTGATCACCTAGAGGGATGGGATAGGGAGGGTGGCTCAAGAGGGAGGAGATATGGGGATATATGTATACATATAGCTGATTCAGTTTGTGGTACAGCATAAACTAACACACATTGTAAAGCATTTATACTCCAATAAAGATGTTAAAAAATAATAAGTTTAAAATTGTGCACCATTCTGAGTAGTGTGATGAGAACCATCCTGCTTCATCCAGCCCGGGACGTGAATCATCCCTTTCTCCAGCATATCCCACCTGTTAAGTCACTTAACTAGCTGTCTCAGTTATTGAATTGACTGTCTTGGTATCATAGTGTTTGTGTGTAAATAACAACTATTTTACTTAATAATGGCCCAAAGCACCAGAATAGTGATGCTGGCAATCTGGATATGCTAACGTGAAGCTGTAAAGCGTTCCCTTGAAGTGAAAATGTCCAAGTTCTCAACTTAATAAAGGAAGAGAAAAAATTAAATGCTCTGGTTGCTAAGATCTATGGTAAGAACAAATCTTTTATCTGTGAAACTGTGAAGAAGGAAAAAGAAATTTGGCTTGCTTTGCTGTTGCACCTCAAACTGCAAAAGTTAGGGCCACGGTGTGTTATAGGTACTAAGTTAAAATGGAAAAGGCATTATATTTGCATAAGATATTTTGAAAGAGACCACGTTCACATAACTTTGATTACAGCATATACTTATAACTTTTATTTTGTTATTAATTGTTGTTAATCTCTTAATGTGCCTAATTTATAAAATAAACTTTATCATAAGTATGTATGTATAAGAAAAACATAGGATACACAGGGTAAAATACTATCTGCAGGTTTAGGCATTCAACCGGAGGTCTTGAAGCATATCCCCTGTGGATAAGGGAGGTCTATACTATTTATATATTCAACACAATAAATTGTTTCTTATTTCATGATTACAGTTGTGATTAGAATACGTATTTAGTTTTTAACTGATCACAGTATTTCTCTACTAATTATTACAAAATTACCTCAATTCAAGTAGATCAAACAAGAGGATACCTTATCAATTAGAAACATACATTAGTATACTCAAACAATCCTTGAATTTACAAGAGCTTAAATAATAAAATTTAATAAAAAATTAATAGTAGCAATAAAATTGCTAACATAAATATTCTAAAGTATGAAAGAAAATCAATTAAATAAATACTTATCATCATTACTTAAGCTAAACAGGCATCAGGAAAATAGTAATTTCATATGTAGTGAAACCAGGTAACCACTACCACTAAATAAAACTTGCTGAATGTCTACTACTATATATGAAAAGCACTGTTCCGTGTACCAAGAGGAATTACAAAATCAGTTTCAGACTGTCCTCAAGGAATTTACATTCTGGTTGAGGGAGATACAATACGTATAATTAAACTATAATATAAAGTGGTATATTATGGCACATGCACACCAATGAAGGACAGGAAGCAAACAATGCAAAAAATAAATGAGGCAGCAGATAGCTAGAATGATGTACTCCAACTACATCAAGGGAAACTTTCAAGTAATAAGACTCTTACCATGCCACTTATAATCCTGTTGCTAACATCGCCTACTTAAATATTTGAGGATAAAATAGAGAATAACTAAATTCAGCAATAAAATATGATGGTTAGAAAAAAATCACATCTATTTCCAGTACTATCATCATTGTTAGGACCAGAAACTGACTCCTCATGTAGCATTCTGTAAAAAGCCTTGCTCATTATATCCATCTACAGGTTGTACTTTCCCCCTCCAATTCCCCTCCCTGATGAGGGAGCAGTGGTAGGCCTGGGGTTCCTCTGGGGTTCCTACTGAGGACTATACAATATAATTATTGCTTTCTAACAGCCAATTGGAAATTTAACTTTAAAGTGATAATAGTATAATAGGTTTAAAAACAAGGAGCTGTATTAGATAACTCTGCATCTGAATAGCATACAAGGCATTACTCTAAATAGGCAAAACTGCTTAATATCTACCTGCCAGAGCACTGTAATATGATGTTAAACTAATTGTTCCCAACAATTTTTACTTTAGTAGCAGTGACTGAAGATTGACTGGTTAGTGAGTTTGGAAATCCGATGGATTAAGAAGCTCACTTGAAGGAGAAAATTAACAAAGTTAAGTGGAATTTCTGCAAATTAAAAAAAAGTTATTATTAGAAACTTTAAGAACTTTAGCTACAGAGAAATATGAAACAAGCCACTATGCCTTCTAAACCAACCTTACCAGGTGGTAAAGAGGATGCAATATCTTTGAGTGACATAATGTAGCCATACAGAATGTAAACTAACACACGTAATAAAAAGCGCTCACATTCTTTTCTTGGACTTTAACACACTCCAACCTTTTTCATAGGTTCAGTGTGCATAAGTAACTAAAAAATAAAAATTGTTGATTCTCTGTGTTTAGCTCTCAAGAAAGATTATTCGCCAAAGCTTTCCATTAAACACTGATTATACAAGCAAAGCACATCTAAACCTAAGAAAGCATTTAAACCTTTTGAAAAAGAGCTATTATTCCTTCAACTACTGTGTAAAGACTATAACTGCATGAAACTTAGCCATTGTAACACCACCACCAAGAAGAAACTGCTTCTTACTTTATTCAAAGTTGATTACCACTCTGAAGAATCCTCAAGCCATACATGTATTACAACTCTAAAGAATCCTCAAGCCATACAATTCAGCAAAATGCTTAAGACAACTAAGTAACAAATACCAATTTTTCCAGACCTTTCTACATAGAACTCGCATTAAATAACTAGTTTTACATAAAAATATCACATTAACAATGTTAGTCAGTAGTATCAAAACACACATGGATAATGATATTTTGTCCTGATTTTAAGTTCCTAAAGTGTGTAAAATCTTTTGATGTTTTAACAATTATGTTCAAAAAGAAGCAGCCATTAAATCCCATAATGTGTACGTGTGTGTGTATGCCTTAAACCACCTAGTATTGATTAGAAAAATGTTAAAGAATGGTTAAAAAAAAAAAAAAGGCAATACTTTTTAGTCAGCACAGTGTCAACATCTGGGCATGTCTGAGAAGTAATAGCAAAAGCTTTCGAATACAGTGTATCACCCAGAAATTAGATCTTGGGAGATCCTAGAACAAAAAGGCTCAAGGCCCTCAGGCATAGGTAGAACTAAGCAATGGATCTCAAAGATGGGATCCTGAGATGTGGCTCTCTGCATAAGCATCACCAGGCAGCTTGTTAAAAATGCACGTTACTGGGCCACACTCCCAGAGATCCTAATTTAGTAGCTATAGGGTGGAACCAGGTATCAACATATTTTTTTTAATTTTTCTTTTCTCTCTTTTTTAAAAAAATTAATTTATTTATGTTTGGCTGCGTTGGGTCTTCGTTGTTGCACGCGGGCTTTCTCTAGCTGCAGAGAGCGGGGGATACTCTTTGTTGCAGTGCGCCGGCTTCTCATTGCGGTAGCTTCTCTTGTTCGGGAGCACGGGGCTCTAGGCGCACGGGCTTCAGGAGTTGTGGCTCGCGGGCTCTAGAGCACAGGCTCAGCAGTTGTGGCGTGCGGGCTTAGTTGCTCCACGTCATGTGGGATCCTCCTGGATCAGGGCTCGAACCCGCGTCCCCTGCACTGGCAGGTGGATTCCCAATCACTGCGCCACCAGGGAAGCCCTCAACATATTTCTTAAACCAGACCAAATTGATTCAGATGCATCATCAGCCTTGGGAACCACTGAGGTCCTAAAGCAATGTTTCTCAAAGTGTTAGACGTGTTAAATACGCTCAATACTGGGCCCAATTTCTCATCAACAATGTGAGACTCTCTGCTAGTGGGACCAAACAATGTGAATTTTAAATACGTATCTCAAGTGAATCTAATGGTACTAAAAGCTTCAGAACGTACGTCTACAGGATTGGGACTAGATCCTTTAGAGTTGCAGGTGCTCGAAAATAAAATCATTTTGTTGATTATAATCTACTCCATTCAGAGGCACTGAAAGTTTGAATATAAATCCAAGAAAATATCCTGCTGCAAAAAAGTCAAACAATTCTTCGAAATCTGCACTTAGCAGCTAACCTTCTAGAATCTAGTAAGTTTAAACTTCTAGTCATCTCCTTCAAAAAGGTCACTTTCTAAACTGAGTGCCAGCCATGACAATAAGAACCTTCAAACCTAAATACAAAGCACTCTAGGCAGAATGCTTTCTTAGAAAGATGAGATAACAGACAAAAAGTTCAATACAGCTTCTTTGGAAAGATTCCCTCCCACCCAAACAGGGCATTTTGCACACACAAGTTAACTACAATAAAATTTCCTGCCTAAAAAATACAAGAAATTCTGAAAAAATACGTTAAGTAGGTTCCTTTTAATAAAATCAAAGTGTGAAAGAAAAATTAAATAAAATATATAAGCAGAGTAAAATTTAGATTTTAATAATTAATTTGATTAAAGAATTTAAGCCTGAGTCTCCAAATATTACAGTATTTTATAGACTGTTTATTTAAAACCTTTATCTTTTAAGAAAAAATAAGTGTTTCATGATGTCTGAATTTGCTCCTTCATCTTATAATTTCAATCCTTATCACTGAAATCAAAATAACAAATGCATGGAGCAGAGACTGAATAGAAGACGTTAGGTTGCTTTTCTTCAACTTCAAAAAAACCTGAAATGATACAGTTCCTAATTTAGTGATCAAAAATAACCAAAAGTAAATACGGGTAGAGAATATCTTGCTATTGGTTCACTGAGGTTAAGCATGAACTTAACTAAAGGTCTGTTTTGTTTTGTATTTTTATACATCTATTGATTTTTTATTTTTATTTTGGCTGCGTTGGGTCTTTGTTGCCGTGTGCGGGCTTTCTCTGGTCGCGGTGAGTGGGGGCTACTCTTCATTGCAGTGCACGGGCTTCCTACTGCAGTGTCTTCTCTTGTTGAGGAGCACGGGCTCCAGGCGCACGGGCTTCAGTAGTTGTGGCACGCGGGCTCAGTAGTTGTGGCTCGCGGGCTCTAGAGCGCAGGCTCAGTAGTTGTGGCGCACGGGCTTAGTTGCTCCGCAGCATGTGGGATCTTCCCGGGCCAGGGCTCGAACCCGTGTCCCCTGCATTGGCAGGCGGATTCTTAACCACTGTGCCACCAGGGAAGCTCCTAAAGGTCTGTTTTGTTCATAGAGATTTGCTTCAGTATTTCTGTATTGAGAGTCACTTCCTTGAAAGTTATAGTTTTACATTTATTATCACTGTTGAAGAGTCTCTCCTTGACCAAACTTTAGTCAGGCTCCTCTGAACTCTTTCCAATTAGGCCCTAACTTTTGGGCTTCTGTGTTCATCTCTGCATTGTCCAATTTTAGCAAGAATCCTACTATGTCAGTTTAACCAGAATCCCCCACCCTCAATATTGATCACGCTGGATATCTGATTAGGTTCCTCATCTCTACCATCCCCCATGTAATATCTGACCACCTGGCCTGCCTTCATCAACAATCCTGTTTAGGTCTGTTTAGCCAGAATCCCTCTTATTTTGATGTTTCTTTCCTCTTAGTAATTTTTACCCCACCCTTCTACTTGGCTATACATCCCCAGTTCTCCTAGTTGTATTCCAAGTTTGAGCCCAATCTCTCTCCCCCACTGCAAAACCACACTGCAGTGGGCCCTACAACTATCGTGATAGTCTCCCTGAATAAAGTCTGCTGTACTAATCTTTATAAGTGTCATGAACAATTTTTTCTTAAACATCACTACCAACGTTATGAGTAATTTTCTCCTTGCCTCACGGTTACAGAGAGAAATTTTCAAAATAAATCCCTCCCCACGCCCAACCAGGAAAAAAAACAAATTTAAAGAACTATGTAACTAAGAATAAAAAAAGTAGAAAGGAGGAGACTGGTATACATCTCTAGCCAATCGAATGCACATTAATACTGATCATCTAATAGAATTATTGTTACATTCAGTTTTCCAAAGTCAGCACAGTCTAGGCACCTCACCAACGGCCTTTATGGGCCTTTCTTGCTTAAAATATAAGAAGATAAAAAGTTAGCCAAACACATGGGTCACATAAAATAAAATCATCAAAATCAAATGAACTTCAGATGAGACAGGGAGGACACCAGATCTGAATATGCTATCTGAAATAAAACTAAAGGGCAAAAACTAAAGCCCTCTCAGTGTGAGCAGATTCTGAAACACGAATCAAGACCTGGAATCCTGCCATAGAAGCAATCTAGAAAACATGCCGAAATGACCATATGGCTGCCCTGCAGAAATCTGCAAAGGAACCAGTCAAGAAGCTGACAAGAGAAACAAACATGCTTCTCACCAAATGAGGCCTGACACAGCCTGGAACCTGAGGTCTGTCAAGAAAAACAAACAAAAAAATGTAGTCAAGCAGCCATTTAGGAATGATTCTTCTCTAGGTTATAGCTCACTCAAATTTGTGTCAAATGATACATAAATTGAGATGCGACATTTGAGGAAGGCCTTCAGCCTGTTTTCAAAGAAAACCCAAGAGAGTATCTTCTTGTATCAGGGTTGTAAAAGAAAACTTCACCAAGACGGCCACGAAGGCTGGTGACAAGCACTGGAGGAATACACAACAAATTAAGATGGAGCTCTGACATCTGGAATATATCTATAAAGAAATTAACATATATGGCAGCTGAGATGCTAAAGATTTTTAAGTTCATTTTTTTTCTGGTGGAAAATGGTATTTCTTTAAGGAACCCTGGCAAAGTCATAATTAGTACAAGAACATTCTATAAACTTTATCAACTTCCAATGAATTCGATTAATAGAGCTTCCAAACATCTAAAATCTTACCTAACTAATGGTCTCAAATGTTAAAGAAATAATCACAAAGTATTAGCAACTATAAAACAACCAAAATAAGATGACCAAAAATGGATATTAATACAGTAAGTGAAAGGAAAGCAAATATTCCTTAACCAGGAGACAAAATGTTTAACAAAATTTTGTTTCAAAGCACTTAACTTCCAGTTAAAGCAGTGGTAGAGCTTAGGAAATTTTTAACCAAATGAGACAGATCCACTATTATATTCCAATTAAAAAAAAAAAAAAAACGAACAAAAAAGACTATAATAAAGGCTACAGAATGGGCTATATCTTTACCACAGTATGCCAACCAATATTACTGATCAAACTCCTTGATTTTTAAAGTAGGGAAAACTGTGATCTAATAGTTCAAAACAAGCTAAAAATATCCTTTAAATGACAGAAGCAATGACAAACCTCAGAACTGGAAATACTGAAAAATGTTGTGTTTGAGAGCAAGGAAGATATGAAAAGAGAGGTGATCAAACTCAGGAAAGATTTAGAAAGAAAAGAAAAACTTATTTCAGGAATGAAGACTAAGTTAACAAGAAGCACAGTGGGTTAATGCCTTACAAAAGTAGAAAATGGAACATAAGACAAATTTTAGAATTAAAAAAAAAGAAGAGGTAAAAAGATTTTAAGAGACAATAATTAATATGTAACATAAGCAAGACTGTCCAATATATGTTTAGTAGGAGTCCCTGATAAAGACCAAAGCAACAAAGCAAAAAATACTAAAAACTGTAATAAAACTCTCCTGGAATAAAAGATAACTTCAAACTACATATTGAAAGACTATACGTGTATCTGAGAAAATGATACAGCCCAAATCGAACACATTTTAATGAAGCTAAAGTGACCTTCAAGTATAAAAACCCATAGATTAAAACTTCTTACAGTCTTGTATATTCTTGCTACATAATACATGAGAACTCAAGGAATATTGTTCCCATAAGTCTGTCCTGAAGAATCTACCAGAGAATAAATAAGCTTCAAACAACCAACAGCTTGGAAAGGAATTAACATAAGGGCTCCTGGAATGTGTGAGCCATTCAGGTAGTAACTTTCAAAGGGGAAGAGAGTAGCAGAATGCTCAATATCTCTAAGGTAAGTCTTCCATCATTCCATGAAAGAAATGACCAGAGAAGGATTGGAAATTCATACAGTTATTCTCTCAGCACATCTGTAAGACTAAGAATTTCCAGAATATCTGATAACCAAATGTAGTTATTAAATTTCTTATAGAACCAGATATATATATACATATATTTTTAAACATTTTAATATTCCTCCAATATTTTATAGTGTTTACTCTGAGAAAAATTAATCTTAGTCTTAGAGAGGTACACTTTCTCCCTAGGTAACCTAGTAGAGAAATTAGCTCCTGCCTAACCTCGTGAAGAAACTAATTGAAATGGGGCATCCATAGTCACTCCATTAATAGAATTTTTGCCCATCCCCTTCCTCTAGAGCTGGCAATTACAGAGTAAAGTTTGAAAGTCAATCCTACAGAAGCCTGCAGCAAGAACCAGGAATGGATCAAGGAACGGGAATTCCTCTTACGGGGAAAGGTGGAGTTTACCACGGGAAAAGGTAGAATAACGGGCTGAGGGGCTTCCAGAGAGTCATTTGGAAAAAAACAAGATGGAAAGAAGCCTTGAAGAGTACCTTCACCTTGCAAGGAGCTAAATCTAGAAGGATCTGCTTTTTGAAGGAACAAAAGTAAGCAGCCTCTGTCCACATCATCCCAGTATCTATGGGACGGGTCAATAAAGAACAAAAAGTCCTAAAATAATTGTCAAGACCAAGAAAGAACTGATTGACTATTAACATTACGGAATCAGGGTCTTACCACTATTACAAAAGGACAACCAAATTCTACCATGTAATACAAGATCTTTATGATGAAATCTGTATGATGACCATAGTTCCTCTCATCCTGAAAAAGAATCTGAAAATGATCAGCTTTCTCATCTCTTATTTGAATAAAGAATGACTTAATATGGCAGAGAAAGCACAACAGTCTCCTAGACAAGTAAATATCTCTTCTTAAATCTATACTGAAAATTTGTAGAATTCTAAATCCAAATACATTTTAACAACATACAATTTATGATGAAAATAAGATTCAAGCATTTAAGTCTAAGTTATAAACATTTTGTTTAGGTAATAAAACCTACAGATTAGCTCATAATAGCATAATAATAGGGTCAACAGTTAACTCCATGGTTAAGTCGAAAAGATTAAGGAGAAAGCTAATCTGTAGGTAATAAAACCTACAGATTAGCTCATAATAGCATAATAATAGGGTCAACAGTTAACTCCATGGTTAAGTCGAAAAGATTAAGGAGAAAGGCTTAGGAAAAGAGTAACTGCTTAACCTCAATAAGATATGACTGCTAGTCAAGCTAATTTACTCATGGTAGGCAAATGATAAACAGAACTCTGAACTGAAAATACATCTGGATACCACGGATTTGCTTCATGCAAAAGAATCTAGTTAATTAAATCTAGCCGACTAGCTGTATTTCCCCCCACATTGTGTCCCCAAATCCAGCAGTGGTGAATATGTTGTTGACTGGGAAATATATAACTACGCTTCTGTAGAATAAACCCCAAATCAATAGGCTCAACAGAATGAAGGCTTCAGAAATAAGGAAACACAGATGTTTATTCTAGCATTTACTTTCATAAATACTGACATCAAAGAATCAAATATGTAGCTGTGAAGCAGTACTGTATCCAAAATTGGATGCTTCATTAAAGCTGGATATGGCCCAAAGCTGCAGGAAACATCCTGAAGGAAAAGGTCTTCTACAAATGATACCTTTGTAGAGGCCATGGAGTAAAACAGAACATGGTAAAAACCAGTTCCGTGTTTGCATACACAGGACACCTTCCACCTCAACAATTCTACAAATATTGTGCATAAAAGGTTGCCAGGAAACACTGCCAAGGACTGGGATCAACTTCAGAAAAAATAAAATAAAACTACTAGTGGCATGACTAAGTGTAGGGGAAAAGTGTCATAAAATATTTTAGAAGAGCATCATATTTTATGCCTCCAGAACAGGCATAGAACTGGCCATTATAATCTTAGCCAAAAACAGTCTATTGATATTACTGATTGAACTGGACTTCAATCAAAATGGCACTGCCCAGGAGCTACAAATGGACTGAAGTCACAAAGTTCCAGAGTTTGTTATTAGCATCTAAGTTAATTTTTTCCCTTAAATGATGAAAGAACATTGTTCAAACCAAGAGCCCAAGAAATGAGCGAACAAATATCAGACTACACTTTTGGATATAGCTTGAATCATTAACAATACCTACAACAGCTCGGGCATTTGTAATAAAAACCGGAACAACACTTCCAGATGTACTAAAAAGACTCATCTCAACATGGGAAGAAAACAAAACCACACTCGAGAAAAGAGATGGGTCAACTGGATTTTTGTCTGCCTTTTTTCTCCATTCTTTCCTTCTTCACCTCTGACCAGAATTTTTTTAAATCCTTTCTATGTAGTGTTTGAGACAGGACAAGTACGAACAATATATATTCAAACATTATGAATAATACAGTTAACTTCTTTTTCATGGATATGTCAAATCACTCATTTATCTGTCTCTTCCCCCGCCCCATATTTTAGTTATTTTACTTTCATTTAAGAATGAAATAAGAAAGTGAAACCTACTATGATTCACTATTTTGTTTATACTTAAATGATAAATGTAAAACTTATCTACCAGAGGGTAGGCTCCTTCCTAAAAGTAAAGCTCTCGTCTTTTTCTGTTTGTTTCTCTAACACCTAGCACAACTACTCAAGTTTTGTTGAACCTGTGGATATCAGTTATCCATCCTTTCCTTACTTTTAAATAAAGTAATACTCAAAAACTAGAAATCACCTGGCATATATTATGGAACTCATTAGCAAAGGAGGCTTTCTGGAAGAGCCTCAAATGGAATGGCTCCACGTTTCTTTTTAATATTCTGTATGTGAGGCTCATCTAAAATCATTGTGAATAAAGTGCAAGACAGTGACAAAAATAACTTGAATTCAGATCTCTATCATCCCATTTTCCACATTTACATAAAAGGCTATGATTTCCATGCTTAGGTATTTCACAAGCAGCTCATTAAGATAGGTTCACATAATAAATAACTCTTCATATAGTGCATAGCCAAGAAAAATAACATATTTATATAAAATAACAAGACCGCTTAATGAGACCACGAAACTTCGTGTCCTGCCACGCACTCTGGGAGACAATGGATTTATTTCCACATGGCTATCAATTCTTATAACGTCTCCAAAGTTTTTTGAAAATAGTCTCTTAAATCATTAATCAAAGAGTAGTTATAGCATCTTCAGCTAATGAAATAGCAAATTATATAAAACTAAGTACATTCCAGCAAGATCACACAATCGAACTTGATGAAGTATCTCTTGCATACTGACAGAGCACTGAAAACACTGAACCACACTTGCCTATGTGATGGATCACACGAGGTAAGAGTGAGACTCCCAAGGTGCATTTTCAAAGTGGCTCCAGTAGTAGCAGCTGGTAGACCACCTTTCTTTCAACTGTGAGGTGCAGTAAAGTTGCTAATGCTAACAGCTACAAGTTTTTAAAATTCGTAGCTTATCACAATAAAAACCCAATGTGTATCTTCCTGGCTGACAGATGGCCTTCTATATGATCATGCAGGGATTCAGACTTCCTTCATCTTATGGCTCCACCATTCCCCCAGGGCCTTGGTTGGAGTCCTCTGCTAGATTCTCTGCTTCCAGCTGGCAGATGAGGGAAGAGAATGAATGACAAGGATCAAACTAGTGCTTTTTTATTGAACACAGATGAAAATGTTGTATATCACAAAGCCTTACCTAATTGTAAGGAGGGGTAGGAAAAAGAGTCTTGATGTAGGCCAAGAGGGAGACAAAACAGGGTTTGGTGAATACTTTAGAAGTCTCTACTATAGAAGGGCTTAACTCCCTTTGCCTGAATTACCTTGGAGATGGTTTGAGCCAAATTTGAGAGTAAGTCTTGCTAAATTATTACAATTCTCACCATAAATAGAAAGATCTAACTTAATCTAATTTACAGTAATCAGTAGATTACCTTACACTGACACGGAATCCTTGCCTGACAAGGAACAAGCATGGAGCTATTGAAAGATAATAGCATTTTCAATACAAAGTGAGTTCAGTTTACAAAGAACTTGAGGTACACAATCGAGGATGCTGAGATGAGTCTTTTATGTCAAGCAAAGGATTGTGAACTTCAGAATTTTTTTTTTTTTTTAAAGAAAGACTATGTTTATAAAGAAAGACTGTGCAATGGGTCAATTAGAGAGGGGAGACTAATGGCGGGGGAACCACTTAAGAGGCAGCAGTTCTAACAAATCAAGCAATAAGTAATAACGGAGCCGTGAGGGGATGGAAAGAAGCTACCAGATTCAGGACGTAATTCTAAGGAGATGGGATAAGATATGGTGATCAGTAGGATGAGAGAAATGAGGGAGGAGGAAAAGTTAATAATTATGCTGCAAGGAAGTTGAGAACCCAACCCAATGATGCTCTGGGTCTGAAAGTCTTATTAATAAATTATTGATTTTCTGTTAGCAGCATAGAAAAATACACTAGGTCACTTTTTCAAAGCATGTTACCTAAGGGAGTATGATATATTCTACGTGAAACATCGGTGGAATATACTTTAAATTAAAACTTTTTATACAGATGGTAACAAGATCAGCAAGAATATAAACAGCATGAGCAAAACATCCAAAGACAATTATAATGATATTTTAAAATATTTGGATATGTAGACTTGCAGGATGTAATCATCATGTCTGTTTTAATTTGCTATATACACTTACCACCTATAAGAATACCCACTGCAGTCAGCAGAAATGCAATAACGACAGCTTTCAACACTTCTTTCAACTTTGAATTTAAATACCAACATAATATTCTGCTCAAAAATCACAAAGCCAACTCCAGCAGAGAAAATGATCATACACTTACTAAGAAAATTAAACTGTAGATAACTGGACTGTCATTCTAAATTATGTTAGATGATTCAGAAAAGGGAATTTATATGTAAACTGATGAATTTGTTTCTCCAAACCCATCCAACAACTTTTTACCAAATCATCCTTAAGTAAATACTTCAAAGAGTTCAGCATTTAAGACATGCCTCCCGAAGGAAATATAATTGTATTATAAATAGCAAATTTCCCCATAACCACAAGGAAGATGTTCAAAATTCTCATCTAGTTAGTTGTCCATTGGTTTTATCTTACATGAGATAAGTAAAGTCCCTAAGCCACTACCACTTAGTATATTAAAATTACTTATAGCATTATGAAAAGATGACCATGAATTTCTACTCTATATGGAGAAAGTATCAGGAGCCAGTGATTATCCAGTGATTGCTGAGAAAGGAATGCAAACTTTACAGCATTCTCTCTTTTATACACATACATACACACCACACACACACACACACACACACACACACACACAGATATTGTGTAGCCCTTAGGTACAATCAAATTAGGTGACCAATTAATTTTTTTTTGATCTGTACAGAAATTTTTTTAACATTTTTATTTGTAACAGACCCAACCTTAATCAAAATGTCCTCCAATAAGTGATGGGTAAGGAAACTGTGGTACATCCATACTGTGGAATTTTGCTCAGCAATAAAGGGTAACAGACTATTGATACTCTGAACAACTGTGATAGATCTCAAGGGCATTATGTTGAGTGAAAAAGAGCCAAGCTCAAAAGGTCACATAGTGTATGATTCCTGTTATCTAACATTCTCAAAATGACAAAATTATAGAGATGGAGAACAGATCAGTGATGGTCAGGGTGGTAGGGGGAGGGAGTGGTGTGACTGCAACGGGCAGCACGAGGGAGATCTGAGTGGCATCTGACATGGTCTGTATCTTGATTATACTGGTGGCTACACAGATCTACACATGTGATGAAATGACACACACACACACACACAGTCATACACACCAATATAAAAATCCTGGTTTGATGTCATACTATAATTTTGTAAAATATAACCGTTAAAGGAAAAATGGGTGAAGGATACGTGGGAGCGCTCTGTATTGTCTTTGCAACTTCCTGTGAATGTATACTTATTTATTGACTTTTAAATTTTTATTGGGGTAGAGTTTATTTACAATGTTGTGTTACTTTCAGGTGTACAGCAAAGTGAATCTGTTATGCATATACATATATCTACTCTTTTTTAGATTCTTTTCCCATATAGGCCATTACAGAGTATTGAGTAGAGTTCCCTGTGCTATACAGTAGGTCTTTATTAGTCATCTATTTTATATACAGTAGTGTGTATATGGGTGACCAATTAATTTCTTCGTCCTTAAGTATATACAGAAACTTTAAGTTAAAATCAGACTGTAGGATTATACAGTTATAAATAAAGTCATAATCCACAGTACTAATCATATTTCTAGTCTGATTATGCTTCCTTATTGCCTTGTCCTCCTGACACTGATAACAGTAGAAGGTTTGGTGAAAGTTTTTCATGAAGGAAGAAATATTTCCTCCATTAAGCTGGTTAGGAACAGTGTGGTAGGAAATTATAACTCAAGTAATAACTTTTTTTTCATAAGGACAACATAATCCAGAAAACAACTTGGAATATTTATCTAATTTAAAAGCATACCTTTCCACAGAGAAATGTGAGAAATAAAACCATTAGTCCATATGAATTCTTTCCCTTTTAGGGGTTCACTGAATACAAAATTTCTTAGAATTTTATAACTCAGACTAGAAAGGAAATGGAAAAGATCTATCCATGTTCATTTATAACAACTTCTTAGGATATTAGTTAACCCTGCTAAATGTCAGTAGAACATTTTATGTAGCAGTGAGAAATTACACTATTCTGTAATATATTTTTACAACCTCAGATGAACCTCAATCTTGTGTAACTGACTTCCTAAAAAGTTTGTGTAAATAACACTCTGCTAAATCGAATAATTTTACTTGCAGGTAAATTAGCTATTCTCTAAAGCAAACAACCACCCCAAAATCTGCTCTACACTTTAAAATTTTTACATTGCAATATAGAACAAATTAATATGTAATTTATATTCTCATTGCTTGCTTAGTATAATCATGATCTTTCTGACAGATCTAAAAACATTGAGATTTTTAATTGAAAATGCCCACCAAATTTGTGGCATGATGGTTTTTTGAATTTCTCCAAATATAACCGCTTCAGAAGCTGATTCCATGTTAATCCCACCATGCTAGGCCAAACTTTAGCAGAATATTATAATATGTCCAGGCAGCAATATAGCTTAGACCTAGATGTAATATAGAAGCCACAAGGTAATGCTCTCCTAAGCTTCATCTAATAAGGGAAAAACACATATAAACAAGTATTTGGTATTCCAAAAAGAATACCAAGAAGTGCAACCTAATCTTGAAAGATAAGCATAGAACATAATAATTCCCATATGAAGTCCAAACCTCAGAGAAAATAGTGGGTCAAATTCTTGGCAGATTTTAAATGACTTGACCTGGTTGAGAAAAATGAATGTGAGCACCCCAATTGCACCTAGAATACGTATTCTGGGAGGGTTAAACAGAGCTCCTCAGACATAGCGGGGACTCAATAAATATTTATTGTGTAAAACAGGGAGAAAATGCATTCGTTTTACTCATCAACATACTGCCAACAACTACAATACCTGAAAACAAAAATTTCTTGAACGAACAGTTATCACTGAAGTTACATTAAAGCTACACTCACCTTTGGCCATGTGTTAACCAAAAAGACGAAGAGTGGGCAAACGCAATCAACTGACCAGGTGTTTTTCAATAACAGGTCACTTCAATATGCAAAGAAAGAACAGAATTTTAAAATAAGTTTTTTAAAGCTATCTGATCAAAATATTGCAGAATATTGTAGCTTTTTTCCAAAACCTGATTTCTGAGCGCAGTCTAACTCCCTAATTTACAATGCTAATGAAACTGTATTTAGCAATGTTTGCTAATCCCTGTTTAGTTAAGTATTAGACACTTAAATGAAATAACCTGACTTTAAGCAGGAAAAGGACAGTTGATTCTATTCAGGGAGATGCACCAGAGTACCTCCAAAACACTTTGGAAGAAAGAAAACGACACTGTCACAGAACACTCAAAAATATCATAATTTGTTGATAGACTACCAGCTAATATATAAACAAACCTGTATTTTACTATGATCCTTTTCCCCATTCGTGGGAAGATCATTTCACAGGTTTACATAAGTATAGCAAAGTTCTTTAAGGTAACTGAGCAACTGAGCTCTACTAGTTTTTGTTATCTTCTAAGATACAAATATTACTTCATTAATCCAACTTATAAACTGATGTATTTCACTAGTAAAGTAATTACACAAGAAAAGTCATGAGAAACTTCATCACATAGACTCTATAAAACACTTTCAGTATCATAACAATCACAATAAAAATACCATTTCTAATGTTACTTATGAAAGGATTCATGGTCCACACTGACTATCAAAGAGGGCTTAGAGTAAGCACAAGTGACACTGAAAAACGCCACTACATCCTGAAAGGAATTGTCAAAATGGAGATTGAAATATCTTTTCTATTATACATCACATCAGCAAACCTAGAAAATGGAAAAGAGCCCAAGGAGGCATAAATTGAGAAGATACTGCACCTTGCTGCTTTGCCATGAGAGTGAAATATAAAAAGATACTATTTTGAATGCTGCTAAATTATCAAAGAATGGTAAAAGTTATGAATCACAATGTTATGGTTGAATGGAGCCTTACGATGCTTTATTGTAAATGTAGAGCTTACGTTATCAAATAGGAAAATGCAAAAGACTCATTCTACCCAGATTTTAAGATTTCATGTGAAAGGCAACTTTAAAAATTAAATCTAAATTCTGTCTTGACAAAGTGGTAAGTACTTTCAGGACCAAGGGGAAGGCTTACTAATGACATAATAAGGTTTTGAAGTGCTATGACATATTTATATACATATCTGAGGCCTGAATCACTGGGAATACTTGCAGCTATTTTAAGTTCTATGGACCCTAGAGTTGAGTTCCATTTAGCTTTCTCTTCACACCCCACCAAAGCTAATTTTGGCCTTTCTGTGACTTACCTGTATAAGCAATGGGACAAGCCATTGTGCATGCTTTCCTGCCCCATAATTAATTGGGTTCCAAAAGCAACTCTCACCTGACCTGAGGTCGGGATGTAGAGAGTTACACGGCCCTTTGGGCCTTCTGTGCATGCCGCCTGATCTTGGGCAGATTACTTAAGTTCTCAAGAGAGCAAGAGAAATTATAAAAGTGTTCTATATTGAGTTCCGGTGAAGACTAGTTGCTGACATAAAAGCTCAGTAAATAACTAATTTTACTAAGAATCATCTAGTCTACACAATGCTATAGAAACAATATGGTACTGGCAATAGAAACAGACACATAGACCAACGGAACAGAGGACCCAGAAATAAATCCACGCATATATGGTCAACGAATCTTTGGCAAGGGTGCCAAGAATATACAATGGGAAAAGGACAGTCTCTTCTATACATGGTGCTGGGAAAAGTGGATATCCACATGCAAAAGAATGAAACTGGACCCTTACCTTACATCATGCACAAAGTTAACTTGAAATGGATTAAAGACTTAAATTTAAGACCTGGAACTATAAAACACCTAGAAGAAAACATAGGGGAAAAAGCTCCTTGACATCAGTCTTGGCAATGATATTTTGGATATGATACCAAAAGCATAAGCAACAAAAGCAAAAATAAACAAGCAACTAAAAAGCTTCTGCACAGTAAAGGAAACAATCAACAAAATAAAAAGGCAAGTTGTGGAATGGGAGAAAATATCTGCAAACCATACATCTGATAAGCGTATGGTTTTTTGGATATGTACATTTGCTATGTCCAAAATATATATCGAATTCATATAACTCAATAGCAAAAAACACAAATAACCTTATTAAGAAATAGGCAAAGGATCTGAATAGACATTTTCCAAAGATGACATGTAAATGTCCTATGAGGGTACACGAAAAAGTGCTCAACATCACTAATCACCAGGGAAATGCAAGTTAAAACCACAATGAGATACCACCTCACACTTGTTAGAATGGCTATTGTCAAAAAGACAAGAAAATAAGAAGTGTTGGTGAGGATGTGGAGAAAAGAGAAAACCCTTGTATAACATTGGTGGGAATGGAAAACAGTATGGAGGTTCCTCAAACACTTAAAAATAGACCTATCATATGATCCAGCAATCTCACTTCTGAGTATATACCCACAGGAAGTAAAATCAGTATCTTGAAAAGGTATCTGCCCTCCCATGTTCTTTGCAGCATTATCCACGATAGCTAAGATGTGGAGAACCTATGTGTCCACTCACGGAGGAATGGATAAAGAAAATGTGATATACATATAAAATGGAATATTATACAGTCTCTTAAAGAAGGAAATCCTGCCATTCATAACAACATAGATGAACCTGGAGAACATTTTACTGAGTGAAATAAGCCAGACAGAAAAACAAATACACAGGGAAAAACAAAAACAAATATGATCTCACTTATGTGCATAATCTAAAAATGTCTAATTCATAGAAGCAGAGAGTAGAATGACGGTTGCCAGGGACTGGCAAGTGGGAAAAGTGGGGAGGTCAAAGGGTACAAACTTTCAGTTATGAGTAAGTTCTGGGAATCTAATGTACAGATGGTGACTACAGTCGATAATACTGTATTGTATACTTGGAATTTGCTAAGAATAGATCTTAAGTGTTCTCATCACACATCAAAAAAAAAAAAAAAAAGGCATCTATGTGAGGTGATGGAGATGTTAATTATCTTGATTGTGGTAATCATCTCACATTGTAAATGTGTACCGAATCATCACACTGTATACCTTAAAATATATAGAACTTTTATTTGTCAGTTATACCTCAGTAAATAATAAACTTACTTTTCCTTTAATAAACTTACTTTTCCTTTCCACAGCGGAATCTTTCCCCTACCCAACCAAACTCTTAATAAAAGCCCACCTATATCATTTTGAAGATGGAGAAAATAAGATGCAAAGAGTTAAGAACTTACTATAAGTCAAATGTTAGAAGTGGAAATATAACCCAAGTCTCTTGACGCCAAATCTAATATTTTTCAGTATACCTTTCTGTTTCTAAGCCTCTTTTATGGAACCATTTGGAAAATCATTTCTTCGGTCTTTAACTTGATAATTAATTCTAGAGAAAAAAGCCAGGTTATTCCATTAAGGAATAAATGTAGCCACTCACTGCTTCATTCCACCTTTACCAGAAATAAGACAATCCCCAAAGCGAATGTATAGAATCAGTTATAGGGCAACTCTAGTTGTCAGTCAGTGCTCATTCAATCCTATATTCAAGAGTATCAACAGCAATCACTTTATTAGGTATATCATAGGTATTAACAAAGCTAATTAAGCCACAAAGAGTTCATTCTTGTCTTGTTTGTTCTGCTCAAGAAAAAAACTGTGTAATAATTTTAGAAAATGTTTCACTAAATAATTGATCTTTTAGTAATATAAAAGTTAAAATTAGCTATAGGGACTACTAACGGAAATTCACCCTGTGGCCATACTGGCTAAGTAAGGGGATATTACTGTCAGTAGCTGATAGGTATTTTATCTTTAGACACTAGGCAGCAAGTCTTAGCAGTTTTTGCCTTCTTGTTACGAAACATCCAAAAGTTTAATGGATTTCTGAATTCTAATAGCTTGGAAGACAATTTTGGACATCAACCTTCCCACACAATAATGGATCTCACTAGTTTCTTTAACTCATCCTTATTTTTGGTGAGCCATTATTAAGGTGCACCATAGTTGCATTGCATTAAGTTACAAATATACAGAGTTCAAACCCACAAATTGCAGTGATACTATTAGCTCTTGGTGGGGCTAAATTAACCTAGTACCAGTTGCCAGGACAATCACTTGAGACCAGAATCTCTGCTTAGTCATTCCTGAAGCATTTACCAGTTTACCACCACGTATAACTAACTTTGAATAATCATGGAGAAACATACTTCTCACTACAATACGATTCAAGAACAGCACAGATTCTAGAAGTACACAGGGCCAGATACAACCAAGTCCATATCCTTGACCCCTCAGGAACCAGGATTTCTCTCACACACACTGTTGCTCATACCCTCCTCTCTGTCTCTCTCCCTCTCTCTCTCTGACACATTTTTAGACATTCTGAAAATGTCAAAGCATACCCCAGCACAGTGTAATAGTGCTGTGGAACCAATAGAAAACCTATTCTTCAGTAATTCTTATAGCTCAGAAATCACAGCTGATGACCAATATCAGTCTCTTTTTAATTAGGAGAAATAGGATAATCCTGTGGAATGAACGCTGTATCTGGAATCGGAAGATAGGATTTGAAATCCACTTTCTTGATGAACGAAAGTATATATTGCCTTATATAGAGTAAAGCACTCACATGTTTTCTTCCTTTGTACCTACAACAATTAGAGATACAACATAATATTGGGGAGGTTATTCAGGTACTCATGAACTTGCCTCGTCCTGCAAGCCGCCACAATAACATTCACCTGAGGTAAACCACACTGCTTAAAGGGATCTGCCATGTTTGTTCCTACAAAAATGAAATACTAGCAAAGTATTTTTCCACAATTTGTTCATAAGTAAGTATAATCCTGTTTTCTTTAGAATTACTATAACTCCATTATAATTTGTTTTGCAGAACAAGCACAAGTATTATCCTTCTAGAATCAACTGGATGACCCATGGAGTCACGGTCAGGTCTAGGGTTCAGATGAGAGGTAGAAAGGGAAGGAGATTGGCTCCTGGCTCTTCCATCAGCTTCTCACTCAGGTTTTTCACATCAATAGGTGAGCAGTGTTCTCTCTTTCCTCCACTGACTTTGGACAAACCCAGTTAGAGACCAGCATCAGAGAAGCTCAACCTCTTGTTAAAATAAATAGAATATAGGACAGAAACAGCATCAGTGATTTGGTTTCTTTGACATTTAATGAGAGAACAAAATTATATATTGAAGACAAAAGACAACAGTGCCAGGCACACACCCAGGACAGGTGCTGTGAAAAAGCCTATTGTGGTGGTGTCTGGGGATTGAAACTCTGGAGAAAAGACTAAAATTAAGAATAACAAAGTCATTAGTATATACTTCTTGGCAGATTCTTAGCTGTATGTGGAAGCTTTGATAAAACAGGCTTTTAGCAATGTTTTAAATTTCAGATTTAAGAAAAATCCTCTCCTACTCGCCATTTGTTGAACACTGCCGTTTATTTCCATTGCTATTCATTGCCATGGAGCCCAATTACTCCTTTGTTTTCTTATTCACATTTAGTCCACAGTATCACAAATAAAAATCACAAGGATACCATTACCCTTCAACACTTCCCCAATGTATAAATCCTAATTTGCATTAAATCCTTGAAGCAACGTACATTGCAGTGAATGAAATGTCCTTCTGTAAAAAGTACTGTAAATAATGAAAGAATTTTCAGCTCAATATATATACACGACTTTACATACAGTTAAACTGACCAAGGTGCTTTTCTACACCCTAGGTATACAACATTCAATATGCTTAGAATAATAGTTATTTGAAAGGAATATAATCTTTGAACATAAAACAGTTGAAGAATAAAAAACTTCTATATATTCACTTACCTATTTTGCTATTGACCCACTGATGGAGAAATTTTACGTACCATAATTAATGGGAGAATTTAGTTAATGAAAGCTGCTGATACTTAGTGTAGTTCTCAAAGGCTGAAAACCTTTCCCAAAAATCAGTATCTGAAACCTGTCTCTTTAGGAAAAACAGTCAAAGCTTTAACTGTTTTCAGTCTAGTATAAGAAAGCTTTGAAACAAGTTAACTCTAAGCACTCAAGGAAAACTATTTTTAAAAGGGGGGGGACAAGACGAGGACCTTAATTTTCAACAATATCGGCCTGAGAAGTAACTTTATAAGAGAATGTCTGAGTATCTTTAAAAAGAGAGAGAAAAAAAGTACTTTAAAATGTTGGAAGTCCACAAACTGAGCATAGCAGTAAAAAGGACTCGAGGGAAAATTTAATGAAAAATAAAAAACTGAAAGCAAATTATTTGATCAAAACACAGACACACACACACACACACACACACACACACATACATGCACACACACTGCAGGCAGTCATTCAGCATTATATGCTAGCTGGCTTTGTATTTTCTTTTAAAATGTAATCATGACTTCTTAATGTATAAAACAATAAGGCTCTCAAGGTACTCATGAAAAATTCTTATCAAATTTCACTCTAGAGTTAATGATATTAGGCATGTTAAATCAGGAATCAACACATGCTATTTTCCATAGCAGGAACTATATAAATTACAAGCTCTTCCATGTTTTTGTTATTAGGTTTGGTACACTTAAAAATAAGCGGTATTCTACATCGAGTGCTCTAACGCAACGGTTTTTATATCTTTCAGAATTTATAATTCATCTCCACCCTCAATCCTTACAAAAAACCACAAAAGGACCTGCAATTGCTATTTACTGTCTTGCCCAATAAAACTGTATTTGTTCTGTTTTTGAATTCATAGGTTTTGCTTTATGAAGTTTTCAGAAAGAAGCAACTTTATTATATTTTCATTGTTACTCATGATTTTAGCTTAAAGATCATTCATTTTAACACAACATCCTGCTATATTCTCATTTGGGTTGTTCTATTTATCTCAAAGGTACACTTATGTATTACCATTACAAAACAATAACTATTTGCATAATACTTCATGATTTTACATCTATTAAAAACACATCACAGGGAGCCTGAGGATGCATTCAGTAGCTTGTCATTCACCACTTCAAGACCCTTCAGAGCTGAACAAGGGGGAGGGGGACATTTTGCCAAAGGCAGAAGAAATGAATATAAATAACAAACTCTGAAGTTTTAAAAATAGAAAAGAAAATTTTAAAAATGCAAACAAAAATATGATCATATGCATAAACAAGATAATTTCAATTTTTAAAACTCCATGTTCTCTATACAGAGCAAGGTGTTTGGAGATTTATGTATCTTCTATTATGATACCCATTGAAATTATCTAAAACTGTGCTACAAAAATAAAGAAAATTACCATCTTCTTGCTAGATTTTATAAATATCATATTAAAATTGTGCCTATTTACATAATTCAGCTTTTCCTCAGCCTTGTGAAACAATCTGAGTATCATTTCTTTATTATTCTAGACTTAACCCTATAAATGTGCACATTAAGAATGTTTCAGAGGGAGGTAATAATGATCTAACATGTTCAGAAATTACACTGTCTCATAACTTCTTCTTGGTAAAGCAATTACAAAGAAAATTGTTTACATCTTCTGTATTTTCTTCCATAACCACCAGTCCAGATAAAAAAAATACTGAATGCTGTTATGTCACCTCTAGTCCAAATGCTCATAGCACTTGAAGCTTTTTGTAAGCAATATGCTTCTAGACTAAACACATATCCCTGAGCCACCACCTACCTAATTTAACAGTTTTAAATGTAGTTTCAAATGCAGCGTAATACCATCTTAAACACACACACACACACACACACACACACACACGGAGTGTGCAGAAAAGCAAGGAGGTGGAGAGCCAGAAATGGAGCACGTTGTTGTTTTTCATTCATGCAGTATAGTGATGTCAGTGTCTGCAGCAGCAGCAGCGGCAGGAGCCTTGACCTGTGGAGGCTACAATCCACTGAAGTCAGAACCTTGCAGAATTCAAAAGAAACTGAGTAGATAATTGTTTGAAAAATTGTTCAACTGTTCATAGCATGAATTTTAAATAGATAAGTAAAAAGAATAGATTAGTTGTATCGTTTTAACTTAGGTAGAGAGGAGCAAGGTGGGATGTGGAGAAGTAACAGAAAGGTAATATCATCAGGGAACCGGGGGCAGAAGAGCCTACATTCAAAATCATTTCAATGTAAGAAACTGACAAAACCACCTGGTGTTAAAAACAGCAGAAAGGCCTCTTCTGTTCCCAATAGAAGTTCTCTGATGCAAATCTGTCTCCTGAACAACCAGATTCAGAGAAGTGTTTTCATCATGATCGCGTTAAAATTGCATTCAACTCAGATGTGACATACTACAACAAAGAGGACAGTTTAAGCCTGGTCACAAATTTCATTAAAACTACTTGATGATGGACCTTGTAATTCTTAAGCAATTAAGACTTCTGAAGGATGCAGAAAAACAAGTTGTACTACAATCTGTTGTCAGATGTGTTTATCAACAAAAGGGGAGGAGGTACTAGATGACCAATATATTGCTGCAGCAGTTGCTGAAACTACTCACTATGCCCGCAAACCCTCTGAACACAGTCTTTCTGCAGTGCCTATATTATGGCTCTTACATTAGTCCCTAAAAGAAAATCCCAAAACTCAATCTATGTACTGTTGAAACTAAATCACTCAAAAATTTATGTAACTGCTGCCTTCTTTTCATTCTGTTACCTCTCATTTCATACAGTTCTAGAAAACGTGCAAAGGAGTTGCACATGGCATTAATCTGTTAGAAAATGGTGGCCTTTTCTATAAAATACAGCCAATGTGTATGTGTGTTCAGTTGTGGTCATTATTAGGGCGATCACGTTGTTTTCATTCATTCATTCAGGATTTGCTGGAGGATGTCAGTTTCTGCAGCGGGCTTGAACTGGGGGAGGAGTGGGGGAGCAAATTCCTTCCGGTGCATTATGATTACAGGATGCATTTCTCGGTGCTCCTGGACACATACCACTGCACTACATCCTACCCTGCCTCACCATCAAGTGGTCTGAAAACAAGGGCCTTAGCAACATGCTAATTACAGGTCAGAAATATTAAAGCAAAACACCAAAACTGCAATCTATCTTAACACAGTCACGTTCTCCAAGTCTAAGACCTTCATCAAGAAAACTCCAGTAATAAAATTACACATACCACATAAACATTGCACAGGCTCCACAGTGATTCCCTTCCAAGCAGAGAGTTTCCCCCTCGGTATGATCCGTTCTCTCCACAACGCGGCAGCAGCATCTGTAGCCCTAGCGTGCTATCTAATAACATGAGCTACTCCTCCCTCCCTTAGGAGCTTTACATCCCTGTTTTGGCTAAACTTCCTTCTCTCCCCCAGGACTAAACTAGATCATTCACCGTGTCCCTAAACATAAACCAAACCACACCAAAACGCAAAACATCAAGGGAAGCCGACAGCATCCACCAGCTCACCATTACCTTTGACAGCTAAGAAAAACGAAACTTGAGATCCTTTAACAGCTCAACTGAACTGTTAAGTGTACTTAAAAATAGAAGGGAAAAAGGGAGCACACTCCACAAATAGGTCCTTAGAAATTTACCATGAAAGTCTTGAGTTGGGCATAAACTGTTTCCAGTGCAGTACCGCCCTGAGGCATATGACTATATAAAGTAGAGAAAAGAGGGAGCCCCCCCCTCCAAAAAAAAAGCCCAACCAAACACTATACACTTCAATTGCACATCCAAAACTGTCCCCTCTACACACCCAACAGGATATCCTTACATCATAACTGCTGCCTCCACCTCCCCACCCCCAAAAAAGAAAACAAAAATTATCCCGGTAGGCACAGACACGTTATAGGAACTTTGTAGGAAAGCACAAAGAGGCTGTACAGATTACAACCACCACCTTACCTGCTGCCGGAGAGTTTGTGTGCGTATTGTTTTTAAGTGTTTCGCCCAGCTCCTCCTTCCCCCACTACAAACAGCAAACACATGAGTGAGCTAATCAGCTCTTAAACTGAAAAACCTTTCGATCCAGGCGAGTGATGGAAGATAAAAGCTGAGGGGCGCCAGGAGGGTCAAATAAAAGTTGCTCCGCAGTTCGCTCATCCAAGCCCCGCAGCGACCGCAGGGGGCTGAGGTTCCCAAAGCCACTTTCACACCTTCCAGAATGCACTAGCAAAGAGAAGCCCGGAGAGGCTGAAGTTTCCACGGAGGGCGCCGTCGGGGAGACGGCAGCCCGGGAGGACGCAAGGGTTGGGCTCGCTACCTCTGCCCACGGGCGAGCCGGGGCTCCGGCGCTCAGGTGAGTGGCTCCTCCGGTGGCTGTCTGGGGACCGTCTCGGGCGGCCCTTGGCCCGCGGCGCCTGCTCGGTCGGGGCCGCGGTCGGCGGCGGCGTCGGGCCGGGCTGGCCGGGGCCGCGAGCCGCGCCGGGCCCCGGGAGGCTGCCCAGCGAGGCGGCGGCGGCGGGCGGGCGCGTGGGACTGTGTCGGCTGCCCCGCAGGAGCTGGTAGGGCACCGTGGCGCGGATGGGCTGCAGCAGCCGGCCGGCTCCCGCAACCGGGGCGCAGCTCACGCCTCCGCCGCCGCCCGCACCGTTCCCGCTCCCGGCGGCGGGGGTGGCGGGCGGGGAACCCGCGGCGCTGCGCCGCATCCTCTGCGGCGGGGGATGAGGAGGAGGCAGTGCACATGGTGGCTCCGCGGGCCCTGGACGATGCCGGCCAACACCGAGGCGCGGAGCGGGATGCGCGCGAGCGTGTGGGAGCCGGCGCGCTAGTGCGTGCGAGTGTGTAAGGTGGAGGGGCGGGGGGATCGTGGAGGGGGAGGAGTCTCTCGGCTCCCCCTTCGCAACGCGCACCCCCGCCGCCTCAGCGAGGGGGGGAGGGGAAGGCTGCGAAAACAAACGTCCAACGGCCCCAACCACCCGACCGGGCTGGGTGTGGCGGTTACGGCCGGGGCCGCGAGGAGCCCGGAGCCGCCGCCGCCGCCGCCGCCGCCGCCCCGGGCCTCGCGCTGACAGGGGAAAGGGGCAGCCGCCGGCATCACGCAGACGCGCGGGGCTGCACGCGCACGAGAGCCCGGCAGCTGCAGGGAGGGCCGGGATCCCTGCTTCTGGGGACCTGGTAGGGGGAAAGGGCCTCGAGGTGCCTGGCTGAACGCGGAGCCGCGCCGCCGGCTCCTCTGCCCGCTCCTCACTCCATAAGGAACCTAACCCCCCAACCCGTACCCCGCCCCCTGCACCGCCTCCCGGCGCTCGGGGCGGGCAGCTGACGCAACAAGAATTCCCATTGTCTCCGTCATTCTCCACCAGCACGCGACTGATTGGTTTCCGGGTAGGAGTGAGAGGAGCACCTGCCAACGAACGTGGGCGTCCTACTTTGGAGGCGGGATACGAAGGAGCGAAGGAGGAGAAAGGGGCTGTGCGTTCAAGGAGGGGCGTGAGAGTTGACAGGCTTTGAGGTGAGAGGGGGGCCGTGATTGGGCTGCCCTGGAAGAGTGGGTCCGTGTGTGTCCTGCGCGTACCCCGACACCCACAGACGCGCACGCCCAGGGAAGCAGGTTGTGGGGGCTCCACCCTGCAGGGCCGTTTGTACCACTTGAGACAGAGGATACGTCAGGCAAACTTGACTTTGCAAGTACACCTATTCTGGTGGTAGGATGTTTGAGAAGAATCCATCCCTTCCCCACTAATTTTAGTAATCTGAGTTTCTGTGGTGTGTAGACTAATCAAAAGAATTTAAGGCCATCAGAAGCAATGTCTGGGGGTTGGATTGAACACTGGGCGGATACTTTTACAGTTATCCTATGGAGTGAAAAGAGATCATCAAATCTTATGTTCCAAGACAATAACTCTGAATTGCAGGGGTCAACAAGGAATTGTCCATCATTGCACCGTCAGTTAAATGGAGGTGTAATGGAGGGCACGCCCTGTTGTCTTTTCCCAGAAGCAGATGGCCTCTTGGGAGAAATAATACCAGACTTGATGTAACAATCCACTGGGGTAAATTTAGTTTTTATTCTGCAGTGGAACTGAAGAGAAACTAAGATTTTGGATGACTGTCAGGAACCGAAGTTTACCCCACAGTAAACCAAGGTTTGAAACATTAAGCAGGAACAATTGATTGAAGGGTCCACATCAGATACCCTCCATTCGTTTCCATGAGAGAAAAAAGAAGTGGGAGATCAGATTGGTCTACTCTTGGTGTCTGCCCACACTGACAAGCTTCCTCTGATTTCCGGCACTAAATGCAGGGGTCAGTTTCACTTAGAGGAGCCATCCCTCTCAGCTTCATTGTGCCCTCAGAACAGAAAGCATACTAGGTTCTGTAAAAAATGGATGAAACCACTTTTTCTGTAAAATGCAAGAATTGCACCCATGAATACTAGTGACAGTTCCTCACTTTATCACATAGTAGAATAACAGCTAACATTTACTGAGCATTTCATGTGTCAGCCACTGTTGTAAGAATGTTTTATGTGTTAATTCCTTCAATCCTCCTATAATCCACAAGGTAGATACTACTATTATCCCCATTGTGTTCACATGTATTTGCTTTCCAGAATAACATATATTAAATGTAAATGTAGTAAAAACTTTATCTTTTAAATTTAGTATAATTGACCTATTGTATTATTTTTTCCACCTAAAATGAAAGATTTCCTCATTCATTAGGAAATTGCCTTCCTTCATGGGGAAAATGAATGATAAATGGCTTCTTTCTGATGACTTTTTCAGAGTATCAAGAACAAAAATTGATGGATTAAAATATGTGAAGTGTTTAAAAATGCTGGTAAATTTCCAAGTTGTCGATTCGATTACAGCATGGTTTCATAATAGAAATGTTATCTCTGGCCACTCCTAAATATAAGTATGTAACGACCCCAACACTTTAGATTACAGTCATTCTAAATTTATACCAAGCCACAGTCCTAATGATTTGGATCTAAAACAACCTACCTAGCCATATGTTAAAGTCTTTCTGTGTTTGTTCCAAACTGCCAACGCCAACTTAAATCAGACAACCAAAACAAATCTAAATGACGCACACAGAGAACTAGTATGATCTTAAAATACTATTTTCAGTTGCTGATAAGTCACCATGACCTATTTGGAGGTTCAATCACCTTCTCTTTACTAAATATATCTTGGTTGCCTCTTAAACCTTTGTTCTCATGAAATAAATACTGTTCTTTATGTGTAAGGAATTCAGTCTCCGAACAAATCAAAGGTGGGCTAAAATCAACTAAAGCCAGTATCGGCTTTCCAATGTCCATTTGTTGAGTTCTTAACAGTATTTTATTCTTAGTGAGTTTGGGAGTGGGCTCCAAGGGTATGAAAAGAAGCTTTAGGAAAACATACCCCTCAGTAAATTGGGGACCCCCCCCCCTTAGAAGGAAGTGTGGATTGCTGGGCGAGAAGAGCATTGTTACCCGACTGTGCTAGCTATGGGATGGTTAGGTCCCGTGCAGATTAGCTCTATTTGTTGAATGTAAGTGTAACAAAATCCCTGGAAATTCTATATATGTTAATGTTGGTAATGACCTCTTTACTATGTTGACCTACCTAGAAGAAGACAACACTGAAAGCGCAATTTGGTGGCATGGGAAATACCTTTGTTCTCAGTAACCCGTGTCTTGGCTGTTTGTGGAACAAGATTCCACCGTTAGCTAATCTGAAGTAGAACTATTACACTTACTTCTTGGTTCATATATGGTAATGGACTATACTTTAGGTTCCATTAAAACTTGGAATCATTGGCTACCTCTGATGAATATGTAGCCCCATGTGAAGAGAGAATGAGATAGCTAACGGGCCTACAGAGCTACCAAAACCTCCCTCTTCTAGTTTCATCCAGGTTTGCCAGGGGATGCATCCAAGCCCCAACCAAATCTAAGAGGCAGTCCAGGCTGTCAGTATCAGAAATGAGGTCACGGCTGAGAGAGAACACTAAACAGATCTGCACTGATGTTCATCTTCAGCTGATTAAACTCTCTTGTAGGTGGATTCTTTATAGCAGCAACAAAAAGAGCCTTGCCTGAATTTTTGTCCCTGGCAGATGCTTACAGTAAAACTCCTTACTGCTTGTGACAGGCTACGTGCACCTTTGCACTAGGTGTTCTAAATAAATAAAAACTACTGGTTTCTTTTTTCTCATTGTATTTTTAAACTTCACCATGGTAAACATGTGTTTGAATTTGCAGTAATTAAAAATAAGCAATAAGAGTTTTCTTTTTTACAGTTAAACCCTGGGTACGATGAAATACAGCTGGAATCTTCAAGGGTGCATCTTCAAGGTTGCGTTTGCTTAATAATTTCTTGCCAGAAAGTTACAGGCACCATCCAGTCCAGCCACTAAGTACAGTTTCAAGTTAGTTACACATGAGACAGTGAGGGCTCACAAGCTGATGCAGAAGGAATAGTTCTGCCTTCTGTCTTAATAGAGATGGAGAAAAAAGAATTCTGCCTTCCGTCTTGATAGAGACGGAGACTTCTGCGTGTTTCTGTGCGTTGATAGTTTATGTGTACACGCGCAATTTGCTTTCTCTGGCCAGGACACAGCAAGGAGCAGTTCACTTAACAGCATACATTTCTTGATCTGGATTTTGTTCAAAATGCTGGCTCTGATGAGACTTTTATTTGGATGTTGCCTCAATCCCTTAAAGCATAAAAACCGTTCAGTACAGGTCTTTCTCCTACTGTAATCACATCTGTGCCAAATTAAAAATATTGCTAAGCACTCCTTGAAAATAAGTGATGCAATAAACATCATCTTTTGCTTAGCTGTTAGCACAGTATTAGGACGTTGTGCTTCCGTGACCATGTATTTGGTAGCAAATTATATTTCTGCTTTTTAAATTACTCAAAAAAGTCAGGATTATTCAGGTCCTTTGTTTCTTCAAATCATGTTATTAACATGTATTGACATATATAGTTCTTTCTTCTTTTATCTTAGGTGTATATAATTTTATCAGCTTTGCAGGAAAAACAGATACCCTCAGGGTCTGATCTGGTATTGGAGGAGATAAGCTCACTTTTAGCTCATGCCTAATAACATTACATTACTGTTTAGAAAGAGAGAGCAGGCTATGTCTTATAAATTTCAATATACTCTTTCTGTCATCGAATAACAACTGAGTTATCCTACTGATAAACCATAGGACTCATACGGAACTGTGGATGATGTCTATTCACTCTATTTTTGCCAACTAAGAGTACAGAAGAATATTATGCAATGGCCAGCATCCCAGTGACTTTAGGAACCTGTATACAGTGAGCGCCTCTTCACATAGTGTTCGTGGAGCATTGTTTCCAATGATTTCAGGAGGAGAACCAAAAGGGAATGGAAAGGATAATTAACTGAATATTTGTGCCATTGGGCAGTGGAACATCCCTAAGCCTCAGTTTCCTCCCTGGTAAAATAAAGAAGAGAGTTCCTTTCTCACAGGATGGCTGTGACTGTTAAGTAGGATGATGTAATTAGATGAAAAGAGTTTGTAAAGCACTATGTTGGTGATTGTTATTGCATAAATATGAGCACATTAGGAAAGACCTTATGAAATGGGGTGCTTTAGCACTCAGGGGAGCCATTACCTGGGGAGTTAGAGAAGGGACAGGTTGAACACCGTTGATGCTGGCGCTGCAAAAGCCACTCCCCAAATTTCCTGGTTTGCGGTGACATTCAGCTCATTCAAGGTAAAGGGGCCATCCTGCCCCTCCCACAGCAACAGAATTCCCCGTTTGGCAAAGATGTCTGCTATGGTGACTGATGTCGTCCACTTTAATATCAGGAAACGTGGGAGTATTAATGGAAAGGAGGTTAGCATTCTCTTGAGGGAGTTCAAGGAAGCTTTTCCAACGGGGAATTGAGATGGGCAGCAAACTACGATTTAAGCAGCTAATGGGCATTAACTAAATATACAACAAGGAAAGCTGGTCAGGTGAAATACAGATCAACTCTTCCTGTCTCTACAAACACACCTCAGGGCCTGTTAACACAGTAGCTCCACACCCCAAGGAAGAGAGTTAAAGACAACGGACTAGGTGACGCCAGTGTCCTGGGGGCAGGAGGGTGCCTGGTGGCTGAGGAGATGTGCTCTGTTTGCTGTAAGCAGAGGTTCTACCACCATCATCTTCTTTTGCAACAACGGAGACAAACACAGGGGATTTTCCTGAGCAGCCTGAGTGACAAAGAAATGAGGCAAATGAGTGAGAAACTGATGAGCGTTCATCGAAGAGCAACAAATATGATTTATCAGCCTGAAGGGACTGCCTTCAGAGGGAAGAGGAAAGAGACAGGTCTCCCAGCATGACCACTGGCTCTAGCTAGCAGGGACTGGCTCATCAGCCGCAAGGACTTGAAGGGTGTAAATAGCGGGGACGGGGAGAAATTATTTTGTGTGGTCCAAGGGGACGGCAGGAGGAGTGACGGAAATGAGAGTCAAAACAAAGATAATTCAGGCAGCTGAGCAAGACTCATGCCCTAATGGAGAGATCTATTATAGACTGTGCTGCCCTGTCCCCCAGGAGGGATGGAGGCCCCGTCACTTGTGCCATTTGCAATTGGGAAAGGCACTGAAACGTAGATCAGCGTATTGGAGAGGGAAAAAACCACCACATGCCCTCAGAGAATCAGTGGGATGCCTTAATAGGTCTTTTCCATCTCAAATTACTGCAATGTGGCTTGTGTGCATGGGGATCTGAGTTGCTAGAATAATTTTGCATCATCTGGGCTTCTTTTCTGCTACTACAGGGCCCCAGTGAAGAGATGATAATAGGTCATGGACAGCAGTTTCTGCATTGTAAACAGAGGCCTAAGTGTGCCGATGCTTTAGTGTGACGGCAGAACTGAGTAGGTTAAGTTTCACATTGTGATGTCAGTGTAAATAAATACATACACATACTGATTGAGACAAAACAACATCCATGTACTGATTGAGACCCAAGACAAAGGAAAGGAGCTTTGCCACATTTGGATGGTTAGCTGCCTACGTGAAAGTTCAAGTAGTTTATTCTCTCATCTAGGAAAATAAACGTCCAAATACTTAAACACTATCTTAAAAAAAAAAAAAAAAGACTATCTGGTCTTCAAAAACTATTAAGAAACAGTTACTGTGTAGGAAGTTTAGAACTCACGTTTTGAACATATTTCTGTCTGTCTACAGCTGCAGTTGTATTAGCAACAGACACATTCTGAAACTCGCGCTGGCCCAGAAGGGCACACGTGATCATGAGGCGGTGCCAACCTGGGTAACAACTGCAAGTGCCAGGGGTGGGCACAACGTGGTCAGATGGAAACTGGGGCAGGCAGAGAAGGGCCGGTGTGACCATGATTGCTGGAAGGAGCACAGCTGTGACCATCACAGCCCCTCCCAGCCAGAAGATAGCACAGATGCAGGGGGACAAAATTGGTCACAGGGTGACAGGAGGGAGAGGCAGTGAGAAAGAAAGCAAAAAAAATCTAGGAGGGGGGAAAGCCACAGATGTAAGTTCCTCGCAGGTGGAGAATATCACGGTTCCTGATAAAAATATTGTATGTGGTTGGGCGTAAGTTAAACTTGGCGTTCTGGAGCACTGAAGTTTGCTACAAACGTATTCAGGGTTTGACTTACACCCGACAGATAGAGGTCAGCCCTCACCCTGCTGCTCTCAGCAGCTGTAGCCAATGGGAGACAGAGCTGCCCAGCGTACCAGTTTAAGCTGCTGCTAATAGATAAAAATCAACCTAACCCCATTTCCTGCCTCTCTACTGTCCTCACTTGTCTGTTCATGGCCAATTTAGGCACAGGCTGAGCTGTTGGCTTGCTGTAACTGCTGGGAGACTGATGGGGTAGAATCTGATGCTGGCACATTCCCTTCTTAGCTAGGTGAAAGATCTGGTTTTAAGCCCTTAAAAGGAGGACTGTGTAAAAATGCAGTACTCCCTCATTAGCCTAAGGGCTATCCTAAATTCATAGATTTTCCTGATCTGTCACTCCAAGGAAGCTTTAGAGATGTTTAGACAGAGGGAAATCCACGATGGAAGGCTCTTTCAGAAAGGCTACAGCAGAGGTTAAATGACTTGCCCAAGGTTACTCAGAAGGGTGACTGACTATAAAGGCAGAAAGAGAACCAAAAGAGGCGTCTGAGAAGAATGGGGGAAATTATCAAATTAAACCTGGAGAAAGAACAGCGTCACTGATCCTCACGGTTAAAGATCTGTTGGAAACCCCAGTTCGCTAACACACGTTCCTTTATCCCAGACGTTCAGACTCTTAACTTAAACGTGAGCTCAGATATTTTCCTATGCTCAAGTTTTTAAAACTGTCCAACCTATTCTCCTCAACAAAAGTGACAGTAGATCAAGCTAAGTCTGGTCGTGTAGCTTCAACTGTTTCCTCACTAAGGCCTATAGCCAAGAGCCTATGGAGTTGAGTTAGAGGTTGAATTTTAGAAGAACAAGCTTTATGCTAAATGCTCTGTTGTAACTACATATCTTTCTGCAGTGTTTTATGCCTTCTTTCTTTTTTCCCCCTGGATTACAGACCAATTGGGCCAAACTAGAACTTTAGAAGCAGAGAATTCCATAACTCAGAATCTTTGATTCACATCGTTTGCTATTTTCTCTTCATTACCTTAAGGGAGCAATGAAACCCTGCAACTCCTTTGCCCACTGCTTAAGCTTCCAGAGGATATTCCTGACTGAAAGTGGTCCACGTTCTGAAATAAGAGGTTCCTTCGTGTCCTTTGTGTTTAAATAAACAAAATTAGGCTAAAGAATATTTGGGAAACATTTAAAAGAAAAAGTCACCCGTAAAATTGCCAGCCAGTAACAGCCACAAGAACATTTTTGTGTTTCCTCCTTATTTCTACACACATGTATACTTTCCAAAATTTGTCATAAATGTTTCCAAGGTTTTTTCGTATTTTGCCAAATTGCCCGCCAGAAAGATTAAATCAATTTATAATCCATTTTCCATGAATAATTTTTTAAAATGCAAACAAACTTTAAAATTGCAAGTTGAACAATGATACCTCACTGCCATGTTTGTTTTCTTGCATCTGCCTCACTCCTAAGGCTGACCATTTCCCCCCATGATTGTGGCCAATATTAGTGGACCTTGTATTTGATTCCTCAACAACAGTGTGGTTTCTGGAATTGAGCCTAGTGCCAGGAACGGGTCTTGATTAACACAAACCAAACATGGTGATCCAATCTCTCTTGCTAGTGAGTGGTTCAAAATGAGAACATGGCATCCTCTGACAGCAGAATTGATCCAGCTTGGTCCTAAAGTGACTCAGTGAAGCTAAAGAGAAGAACTTGTATTTTTTTTCTTTTGATAAATTTATTTATTTTTATTTATTTTATTTTTGGCTGCGTTGGGTCTTCGTTGCTGCACACGGGCTTTCTCTAGCTGTGGTGAGCGGGGGCCACTCTTCGTTGTGGTGCACGGGCTTCTCATTGGGGTGGCTTCTCTTGTTGCGGAGCACAGGGCTCTAGGCGCATGGGCTTCAGGAGTTGTGGCTCGCGGGCGCTAGAACACAGGCTCAGTAGTTGTGGTGCACAGGCCTAGTTGCTCCGCAGCATGTGGGATCTTCCCAGAGCAGGGCTTGAACCCGTGTCCCCTGCAATGGCGGGCAGATTCTTAACCACTGCACCACTAGGGAAGCCCAGGATTTGTATTGTATTGCTAGCAAAGAGACTGCATTTCTCCTCTGATGAATGTGCACAAGAAAGCATGCTGTCCCCGGTGATCGCTGGGTACCGTCTCATGATCCTGAGGGAAGCCATCCTATCCTTCTGGTTACGTGATACAGTGGGTTTCCTTCTTGTTTAGGCCAGTTTTATTTGGAGTTTCAATTTTTATAGTGAAAAGTTGTCATAACACTTTCTGCTCTAGGGGGGTTTTTTTGTTTGTTTTGTTTTTGTCAATTCCTGCTGGGTATTATTTGTATTGTTGATGTGGCAAGAACTCTACTGAGATATAGTCTTCTTGTCTTTATATTATGAATATATCTCTAAGTTTATCACTTATCATTTACTCCTTACTCTTGTTTAATATAGAGAAGGTTATAATTTAAGTCTATTAAATCCATCAGTGTGTTTCTACATGATATATTCCATTGCTTTTACTTTTATTCATTCATTCATTAAAGAGAGTGTGTGTGTGCGTGTGTGTATGTGTGTGTGTGTACTACAAGGTGCCAAGCACTACGAGAGGCAATAAGACTATTTATTTTGAGACAAGAAAGACACAGCCCCTGTCCTCGTGGAGTTCCTATCCTGGTGGGGGATTGAGAATATGTTAGACGTTTACTGAAAAGCCACACAAGTGTGTGTAAGCTACTAAAGGATAGAGGCTACAGAGGGAAGGACCCAGTCTAGGAGCGCTTTCATAGAAGGGTTAGGTCTAGTTAGGGAAGTCAGGGGAAGCTTTCCTGGGGAAGTGGTGACTGAGCTAAGAATGATAAAGAGGACTTAGGTAGTGGGCTAAGAGCATTACAGGCAGTGGAAAGAGCCGGTGCAAAGGTCCTGCTCATGGGCAAGCATAGGCAACAGGAAGGACTGAAAGAATGTAGGACATGGTCCACATCCTCAGAGGGGCCTGGTGTAAGTGAAGGCGGAAGGTTGAAGGGTGGGAAGTGGGGGATGCTGACCACGCAGGGCCAGTAAGTCCATGGTAAGGAGTTGTGTCTCCTTCCTAAGATCTATGGGAAATCACTGAAGGTGTCATCTTTGACAACCACATTACTTTTACCTCCAAACATCCAATCTCATAACAAGTCCTAACAATTTTGCTTTCGAAATATCTCTTCAGTCTATCCACTTCAATCCATCCACTTCTGTTCGTCATTACCAACACTTCCTCAGCCCATTCTATCATCATTTCTGTCTGGACTAGGGGAATAGCATCCTCAATGATCTATTTGCACCTACTGTTGCCCCACTCCAATCCCTTCCTGCACAGTTATGGGGAGACACGCCTGACCTTGATACCATTTGATGACACAGAAAACACTGAAAGAGGACCAGTTTGTTTTTCATTAGTCTTGTTCTTGAGAGGTTGTGGAGTGGGCAGTTCATGAGTTTAATCTTGGGCCTGCTGAGTTTTAAATATCCCTGGGATGTCCTAGAGAAGAAGCCAAGCAGGAGGTGTCTGTTAGGTAGATATCTTCTCCCTCCCCATCTAGAGCCACTCTCCACCCATCTCTACGCTGATCCCTGCCCGGAGACATTAACGTGTGTGGCATGTCAAGATTCCATGTATCCCCAGCGCCTGCTCCCGTGTGCGCTGCCTTCTAGTTGCGTTCAGCCCATAGGAGGTACATGAGGGAAGAAGCGTGAAGGCTGAGTATTTACTCGATACGATATACATCCTGCATCATCTCTTCCTCTTCCCCACCTCCTCCTCTTTCCACCCTGCCTCCTTCAAACCCTCCTCCTCTGCCTCCTGCGCCTCCTGCTCTTCTTCCTCCCACGTCTTCCTCTTTTATTCTCTCTCGAATCCAGTAATCATTTCCACCTCCTCCTTTTTCAAAAAACTAATTAATTAATTTTTGGCTGCATTGGATCTTTGCTGCGCCCGGGCTTTCTCTAGTCGCGGCAAGTGGGGGCTACTCTTCGTTGCAGTGAGTGGGCTTCTCATTTCGGTGGCTTCTCTTGTTGCAGAGCACGGGCTCTAGGTGCCCGGTCTTCAGTAGTTGCGGCCCGCGGGCTCAGTAGTTGTGGCTCGTGGGCTCTAGAGTGCAGGCTGAGTAGTTGTGGCGCACAGGCTCAGTTGCTCCGTGGCATGTGGGATCTTTCCGGACCAGGGCTTGAACCCCTGCACTGGCAGGTGGATTCTTAACCACTGAGCCACCACGGAAGTCCCTAACCTCCTCCTTTAAGCCTAGGCAGTAAAAGCTCCCTGAGATGCTGGACTACTGTCCTCTGTTGTTTTCCCCAAACCCTTTGCAAATGATCTCTTGACTACAGTCTCCTTAATTACGGTACATTTGAGTGTGCCACCTTTCTCTTTCAGGGATTCTGACTTATACTGATAGGTAAGAAATGCCTGGGGGAGAGTTAAATTTGAGTCACCTGAGTAGAGGTGGTCATTGGAGCCGTGGCTATAAATGTGAATATCTTGGGAGACAGTGTAGAGAAGGAATGGGCCCTGAGGAACTCAAACATGTAATGGCTTTCAGAGGAGGATAATCTTGCAAAGGAATTGGAGAAGTAGCAACCAAAGTGAGGTGAAAAATCAGGGCAGTGTGTGTCATAGAAGTCAAAGGAGGCAAAGGGAAGAAAAAGAGCGTTGGTAGTCAAGATTATCAGTTGGTCCTGCAAAGTCATTGGATTTAGTGACTTATACCCTCGTGAATCTGTTACATATTTTCTGTGCTCCCTCTGAATAATGATTTAAATTTTTTTACATTAACTTATCTATAATTTATCTTAGGTAAATACAGTCAAATTTGTTTTAGAACGTATTTTAAGGTAAAAATTAACTACCCTTCCTTAACCATTATTCCAACATTATTTATGTTCTACTTTCTCTATTACCATTATTTCCTCCAACATTCACTGTTTCTAAAAATATAAAGAGATGTTTGAGCACTTTCTACTAGATGTTTAAGAGCTTTCTATTTGACTGTATCATAGTGGTTCAATGGTTGTCGCTTTAGCATTCATTTTAAAATTGATCCATTAGAACAAGTCTAACCTCTTAATTTTAATTTTCAGAATTCTATTATCAATAGCCCCATTTATTCTTCCAGATAAACTCTATATTTTTTTAACATCTTTATTAGAGTATAATTGCTTTACTATGGTGTGTTAGTTTCTACTTTATAACAAAGTGAATCAGTTATACATATACATATGTCCCCACATCTCTTCCCTCTTGCATCTCCAGATAAACTTTAGAACCATCTTATCAATTAAAAAAAACTTAAACTTCATTGTGATTTTTTCAAGACCGTGAGAGATAGATGGCCAACCAGAGTTCCTAAGGTTCAGTGTATGTAACTGCTGCCGCCGCTTAAGCCTGCCAAAGCAGTGGTACGGCTACTGCCCTTGTATTTGCTACCTCTAGAAACATTCTTGCCAGTAGTGGCAGCAGCGGGACTCAATTACCCTCTTTTCGCACTCCCTCCAGAAGCTCCAGATGGCGTCTTCCGTGGGCAACGTGGCCGACAGCACAGACCCAACGAAACGTATGCTTTCCTTCCAAGGGTTAGCAGAGTTGACACATCGAGCCTATCAGGCGGGAGATTTTGAGGCAGCTGAGAGACACTGCATGCAGCTCTGGAGACAAGAGCCAGACAATACTGGTGTACTTTTATTACTTTCATCTATACACTTCCGGTGTCGAAGGCTGGACGGATCTGCCCACTTTAGTACTCTGGCAATTAAAAAGAACCCTCTTCTGGCAGAAGCCTATTCGAATTTGGGGAATGTGTACAAGGAAAGCGGGCAGTTGCAGGAAGCAATCGAGCATTACCGGCATGCGTTGCGTCTCAAACCAGATTTCATCGATGGTTATATTAACCTGGCAGCCGCTTTGGTAGCAGCAGGCGACATGGAAGGGGCAGTACAAGCTTACGCCTCCGCTCTTCAGTACAATCCTGATCTGTACTGTGTTTGCAGTGACCTGGGGAACCTGCTCAAAGCCCTGGGTCGCTTGGAAGAAGCCAAGGCATGTTATTTGAAAGCAATTGAGACGCAACCGAACTTTGCAGTAGCTTGGAGTAACCTTGGCTGTGTTTTCAATGCACAAGGGGAGATTTGGCTTGCAATTCATCACTTTGAAAAGGCTGTCACCCATGACCCCAATTTTCTGGATGCTTATATCAATTTAGGAAATGTCTTCAAAGAGGCACGGATTTTTGAACGAGCTGTGGCAGCTTACCTTCGTGCCCTAAGCTTGAGTCCAAATCATGCAGTGGTACATGGCAGCCTGGCTTGTGTATACTATGAGCAAGGCCTGATAGATCTGGCAATAGACACCTACAGGCGAGCTATTGAATTGCAACCACACTTCCCGGACGCTTACTGCAACCTAGCCAACGCTCTCAAAGAGAAGGGCAGTGTTGCCGAAGCAGAAGATTGTTATAATACAGCTCTGTGGCTGTGTCCCACCCATGCAGACTCTCTGAATAACCTAGCCAATATCAAGCGAGAACAGGGAAACATTGAAGAGGCAGTTCGCTTGTATTGTAAAGCATTAGAAGTCTTCCCAGAGTTTGCTGCTGTCCATTCAAATTTAGCAAGTGTATTGCAGCAGCAGGGAAGAGTGCAGGAAGCTCTGATGCATTATAAGGAGGCTATTCGAATCAGTCCTACCTTTGCTGAGGCCTACTGTAATATGGGAAACACTCTAACGGGGATGCAGGATGTTCAGGGAGCCTTGCAGTGTTATACACGTGCCATTCAGATTAACCCTGCATTTGCGGATGCCCACAGCAATCTGGCTTCCATTCACAAGGATTCAGGGAATATTCCAGAAGCAATTGCTTCTTATCGCACTGCTCTGAAGCTTCAACCTGACTTTCCTGACGCTTATTGTAATCTGGCTCATTGCCTGCAGATTGTCTGTGACTGGACAGACTATGATGAGCGCATGAAGAGGTTGGTCAGCGTTGTGGCTGACCAGTTAGAGAAGAACAGGTTGCCTTCTGTGCAGCCTCATCACAGCATGTTATATCCTCTTCCTCACGGCGTCAGGAAGGCTATTGCCGAGAGGCATGGGCACCTCTGCCTGGATAACATCAATGTCCTTCACAAACCACCGTATGAACATCCAAAGGACTTGAAGCTCAGTGATGGTCGACTGCGTGTAGGATACGTGAGTTCTGACTTTGGGAACCATCCTACTTCTCATCTTATGCAGTCTATTCCAGGCATGCACAATCATGATAAATTTGAGGTATTCTGTTATGCCCTGAGCCCAGATGATGGCACAAACTTCCGAGCGAAGGTGATGGCAGAAGCCGATCATTTCGTTGATCTTTCTCAGATTCCATGCGATGGAAAAGCAGCTGATCGCATCCATCAAGATGGTATACACATCCTCGTAAATATGAATGGTTATACCAGGGGTGCTCGAAATGAACTCTTTGCTCTCAGGCCAGCTCCTATTCAGGCAATGTGGCTGGGGTACCCTGGGACTAGTGGCGCGCTTTTCATGGATTATATCATCACTGATCGGGAAACTTCACCTGCTGAAGTTGCTGAGCAGTATTCTGAGAAACTGGCTTATATGCCCCATACTTTCTTTATTGGTGATCATGCTAATATGTTCCCTCACCTGAAGAAAAAAGCAGTCATCGATTTTAAGTCCAATGGGCACATTTATGACAATCGAATTGTGCTAAATGGCATCGACCTCAAAGCATTTCTTGATAGTCTACCAGACGTGAAAATTGTCAAGATGAAATGTCCTGATGGAGGAGACAAAGCAGACAGCAGCAATATAGATCTTAATATGCCTGTCATTCCTATGAATACGACTGCAGAAGCAGTTATTGAAATGATTAACAGAGGACAAATTCAGATAACAATTAATGGATTCAGTATTAGCAATGGACTGGCAACTACCCAGATCAACAATAAGGCTGCCACTGGAGAGGAGGTTCCCCGTACCATTATTGTAACCACACGTTCTCAGTACGGGTTACCGGAAGATGCCATTGTGTACTGTAACTTTAATCAGCTATATAAAATTGACCCATCTACTTTGCAGATGTGGGCAAATATTCTGAAGCGTGTTCCCAATAGCGTACTGTGGCTGTTGCGTTTCCCAGCAGGAGAACCTAATATTCAACAGTACGCGCAAAATATGGGCCTTCCCCAGAACCGTATCATTTTTTCACCTGTTGCTCCTAAAGAGGAACATGTTCGGAGAGGCCAGCTGGCTGATGTCTGCTTGGACACTCCACTCTGTAATGGACACACCACAGGGATGGATGTCCTTTGGTCGGGGACACCCATGGTGACTATGCCAGGAGAGACTCTTGCTTCCCGAGTTGCAGCTTCCCAGCTCACCTGTTTAGGCTGTCTTGAGCTTATTGCTAAAAATAGACAAGAGTATGAAGACATAGCTGTGAAACTGGGAACTGATCTAGAATACCTGAAGAGAATTCGTGGCAAAGTCTGGAAGCAGAGAATATCTAGCCCTCTGTTCAACACCAAACAATACACACTGGAACTAGAGCGCCTCTATCTACAGATGTGGGAGCATTATGCAGCTGGCAACAAACCTGATCACATGATGAAGCCTGTTGACGTCACTGAGTCGGCCTAAATAATGACTGTGTGCGCAGGAGAATTACCCCTGTACCTGAGCCTCAACCTTCTGGGGGAAAGGGAACTAGATACGTTACTTTGTACTTACCTTTGTAGCAATATCATGTTGCAGATGGGTGACAGACAGTGATAACAGATAGCACAGCCAGACTTGCTTCCTGCATGATCATGACAGGGAGAGACACAAGAGATGGGAGACTGCTGTTCCACAAGGAGTCTCCGTAGAATTTTGCGGCAGCCAGGTGTTGCCCAAGTCTGGAAGGTCTGATCTCCCTTGGTCTTCCATGGGATGGGTGGTTAGTGTGGAGGGGAGATAGAGATTGCCCAGTCTTCTGAATTAAGTTTTTCTTTATATTTGGGGTATTGGAGCTATTAAAAATGTTTGGTTTCAGGTTTTATTCATGTGACGTGTATATGATTCTTTTGAGATAAGGTTTTAAGCTAAAATATTCCTTGTTTTAGTTTCTGAACTCTACAGACAAATGGGGACTTTGCTGGTGTAGTCTTTTTATAGGTTTTATAAACCACTTGAGCCTATATCAGTCATTTTAGTGTCTGACATGTTTGGAACTATCAGTGCTTTGTTGGTTTATGGCTTAAATTCTTTTTCTGGTCCGTTTCCTTCTTCCCTTCCCCCCACTTTAAACATTTTCCTGTAACTTGGCTAACAAAAAACCAAGTCTGATTCAAAACCTCCCAGAGTGTTTCTCTTAAACACATCATCTGGTGCCAAATGAAGATTCTTAGGAGTGATTATTAATTATGAAGGGCACAGTTGTGGTACTGTCACTGATGATAATAATAATGGATTTTTGGCCTAGAGTTTTGACCTATTGCACCAGTGTTTTACCGTTGACTGCCCCTCTGTGCTGCTTCCAAAAGTGATAGTGTGTGATCAGATTTTTACTTTCACTTCTAAAGTTTGTTCTTTTTTTTAAAGTGAGTCCTGTTCTTCCTTTTTCTTTCAGCAGCAATGAAATCCCAGGTAAGTACAAGTATTCAAATATTTGATCAGTAAGTCCCAGTTATCTCCAGTGCATTAAATAACTTTCATCAAAAAACATGTTATAGGTAAAAAGCTCTGGAGGACCAGCTATGTATATGATTATTATGCTTCAGACCTTCTAGGGTGTTACACATAATAACTTGTCTTCTGGACGTGGTCTTGAAGTCTATGGATTCAGCCTCAGTAGTAGCGAACTGCACTGCTACTTGGTTTGGAGTATAAATTAGACTTTAGCCCTCCTGGGGGTTGAGTTTTTGGTATTGAAAACCATAGGAATGAAATTATTGTATTTCAACAAAGGACTGAGGGCTTGAGGCTTAAACAAGCCAACATATGAATATATGTTTTTGTCTTGCTGTACTGCACATATGCTGTCTAGTAACAGATATTTTGTCTGCTAGTAGTGTTCTAGATTCTGTCTTTCCAAAGTGCTGAGGCAGTGCATCTATTCTGTAGTTGCAGCTGATGCCTGAATGTATCCTAGCTGACAAATGATTGATTAAGAAGCACTTGAATTTCGGAAAGATTTGTACTGTTAACCAAAATCTGAGCAAGGAGTCTCAAATGTAATTCTTAGCCAGAATTACATGTTAATGAACGACTTAACAGTGTAAATCAAGGAACATCAGTGTAGGGATTTCTTTTAATTTATTTTTTACCTGCTTGAAAGAATCAGTTAAAGGTTGCCAGCTTGGTTGCAGATGAACGGACGTTTGAAGTTCACCAAACTACTTCATGTGGAATAGGAGAATAGACTTCCAGCGCCCTCAAGGCTGTGACCTTGCAGCCATTTTACATAGCACAGCATCCCCCTAGAGGGATGAACCTTTCCCTGCCCGAAAAGTAGCCGCTCTGGTTGAAGCTTTGCTTATTGTAACAGGCTTTTGTTTCCAGGTAACATGTCTGTGGAAGGCTTAATTCTGAATAGAGATATAGATATTACTGGAAACTAATTGTTTTTTCTATTATACTCTGCTTTATCAAAAAAGTAAAACATTTACATTGTGCTACAGAAATTCAGATGTTGTCTTGCAATCTTTAAACAATAAATGAATGATTTGCCCTGAAAAACAAAAAACAAAAAACAAAAAACTTCTTTGTGATTTTGTTTGGGATTATTTTAATCCTGTAAATTAAATTGGGAAGAAGTTAAATCTTTATTATATTGCCTTTTAGCCAGAAACTTGATAGATAGATAGATAAATCCATTTATCTTCAAATCTCATTTTTAACTCTAATAAAAGTGTAACCATTTTCTTCAAATAATATGTTAATATATTTTGTGAAGGTCGTTTCCAAACATTTTATATTTACATTCTTCTTTCTGATGTTTCTTAGATATTCTTTGCTACTCTTTCTCTGACTTTTTTTGGTATAATAGTAATATATGTTTCTGGTAGAAAAAAATGAGAAGAAATCAAGAAAAAAAACCCTAAGTATAATTCTAATAGTCAACACCCAGATTCCAGTACAGTTAACTTTTTGGTGTACTCACTCAACGCTTTTTCTATTCTTATGTATGTGTATTTTTATATTTCTTATGTAAATGAGGTATCATACTGTTCTGTAACTTCTTTCATCTGCTATACAAGGAACATCTCATGTCAGTGTATGCACTTCATTGCTGGATGCTATTTTGTTATACAGATGTACCTTAATTTATTTGACCAGACCTTTACTGGGGACCTTTGTTGTTGTTTCTAACTTTCCAGCATGAAATCATTCTGTGATAAAGCTCTTTTTACCTCCTCAATTCCAAAGAGCCTTGACATTTTATTAAGTATCGGATATATACAAAAGAATATTTATAAAATAAATGTTTAAGGATAAAAAAAGTAACAATGACATGATCACTTGTGCACCTACTGTCCCATTTAAGACATAGAACATTTAAGCCCCTATGTATCCCTCTCCAATCCCATCCTTCCTAATCATTCTATATATATATATATATATATATGTGTGTGTGTGTGTGTGTATGTATATATACATATATATGTATGTATATATGATTTTTGCATGCTTTTGAACTTCATATAATTGGAATTTACCATATGGGTCTTTCTGGGACATACTTTTTCCACTTAATAACATGTTCCTGAGATGCATCCATGTTGTTGCAAATAACTACAGTTTATTCATGTTTATTTCTGTATAGTATTCAATTATATGAATATATCAGAATTTTACTCCATTCTACTGTTGGTGAATATCTTGGTTGTTTCTAGTTTTTGCTCTTACAGATATGCTACTATGAACATCTTATACCTACCGCCCACTACATGTGTACAAGAGTTTCTCTAGGCCAAACATCAGAGAGTAGAATTGCTGAGTCAAAAGGCATGCATACCTTCAACCTAATAGATAATGCAAATTATCTTCCAAAATGGTTGAAATAAATTGACTCTCCCACAAACACTGTATAAGAATTCAGTGGTTCCACATCTCTAATTCTTGGTATTCCACATTGAAAAATTTCTGTCAAGCTGATGAGATTGAAATAATATGCCACTGTGGTTTTAATTTGCATTTCCCTGATTACAAATGAAGTTGAACATATTTTCATATGTTATTTTACCATTTGTGTTCTCTCTTCAGTGATATGCCCAGTCAAATCTTTTTCCCCTTTAGAATAAATTAGGTTGTAGTTTTCTGAATGGCTTATAGTTTTTGGTCTGGATACTAACCCTTTGTCATATGGGTATAGCAAATACCCTCTCCCAGTGTGTGACTCACCTTTTCACTTCTGTTATGGTATATCTTGATGAACAGAAGTTCTTCATTTTAATGTAGTTCACTTTAATAGTAATTTACTTTACTCTCTATGCTTTTCTGTCTCGCTTCAGAGATTCTTCTCATCCGTTAATTGAAAAGGGCATTTTCTTTTATTACTTTCAAAAAGTTTAAAAACTCTACCTAATTTTGAGTCTTTTAGACACCTAGAATTGATTTTTGGCATGTGGTGTGAGGTAGGGGTTCAGATCCCCTTTTTTCTATACGAATAACCAGTTGTCTCAGCATCAGTTATTTAAAGCTCATACTTTCTCAACTGATTTTCAGTGTCCGTTCTGATACACTTGAGAATCAACGTGCCAAGTTCCACTATCCATTCCTCAATGCCCACCAGTCAAAATAAATACTTTGTTGGGATTTTAAATGTAATAAAAGAAATCTACGGATCAATTGGAAAAGCAATGACAACTTTATAATATTGAATCTTCCTACCCATAAACATAGTATCACTTTCCATTTATTTAAATTTCCTTTGATTTCTCTCAGTCATTTTATGATTTTCTGTATACAGGTCTTACTCATATTTTGTTAAATCTCTTCCTAGGTAATTCATATTTTTGATACTACTGTAAATGGCATCTGTCTTTTTATTACACGTTCTAATTTTTTGTTGCTGGTATATAGAAATGCATTTTTAAAATATTGACCTTATAAGTATCAATTTTACTAAAAAAAAATCTTAATTCTATTTTTCTGTATAGGAAAATTTTTAAAGTGGGGGGAAGGGAAGAAGGAAACGGACAAGAAAAGGAATTTAAGCCATAAACCAACAAAGCACTGATAGTTCCAAACATGTCAGACACTAAAATGACGGATATAGGCTCAAGTGGTTTATAAAACCTATAAAAAGACTACACCAGCAACGTCCCTATCTTTAATATGTATTCTTATGTGTATGTAAAAATCTTATCTCCTGCAGATGACTCCCTAGTTTCTGCCCTCTAATCATTATAAATTGTATATAAATTTTATACTATCTGATATTTCCAACACCTGATTGACTTTTTGTGGGTGATGTGAGTTGCTTGTTATTTTGTTGGGTCTCGCTCATGATGCTTTTCTTTTTTAATTGTGAATTCACATTTCTATGGGAATTATTTGAAGCCTAGATAGAAGGGAGTTCATTTAAAAAGGATTTGCATGTGTTTCTGCCAGATGCTCATGGGTACTACTGAAGGAGGGCCACTTTAAACTAAATTCTCAGCTTGAAGGTTTTCCAGACCACCCAGGTAGCGCAACTCTGGCAACAAAACTCACACGTGAGGGCTAGCTTGTACTTAGAAACTTTCAGGAAAGATTTTTCTTCTCCTTTACCAGCGCCAAATTTTAACATAAGCAAATGTCCTTGTTGTCTGCAATGGGGGCAATTTTATTTCTAGTATACCCTTTCGAGCTTTATGTAGGATTGTCTTTTATGCTGCCCTCTTTGGGCTGGACCTAGGCTTTGTCAACTATCATCCATATTTCACAAGGCTGTGAACACTGGATCTCAAGATCCCCTGATTTGTCAAAAGTCCTCAGTACAAAGGCCATTAGCAGTGCCTGGGTCATCTCACTTGGGCCTTGCTTAGAATTCCTTTTGGCCTTACTTTATTAGCAGGTCACTGATGCATTTAAAAATATATATATTTCTATATTTTATTCATTGTTTTTAGTTATTCTCAATGGGAAGTTTGTGAAGGGCATGTAGTTTGCTAAGCACCCCCCACCTCACTTCAGCTACACCTTCTCATATCCTAGATCTTTCATTTCCAATATCTATTTCACCTCCTAAATCTCAATTTCAAATATCTTCTCTCTATGGCCATCATCTCCTATCTTTGCGTGCCTCTAATTTACCAGTCCCACCTTAACAATTCTCCAGCCCTATTAGGACTCCCAATTCAATCACCCCCAAATATTCACTGGCCATTTACTCAGGTTCTTCCTCATCCACATTAGAGTCTACGCTGGGTCTCTGTGTTGCAAAATACAATAAAAATAGTGCCTTCTGTAGTTGTGCCATGCTATGGTACTGACTTTGTGTTTCATCATCATAATCACTCCTTTATACACACCCTCCATGTCTTTTTTTTCTTTTTTTTTTTTTCTTCGTTCTTCTCTCATCTGATCTGGCACAATTATTGACTGAGTAAACCCGCATTTATCTGCCTACTCTGTACCTAGTTCTGGAGGAAAAGAAGCAACTAGGCTAACTGGTTTCCTTCTAAATGTATGTGGCTTCAGGCTGTAGAGAAATCCTTCTGTATTTCTCTAGTCAGTTCTCTCCACCACCTTTCAAAGCAGCTTCTCTCTGCAAATCCCCAGCCTTCCCTGACCCCAGCCCCCTTTCTCAGTTGATGGCTTCCCTTAGTCCATGGAGACATCCTCATCCACTCACCACCAAACTCCATGCATGTTTAATAGATGCTCATCTTTTCCTCTTGTGACTTCAGATGAACTCTCCATGTTCACATCTAGGGCCATCCTTTCCACTTGTGCACAGGATCCCACCCCCTTTCTCTCCCCTCCACCCCTCACTATCAGTGGTTCTCTGCCATTCTGACTCTCCTCCTGCTCTGAGAATGAACACATCCTGTCAGATTTTTTTTTTCTTAACATAAGAGACAACTTCTTCTGGGAAGATGAAGTTGATGTACTTTCCCATATTCCTCCAGCTAAGTGAAACTAAAACCCTTGGACATTACATATAAAAGAAACATAAGAAGGCTGAAAGGTAGAGAGAGGAAGGCAGATCAGCTAGGGACTTTGAGACCTGAGGAATGACACATGGTTAGTTCCTACCTTGTTTGTTTGTTTACCTCATATATCCCAGACTTGGAGCTGAAGAAGCTAGCAACCTGCAAACGCCAACAGGCACAGACAAAAAAAAAAAAAACAAAAAACAACCTTCAACCAAAGCCTGGTCTGCTTAGCCAGAGAACCAGGAATAGGTCAGCCTAGTGAAATAGAAAACTTTTAGAATTATCTAAGCAGCTCTACTCCAGCCAAAAACCACAGAAAAAAAAAAAAACAAACAAAAACTGTGGCCCCACTCCCACCCATGCCAGCCAAGTCCTAGAGGGGAGACTAGACTTCAGCCTTCCGCTAGGCTGTACCAAGGCACCCCAACACACCTGCCAAGGTGGCGGCAGAGAAGGATACATAGGGAGCTGGGATTTTCATCCCCAACAGGCATGAATGATACACACTCTCCTCCCTCCCCTCTCCACAGTACCAGTGGAGACCACACGGGGAGCCTGGACTTCCACCCCCACTGGCAGTAACAAGGCCTCTCTCCCCATCCCAGATGGGGTACTGCCAGAGAAGGCCTAGGGGAGCTTCAGGGCTTTTGCCACCACCCGGCGGTAACGAGGCACTTCTGCCCCTCCCATCCAGGAAGGCATCCGTGAAGGCCTCGTGAGAAGCTGGCACTCCCACACCTGCCCAGCAGTAATGAGGAGCTCACAGCTGTAAGAGAGCGTACACTTTGCCTTCTAGGTCACTGTGTAACCCCAGTGCCTGGAATGACAGGGGCTAGTTGCATGATCTCGCTCAAATCACTCATCCCTTCGGTGTCGCAATTTGTTCCTCTGTAAAATGAGAATGAAAATAATAGCATCTACCTGTAGGTTGCTGTGAGGATTAAATGAGTCCATACATATAAAGCTCCTAGAATAGAAAGTGTTAGCCATTGCTGCTGCTGCTGGCATTGTCATTATTCATTCCTTACTTATTTATGTGCCTCTTAAAATATAGCTTTAGCCGTATCCCAGGAGTTTTGATTTGTAGTGTTTTCATTATTTTTATTTTCTAAATATTCTATGATTGCAATCATATTTCCCCTTTTGTGCCCAAGAGATATAGAGAAGGGTATTTTTGAATTTCCATGTGGGTGGGAAAGTTTTGTTTAAATGTTTCTAATTTATAGTTTTATTGCTCTGTGGTCAGAGAATGTCTGTGCACTTTGTGCTTTAGGAGATTTGTTGATGTTTTCTTTATAGTCTAGTAGATGATCTATATTAAAAAATAAGTTCTTCAATTAAAATAGTTTTTCCCCTTTTCCTCATTGTGAAGGATACATCTTATCCCTAGCCTAAAAGCTGGAGACATACTTTCCAACACACCAAACTAGACATTTAAATGAAATAAAAGCTCCAATCATGTTGAGTTAACATGCTTTATTCCCATTCAATTTGCAGTAAGCACAGATTGCAAAGTTCCCCAGAGGGAGAGAAATGGGAGCAGGCATACTCAGACTTCAGGTGTGATTTGTTAGTTGTTCTTCTGCTGCCTCTTTTCTCCCTCTAATTTTTTCTTGTAAAGAAGGCATTTAATTCTAGTTGTAGCAGATTGTAATTTCCATAAGTGGCCACAGCAATATTTCTGACCCCACACGCTGTTCCAGGACCTTGCCACTTCCCGTCAAGAGGTGAAGTCTATTCCCTTCCCCTTGAACTGGGGTAGAACTTTATGACTGCCCCAACAAAAAGAGGATGGGGTGGATGTCATGTTGCATGCCTTCCCAGCTGGGCCATAAATGGCAATAGAGCCTCTGCCTGACTGTCTTGTGATGCCCTCTTGGAAGCCAGTCACCATGTTGTGAGGAAGCTCAGGCTACATAGAGAGGCTGCTTGTAGGTGCTGAGGTCCCAGCGAGAGCCACCATCAGTCAGCAGACATGTGAGTGAGCGAGTGAGTGAGTCTTCAGGGGATCTTAGCCCCAAGTCATCTCCACAGCCCCTGTCTGAATTGTGACCCACAGACCCAATAAGCATTATAAACAGTTGTTTTACCTCATTGATTTGTAGGGTAATTTGGTCCTCAGCTATAGTAACCGTATCTCTAAGGATACAGTGACCCCAGCTAATCAGACAATTCCAACTAGAAGGTGGGTGTTATAATGAGAAAACCATGAGACTAGGACTTGGGAGACCTAGGTCATAGGCCGGATTAACTCATAATTGACCTTAGGACCTTGAACATATCATGTAACCTTTCTGAGTCCTAACATTTGAACCTTTTAGGCCCCTTCAAGTTCTACCATTAATTAAGGCCTTGATAGAGAACAATATGAAAAGGTTTCATATTGGAAATACTCGATCTCTTGAGAGACTGCGTATCTATATGTAATCAATGACATTCTTGGTTTTACAGTTAACTCTCACAGGGAAATCTTATTTCCCTCCTTTCCAAACTATGGGAAAATTTTTCCAAAGTATTGACAGCAGAGAATAGGGTCATTTTTTATCAACCCAATTTTAGCATAAAATAAATTAGAAAGCTGGCTGGGCCTTTGCTGCAAAACGTGGGCTCCCCAGTCTCAGTTCATGGTAATATAGTAACCACTGCTTAGATTCTCGACTTTTATATTGTTCAGTCATCTTTGCCTGCTATTTTGGGTGTTCTTTGTTAGTTACCCGGTGACTTGCTGCCAGAATATGCTTACAGAGATTTTACTGTCTCTCTCTAGATTCAGCAGTTTGAGAATGTTAAATGTGCCTTGCAAAGCTAAATCTGCTATGGGATATATAAGGCTGGTCTCTCATCAGTTGTAATTCTCTGGTAGTTGCATTGTTAAGAGGAGTCATCTATTATTCCACATACTACATTCCAGAAGAAGCTAAAGCAAGTGTTTAATGCATGCTTTCCAGGGCACAATACTGCACAGTCCCTAGAGTGTGATGACTTGGGACAGCTGCCCCAAGTCAATATTCAGGGGACCCAGCCATGCTGGCAGCTTGTCAGTGACTCAAGGAGCACCAGCTGGGGCCCTGTAACATGCTTGTACCACGCTCACAGAGAAACAGTTTTTTTTTTTTTTGAAATAAATTTATTTATTTATTATTTATTTTTGGCTGCGTGGGGTCTTCGTTGCTACGCGTGAGCTTTCTCTAGCTGTGGAGAGCGGGGGCTACTCTTTGTTGTGGTGTGTGGGCTTCTCATTGTGGTGGCTTCTCTTGTTGTGGAGCCCAGGCGTTAGCCATGCGGGCTTCAGTAGTTGTGGCACGTGGGCTCAGTAGTTGTAGCACATGGGCTCAGTTGCTCTGCGGCGTGTGGGATCTTCCCAGACTAGGGCTCAAACCCGTGTCCCCTGCATTGGTAGGCGGATTCTTAACGACTGCGCCACCAGGGAAGTCCTGAGAAACACTCTTCACTTGCCTCCCTTTCCTGGAGTCACCAGAATCACCGCCTATTCCCTTTGTACCCCAGCGTTCCCACCACAGAACAAGGTTAGTAGGTTACCTTCTGATATGAATTGTATCCTCCCTGTGAAGCAGTTGTTTCCTACGTCTGTTTAGGACACTTGCATTTTGTAATTTTAATGATGTGATATCATTAAATATTACATAAATTGATGAAATATGAAGACAATAGAGTTGTTTCTAGTGAACAAGTCAAAAGCTTCCTAAAGTGTGAGCGATATAGCTGCAAAAGATTGTGGGAAAAACTCTAGAAGAATTCTGCACTCAGATCGCTTCCCCTTTATCTATAAGTTTTCATTCTCCTTTAAAGACACCCATACTTTACATCTCAGTTAATGATATGGATGTTCTTTTATTTTTTTTTTTATTTTTTTTTTTTTTAATTTTTATTTATTTATTTATTTATTTATGGCTGTGTTGGGTCTTCATTTCTGTGCGAGGGCTTTCTCTAGTTGTGGCAAGCGGGGTCCACTCTTCATCGCGGTGCGCGGGCCTCTCACTGTCGCGGCCTCTCTTGTTGCGGAGCACAGGCTCCAGACGCGCAGGCTCAGTAATTGTGGCTCACGGGCCCAGCCGCTCTGCGGCATGTGGGATCTTCCCAGACCAGGGCTCGAACCCGCGTCCCCTGCATTGGCAGGCAGACTCTCAACCACTGCGCCACCAGGGAAGCCCCTAACCTACTTTTTAACACAGCAACACATGCTCCTGAGCAATAATTTGGCTTGAACTGTACATAAATTCAGCTCATCTCTACTTTCTGTTTCATCACAACAAATAAAGAACTGTGCAGACTGCCCTTTCCTGCTGCCAAACTACAAACTGCCACTCTGTGATTTTGTTTTCACATCAAGGATACTCTTCAGCTTTAGCCAGATCCCCCCAAGCCATTTCCCCCTCACTTTCCAGATTAATTCTAGAGGAATGAGATCTATTCCAGCCCCCACAAACCTCACTGGGATGGTTCTAAGTTCATTTACACAGGGAACCCTCTGCTACTTACCCAAATCTCAAAAGCTCCCCTACCTCTTGACCCAGGCAATTCCCTAGTACAGCACCTGGTTCCTTCTCTTCTTTGCTTCATCCAGTGTTTATTGTGCACCTATCACATGTCAGGCTCAGCGCCAGGTACTAGGTGGGCTGTAGTGAATAAAATGTGTTTACTTTATATTGTCAACAACAGGTATGTAGTATGCGCAGAAGAGCAGTAGCTACGTCTTTTTGTCTTGTTGTTTTAATGGATAAATTGGTAAACTAATGAAGGAGAATTTCCGTAGCACTTTTGACTTTGGAAATTGTTGGTGTATGTCATTATGTATGCATTTAGATATGGTATGTATTTATTTGCATTTCTGTGGAAATTAAAAGGGCATGTAATACTTTAGTTTAACCCAGGGGCTAACAAACTTTTTCTGTAAGGGGGTCAGAGAGTAGATATTTTTGGTTTTGTGTCACAGGGTGTCTTTCACAACTACTAAAGTAAGTAAGCTGTTACAGCATAAACACAGTCATAGATAATACATAAATGAATGGGAGTGGCTGGGTTCCAATACAATTTTATTTATAAAAACAGGCAGTAGCCAGAGTTTGCTGACCCCTGGAATCTATTAAAATACCTTACTGCTGCTCCTATTAGCAATTAAACTTGCTTAAGCCTCTTCCCTTTAAAAAAAAAAAAAAATCCAAGTCCCACATCACTGCAAGAAGTTGTCTTGTACACACCATCTCTACCTCCCCACCTCTCATTCACCTCCAGTGCTAGACAGTCTGACCTCTGTGCTCACCGCCCACTGAAATTGCTCTTATCAAGGTCACCAACAATCTAGCCAACAGAACCCAACAACACATTAAAAGGATCATACACTATGATAAAGTGGGATTTATCCCAGGGATGCAAGGATTCTTCAATAAACGCAAATCAATGTGATACACCATATTAACAAATGGAAGAATAAAAACCATATGATCATCTCAATAGATGCAGAAGAATCTTTTGACAAAATTCAACACCCATTTATGATAAAAACTCTCCAGAAAGTGGGCATAAAGGGAACCTACGTCAACATCATAAAGGCCATATATGACAAACCCACAGCAAATATCATTCTCAGTGGTGATAAACTGAAAGCATTTCCTCTAAGATCAGGAAAAAGACAAGGATGTTCACTCTCGCCACTCTTACTCAACATAGTTTTGGAAGTCCTAGCCACGGCAATCAGAGAAGAAAAAGAAATAAAAGGAATACAAATGGGAAAAGAAGAAGTAACACTGTCACTGTTTGCAGATGACATGATACTATACATAGAAAACCCTAAAGATGCCACCAGGAAACTACTAGAACTAATCAATGAATTTGGTAAGGCTGCAGGATACAAAATCAATGCACAGAAATCTCTTGCATTCCTATACACTAACAACGAAAAATCAGAAAGAGAAATTAAGGAAACAATCCCACTGACCTGTGCAACAAAAAGAATAAAATACCTAGGAATAAACCTACCCAAGGAGGCAAAAGACCTATACTCAGAAAACTATAAAACACTGATGAAAGAAATCAAAGATAACATAAACAGATGGAGAGATATACCATTCTACAGAATTGGAAGAATCAATATTGTGAAAATGACTATACTACCCAAAGCAATCTACAGGTTCAGTGTAATCCCTATCAAATTACCAATGGCATTTTTCACAGAACTAGATCAAGAAATTTTACAATTTGTATGGAAATGCAAAAGACCCCAAATAGCCAAAGCAATCTTGAGAAAGAAAAATGAAGCTGGAGCAATCAGGCTTCCTGACTTCAGACTATACTACAAAGCTACAGTAATCAAGACAGTATGGTACTGGCACAAAAACAGAAATATAGATCAGTGGAACAAGATAAAAAGCCCAGAGATAAACCCACGCACCTATAGTCACCTTATCTTTGACAAAGGAGGCAAGAATATAACATGGAGAAAAGACAGCCTCTTCAATAAGTGGTGCTGGGAAAAATGGACAGCTACACGTAGAAGAATGAAATTAGAACACACCCTAACACCATACACAAAAGTAAACTCAAAATGGATTAAAGACCTAAATGTAAAGCCAGACAGTATAAAACTCTTAGAGAAAAACATAGGCAGAACACTCTGTGATATAAATCATAGCAAGATCCTTTTTGACCCACCTCCTAGAGTAAGGGAAACAAAAACAAAAATAAACAAATGGGACCTAATGAAACTGAAAAGCTTTTGCACAGCAAAGGAAACCATAAACAAGACGAAAAGACAAGCCTCAGAATGGGAGAAAATATTTGCAAATGAAGCAACTGACAAAGAATTAATCTCCAAAACATACAAGCAGCTCATGCAGCTCGGTATCATAAAAACAAACAAGCCAGTCCAAAAATGGGCAGAAGACCTAAACAGACATTTTTCCGAAGAAGACATACAGATGGCCAACAAATGCATGAAAAGATGCTCAACATCACTAGTCATTAGAGAAATGCAAATCAAAACCACAGTGAGGTATCACCTAAAAATCTACAAACAATAAATGCTGGAGAGGGTGTGGAGAAAAGGGAACCCTCCTGCACTGTTGGTGGGAATGTAAATTGATACAGCCACTATGGAGAAGAGTATGGAGGTTCCCTAAAAAACTAAAAATAGAAATACCATATGACCCAGCAATCCCACTATTGGGCACATGCCCTGAGAAAACCATAATTCAAAAAGATACACGTACCACAACGTTCACTGCAGCACTATTTACAATAGCCCGGACATGGAAGCAACCTAAATGTCCATCAACAGATGACTGGATAAAGAAGATATGGCACATATATACAACGGAATATTAGCCATAAAAAGGAAAGAAATTGAGTTATTTGTAGTGAGGTGGATGGACCCAGAATCTGTCATACAGAGTGAAGTAAGTCAGAAAGAGAAAAACAAATACCGCATGCTAACGTATATGTATGGAATTTATCAAAGCAGTACTGATGAACCTAGTGGCAGGGCAGGAATAAAGACGCAGACGTAGAGAACAGACGTGAGGGCATGGGGGGGAAGGGGAAGCTGGGATGAAGTGACAGAGCAGCATTGACGTATATACCCTACCAAATGTAAAATGGATGGCTACCGGGAAGCAGCTACATAGCACAGGGAGATCAGCTCAGTGCTTTGTGATCACCTAGAGGGATGGGATAGGGAGGGTGGCTCAAGAGGGAGGAGATATGGGGATATATGTATACATATAGCTGATTCAGTTTGTGGTACAGCATAAACTAACACACATTGTAAAGCATTTATACTCCAATAAAGATGTTAAAAAATAATAAGTTTAAAATTGTGCACCATTCTGAGTAGTGTGATGAGAACCATCCTGCTTCATCCAGCCCGGGACGTGAATCATCCCTTTCTCCAGCATATCCCACCTGTTAAGTCACTTAACTAGCTGTCTCAGTTATTGAATTGACTGTCTTGGTATCATAGTGTTTGTGTGTAAATAACAACTATTTTACTTAATAATGGCCCAAAGCACCAGAATAGTGATGCTGGCAATCTGGATATGCTAACGTGAAGCTGTAAAGCGTTCCCTTGAAGTGAAAATGTCAAAGTTCTCAACTTAATAAAGGAAGAGAAAAAATTAAATGCTCTGGTTGCTAAGATCTATGGTAAGAACAAATCTTTTATCTGTGAAACTGTGAAGAAGGAAAAAGAAATTTGGCTTGCTTTGCTGTTGCACCTCAAACTGCAAAAGTTAGGGCCACGGTGTGTTATAGGTACTAAGTTAAAATGGAAAAGGCATTATATTTGCATAAGATATTTTGAAAGAGACCATGTTCACATAACGTTGATTACAGCATATACTTATAACTTTTATTTTGTTATTAATTGTTGTTAATCTCTTAATGTGCCTAATTTATAAAATAAACTTTATCATAAGTATGTATGTATAAGAAAAACATAGGATTCACAGGGTAAAATACTATCTGCAGGTTTAGGCATTCAACCGGAGGTCTTGAAGCATATCCCCTGTGGATAAGGGAGGTCTATACTATTTATATATTCAACACAATAAATTGTTTCTTATTTCATGATTACAGTTGTGATTAGAATATGTATTTAGTTTTTAACTGATCACAGTATTTCTCTACTAATTATTACAAAATTACCTCAATTCAAGTAGATCAAACAAGAGGATACCTTATCAATTAGAAACATACATTAGTATACTCAAACAATCCTTGAATTTACAAGAGCTTAAATAATAAAATTTAATAAAAAATTAATAGTAGCAATAAAATTGCTAACATAAATATTCTAAAGTATGAAAGAAAATCAATTAAATAAATACTTATCATCATTACTTAAGCTAAACAGGCATCAGGAAAATAGTAATTTCATATGTAGTGAAACCAGGTAACCACTACCACTAAATAAAACTTGCTGAATGTCTACTACTATATATGAAAAGCACTGTTCCGTGTACCAAGAGGAATTACAAAATCAGTTTCAGACTGTCCTCAAGGAATTTACATTCTGGTTGAGGGAGATACAATACGTATAATTAAACTATAATATAAAGTGGTATATTATGGCACATGCACACCAATGAAGGACAGGAAGCAAACAATGCAAAAAATAAATGAGGCAGCAGATAGCTAGAATGATGTACTCCAACTACATCAAGGGAAACTTTCAAGTAATAAGACTCTTACCATGCCACTTATAATCCTGTTGCTAACATCGCCTACTTAAATATTTGAGGATAAAATAGAGAATAACTAAATTCAGCAATAAAATATGATGGTTAGAAAAAAATCACATCTATTTCCAGTACTATCATCATTGTTAGGACCAGAAACTGACTCCTCATGTAGCATTCTGTAAAAAGCCTTGCTCATTATATCCATCTACAGGTTGTACTTTCCCCCTCCAATTCCCCTCCCTGATGAGGGAGCAGTGGTAGGCCTGGGGTTCCTCTGGGGTTCCTACTGAGGACTATACAATATAATTATTGCTTTCTAACAGCCAATTGGAAATTTAACTTTAAAGTGATAATAGTATAATAGGTTTAAAAACAAGGAGCTGTATTAGATAACTCTGCATCTGAATAGCATACAAGGCATTACTCTAAATAGGCAAAACTGCTTAATATCTACCTGCCAGAGCACTGTAATATGATGTTAAACTAATTGTTCCCAACAATTTTTACTTTAGTAGCAGTGACTGAAGATTGACTGGTTAGTGAGTTTGGAAATCCGATGGATTAAGAAGCTCACTTGAAGGAGAAAATTAACAAAGTTAAGTGGAATTTCTGCAAATTAAAAAAAAGTTATTATTAGAAACTTTAAGAACTTTAGCTACAGAGAAATATGAAACAAGCCACTATGCCTTCTAAACCAACCTTACCAGGTGGTAAAGAGGATGCAATATCTTTGAGTGACATAATGTAGCCATACAGAATGTAAACTAACACACGTAATAAAAAGCGCTCACATTCTTTTCTTGGACTTTAACACACTCCAACCTTTTTCATAGGTTCAGTGTGCATAAGTAACTAAAAAATAAAAATTGTTGATTCTCTGTGTTTAGCTCTCAAGAAAGATTATTCGCCAAAGCTTTCCATTAAACACTGATTATACAAGCAAAGCACATCTAAACCTAAGAAAGCATTTAAACCTTTTGAAAAAGAGCTATTATTCCTTCAACTACTGTGTAAAGACTATAACTGCATGAAACTTAGCCATTGTAACACCACCACCAAGAAGAAACTGCTTCTTACTTTATTCAAAGTTGATTACCACTCTGAAGAATCCTCAAGCCATACATGTATTACAACTCTAAAGAATCCTCAAGCCATACAATTCAGCAAAATGCTTAAGACAACTAAGTAACAAATACCAATTTTTCCAGACCTTTCTACATAGAACTCGCATTAAATAACTAGTTTTACATAAAAATATCACATTAACAATGTTAGTCAGTAGTATCAAAACACACATGGATAATGATATTTTGTCCTGATTTTAAGTTCCTAAAGTGTGTAAAATCTTTTGATGTTTTAACAATTATGTTCAAAAAGAAGCAGCCATTAAATCCCATAATGTGTACGTGTGTGTGTATGCCTTAAACCACCTAGTATTGATTAGAAAAATGTTAAAGAATGGTTAAAAAAAAAAAAAAGGCAATACTTTTTAGTCAGCACAGTGTCAACATCTGGGCATGTCTGAGAAGTAATAGCAAAAGCTTTCAAATACAGTGTATCACCCAGAAATTAGATCTTGGGAGATCCTAGAACAAAAAGGCTCAAGGCCCTCAGGCATAGGTAGAACTAAGCAATGGATCTCAAAGATGGGATCCTGAGATGTGGCTCTCTGCATAAGCATCACCAGGCAGCTTGTTAAAAATGCACGTTACTGGGCCACACTCCCAGAGATCCTAATTTAGTAGCTATAGGGTGGAACCAGGTATCAACATATTTTTTTTAATTTTTCTTTTCTCTCTTTTTTAAAAAAATTAATTTATTTATGTTTGGCTGCGTTGGGTCTTCGTTGTTGCACGCGGGCTTTCTCTAGCTGCAGAGAGCGGGGGATACTCTTTGTTGCAGTGCGCCGGCTTCTCATTGCGGTAGCTTCTCTTGTTCGGGAGCACGGGGCTCTAGGCGCACGGGCTTCAGGAGTTGTGGCTCGCGGGCTCTAGAGCACAGGCTCAGCAGTTGTGGCGTGCGGGCTTAGTTGCTCCACGTCATGTGGGATCCTCCTGGATCAGGGCTCGAACCCGCGTCCCCTGCACTGGCAGGTGGATTCCCAATCACTGCGCCACCAGGGAAGCCCTCAACATATTTCTTAAACCAGACCAAATTGATTCAGATGCATCATCAGCCTTGGGAACCACTGAGGTCCTAAAGCAATGTTTCTCAAAGTGTTAGACGTGTTAAATACGCTCAATACTGGGCCCAATTTCTCATCAACAATGTGAGACTCTCTGCTAGTGGGACCAAACAATGTGAATTTTAAATACGTATCTCAAGTGAATCTAATGGTACTAAAAGCTTCAGAACGTACGTCTACAGGATTGGGACTAGATCCTTTAGAGTTGCAGGTGCTCGAAAATAAAATCATTTTGTTGATTATAATCTACTCCATTCAGAGGCACTGAAAGTTTGAATATAAATCCAAGAAAATATCCTGCTGCAAAAAAGTCAAACAATTCTTCGAAATCTGCACTTAGCAGCTAACCTTCTAGAATCTAGTAAGTTTAAACTTCTAGTCATCTCCTTCAAAAAGGTCACTTTCTAAACTGAGTGCCAGCCATGACAATAAGAACCTTCAAACCTAAATACAAAGCACTCTAGGCAGAATGCTTTCTTAGAAAGATGAGATAACAGACAAAAAGTTCAATACAGCTTCTTTGGAAAGATTCCCTCCCACCCAAACAGGGCATTTTGCACACACAAGTTAACTACAATAAAATTTCCTGCCTAAAAAATACAAGAAATTCTGAAAAAATACGTTAAGTAGGTTCCTTTTAATAAAATCAAAGTGTGAAAGAAAAATTAAATAAAATATATAAGCAGAGTAAAATTTAGATTTTAATAATTAATTTGATTAAAGAATTTAAGCCTGAGTCTCCAAATATTACAGTATTTTATAGACTGTTTATTTAAAACCTTTATCTTTTAAGAAAAAATAAGTGTTTCATGATGTCTGAATTTGCTCCTTCATCTTATAATTTCAATCCTTATCACTGAAATCAAAATAACAAATGCATGGAGCAGAGACTGAATAGAAGACGTTAGGTTGCTTTTCTTCAACTTCAAAAAAACCTGAAATGATACAGTTCCTAATTTAGTGATCAAAAATAACCAAAAGTAAATACGGGTAGAGAATATCTTGCTATTGGTTCACTGAGGTTAAGCATGAACTTAACTAAAGGTCTGTTTTGTTTTGTATTTTTATACATCTATTGATTTTTTATTTTTATTTTGGCTGCGTTGGGTCTTTGTTGCCGTGTGCGGGCTTTCTCTGGTCGCGGTGAGTGGGGGCTACTCTTCATTGCAGTGCACGGGCTTCCTACTGCAGTGTCTTCTCTTGTTGAGGAGCACGGGCTCCAGGCGCACGGGCTTCAGTAGTTGTGGCACGCGGGCTCAGTAGTTGTGGCTCGCGGGCTCTAGAGCGCAGGCTCAGTAGTTGTGGCGCACGGGCTTAGTTGCTCCGCAGCATGTGGGATCTTCCCGGGCCAGGGCTCGAACCCGTGTCCCCTGCATTGGCAGGCGGATTCTTAACCACTGTGCCACCAGGGAAGCTCCTAAAGGTCTGTTTTGTTCATAGAGATTTGCTTCAGTATTTCTGTATTGAGAGTCACTTCCTTGAAAGTTATAGTTTTACATTTATTATCACTGTTGAAGAGTCTCTCCTTGACCAAACTTTAGTCAGGCTCCTCTGAACTCTTTCCAATTAGGCCCTAACTTTTGGGCTTCTGTGTTCATCTCTGCATTGTCCAATTTTAGCAAGAATCCTACTATGTCAGTTTAACCAGAATCCCCCACCCTCAATATTGATCACGCTGGATATCTGATTAGGTTCCTCATCTCTACCATCCCCCATGTAATATCTGACCACCTGGCCTGCCTTCATCAACAATCCTGTTTAGGTCTGTTTAGCCAGAATCCCTCTTATTTTGATGTTTCTTTCCTCTTAGTAATTTTTACCCCACCCTTCTACTTGGCTATACATCCCCAGTTCTCCTAGTTGTATTCCAAGTTTGAGCCCAATCTCTCTCCCCCACTGCAAAACCACACTGCAGTGGGCCCTACAACTATCGTGATAGTCTCCCTGAATAAAGTCTGCTGTACTAATCTTTATAAGTGTCATGAACAATTTTTTCTTAAACATCACTACCAACGTTATGAGTAATTTTCTCCTTGCCTCACGGTTACAGAGAGAAATTTTCAAAATAAATCCCTCCCCACGCCCAACCAGGAAAAAAAACAAATTTAAAGAACTATGTAACTAAGAATAAAAAAAGTAGAAAGGAGGAGACTGGTATACATCTCTAGCCAATCGAATGCACATTAATACTGATCATCTAATAGAATTATTGTTACATTCAGTTTTCCAAAGTCAGCACAGTCTAGGCACCTCACCAACGGCCTTTATGGGCCTTTCTTGCTTAAAATATAAGAAGATAAAAAGTTAGCCAAACACATGGGTCACATAAAATAAAATCATCAAAATCAAATGAACTTCAGATGAGACAGGGAGGACACCAGATCTGAATATGCTACCTGAAATAAAACTAAAGGGCAAAAACTAAAGCCCTCTCAGTGTGAGCAGATTCTGAAACACGAATCAAGACCTGGAATCCTGCCATAGAAGCAATCTAGAAAACATGCCGAAATGACCATATGGCTGCCCTGCAGAAATCTGCAAAGGAACCAGTCAAGAAGCTGACAAGAGAAACAAACATGCTTCTCACCAAATGAGGCCTGACACAGCCTGGAACCTGAGGTCTGTCAAGAAAAACAAACAAAAAAATGTAGTCAAGCAGCCATTTAGGAATGATTCTTCTCTAGGTTATAGCTCACTCAAATTTGTGTCAAATGATACATAAATTGAGATGCGACATTTGAGGAAGGCCTTCAGCCTGTTTTCAAAGAAAACCCAAGAGAGTATCTTCTTGTATCAGGGTTGTAAAAGAAAACTTCACCAAGACGGCCACGAAGGCTGGTGACAAGCACTGGAGGAATACACAACAAATTAAGATGGAGCTCTGACATCTGGAATATATCTATAAAGAAATTAACATATATGGCAGCTGAGATGCTAAAGATTTTTAAGTTCATTTTTTTTCTGGTGGAAAATGGTATTTCTTTAAGGAACCCTGGCAAAGTCATAATTAGTACAAGAACATTCTATAACCTTTATCAACTTCCAATGAATTCGATTAATAGAGCTTCCAAACATCTAAAATCTTACCTAACTAATGGTCTCAAATGTTAAAGAAATAATCACAAAGTATTAGCAACTATAAAACAACCAAAATAAGATGACCAAAAATGGATATTAATACAGTAAGTGAAAGGAAAGCAAATATTCCTTAACCAGAAGACAAAATGTTTAACAAAATTTTGTTTCAAAGCACTTAACTTCCAGTTAAAGCAGTGGTAGAGCTTAGGAAATTTTTAACCAAATGAGACAGATCCACTATTATATTCCAATTAAAAAAAAAAAAAAAACGAACAAAAAAGACTATAATAAAGGCTACAGAATGGGCTATATCTTTACCACAGTATGCCAACCAATATTACTGATCAAACTCCTTGATTTTTAAAGTAGGGAAAACTGTGATCTAATAGTTCAAAACAAGCTAAAAATATCCTTTAAATGACAGAAGCAATGACAAACCTCAGAACTGGAAATACTGAAAAATGTTGTGCTTGAGAGCAAGGAAGATATGAAAAGAGAGGTGATCAAACTCAGGAAAGATTTAGAAAGAAAAGAAAAACTTATTTCAGGAATGAAGACTAAGTTAACAAGAAGCACAGTGGGTTAATGCCTTACAAAAGTAGAAAATGGAACATAAGACAAATTTTAGAATTAAAAAAAAAGAAGAGGTAAAAAGATTTTAAGAGACAATAATTAATATGTAACATAAGCAAGACTGTCCAATATATGTTTAGTAGGAGTCCCTGATAAAGACCAAAGCAACAAAGCAAAAAATACTAAAAACTGTAATAAAACTCTCCTGGAATAAAAGATAACTTCAAACTACATATTGAAAGACTATACGTGTATCTGAGAAAATGATACAGCCCAAATCGAACACATTTTAATGAAGCTAAAGTGACCTTCAAGTATAAAAACCCATAGATTAAAACTTCTTACAGTCTTGTATATTCTTGCTACATAATACATGAGAACTCAAGGAATATTGTTCCCATAAGTCTGTCCTGAAGAATCTACCAGAGAATAAATAAGCTTCAAACAACCAACAGCTTGGAAAGGAATTAACATAAGGGCTCCTGGAATGTGTGAGCCATTCAGGTAGTAACTTTCAAAGGGGAAGAGAGTAGCAGAATGCTCAATATCTCTAAGGTAAGTCTTCCATCATTCCATGAAAGAAATGACCAGAGAAGGATTGGAAATTCATACAGTTATTCTCTCAGCACATCTGTAAGACTAAGAATTTCCAGAATATCTGATAACCAAATGTAGTTATTAAATTTCTTATAGAACCAGATATATATATACATATATTTTTAAACATTTTAATATTCCTCCAATATTTTATAGTGTTTACTCTGAGAAAAATTAATCTTAGTCTTAGAGAGGTACACTTTCTCCCTAGGTAACCTAGTAGAGAAATTAGCTCCTGCCTAACCTCGTGAAGAAACTAATTGAAATGGGGCATCCATAGTCACTCCATTAATAGAATTTTTGCCCATCCCCTTCCTCTAGAGCTGGCAATTACAGAGTAAAGTTTGAAAGTCAATCCTACAGAAGCCTGCAGCAAGAACCAGGAATGGATCAAGGAACGGGAATTCCTCTTACGGGGAAAGGTGGAGTTTACCACGGGAAAAGGTAGAATAACGGGCTGAGGGGCTTCCAGAGAGTCATTTGGAAAAAAACAAGATGGAAAGAAGCCTTGAAGAGTACCTTCACCTTGCAAGGAGCTAAATCTAGAAGGATCTGCTTTTTGAAGGAACAAAAGTAAGCAGCCTCTGTCCACATCATCCCAGTATCTATGGGACGGGTCAATAAAGAACAAAAAGTCCTAAAATAATTGTCAAGACCAAGAAAGAACTGATTGACTATTAACATTACGGAATCAGGGTCTTACCACTATTACAAAAGGACAACCAAATTCTACCATGTAATACAAGATCTTTATGATGAAATCTGTATGATGACCATAGTTCCTCTCATCCTGAAAAAGAATCTGAAAATGATCAGCTTTCTCATCTCTTATTTGAATAAAGAATGACTTAACATGGCAGAGAAAGCACAACAGTCTCCTAGACAAGTAAATATCTCTTCTTAAATCTATACTGAAAATTTGTAGAATTCTAAATCCAAATACATTTTAACAACATACAATTTATGATGAAAATAAGATTCAAGCATTTAAGTCTAAGTTATAAACATTTTGTTTAGGTAATAAAACCTACAGATTAGCTCATAATAGCATAATAATAGGGTCAACAGTTAACTCCATGGTTAAGTCGAAAAGATTAAGGAGAAAGCTAATCTGTAGGTAATAAAACCTACAGATTAGCTCATAATAGCATAATAATAGGGTCAACAGTTAACTCCATGGTTAAGTCGAAAAGATTAAGGAGAAAGGCTTAGGAAAAGAGTAACTGCTTAACCTCAATAAGATATGACTGCTAGTCAAGCTAATTTACTCATGGTAGGCAAATGATAAACAGAACTCTGAACTGAAAATACATCTGGATACCACGGATTTGCTTCATGCAAAAGAATCTAGTTAATTAAATCTAGCCGACTAGCTGTATTTCCCCCCACATTGTGTCCCCAAATCCAGCAGTGGTGAATATGTTGTTGACTGGGAAATATATAACTACGCTTCTGTAGAATAAACCCCAAATCAATAGGCTCAACAGAATGAAGGCTTCAGAAATAAGGAAACACAGATGTTTATTCTAGCATTTACTTTCATAAATACTGACATCAAAGAATCAAATATGTAGCTGTGAAGCAGTACTGTATCCAAAATTGGATGCTTCATTAAAGCTGGATATGGCCCAAAGCTGCAGGAAACATCCTGAAGGAAAAGGTCTTCTACAAATGATACCTTTGTAGAGGCCATGGAGTAAAACAGAACATGGTGAAAACCAGTTCCGTGTTTGCATACACAGGACACCTTCCACCTCAACAATTCTACAAATATTGTGCATAAAAGGTTGCCAGGAAACACTGCCAAGGACTGGGATCAACTTCAGAAAAAATAAAACTACTAGTGGCATGACTAAGTGTAGGGGAAAAGTGTCATAAAATATTTTAGAAGAGCATCATATTTTATGCCTCCAGAACAGGCATAGAACTGGCCATTATAATCTTAGCCAAAAACAGTCTATTGATATTACTGATTGAACTGGACTTCAATCAAAATGGCACTGCCCAGGAGCTACAAATGGACTGAAGTCACAAAGTTCCAGAGTTTGTTATTAGCATCTAAGTTAATTTTTTCCCTTAAATGATGAAAGAACATTGTTCAAACCAAGAGCCCAAGAAATGAGCGAACAAATATCAGACTACACTTTTGGATATAGCTTGAATCATTAACAATACCTACAACAGCTCGGGCATTTGTAATAAAAACCGGAACAACACTTCCAGATGTACTAAAAAGACTCATCTCAACATGGGAAGAAAACAAAACCACACTCGAGAAAAGAGATGGGTCAACTGGATTTTTGTCTGCCTTTTTTCTCCATTCTTTCCTTCTTCACCTCTGACCAGAATTTTTTTAAATCCTTTCTATGTAGTGTTTGAGACAGGACAAGTACGAACAATATATATTCAAACATTATGAATAATACAGTTAACTTCTTTTTCATGGATATGTCAAATCACTCATTTATCTGTCTCTTCCCCCGCCCCATATTTTGGCTATTTTACTTTCATTTAAGAATGAAATAAGAAAGTGAAACCTACTATGATTCACTATTTTGTTTATACTTAAATGATAAATGTAAAACTTATCTACCAGAGGGTAGGCTCCTTCCTAAAAGTAAAGCTCTCGTCTTTTTCTGTTTGTTTCTCTAACACCTAGCACAACTACTCAAGTTTTGTTGAACCTGTGGATATCAGTTATCCATCCTTTCCTTACTTTTAAATAAAGTAATACTCAAAAACTAGAAATCACCTGGCATATATTATGGAACTCATTAGCAAAGGAGGCTTTCTGGAAGAGCCTCAAATGGAATGGCTCCACGTTTCTTTTTAATATTCTGTATGTGAGGCTCATCTAAAATCATTGTGAATAAAGTGCAAGACAGTGACAAAAATAACTTGAATTCAGATCTCTATCATCCCATTTTCCACATTTACATAAAAGGCTATGATTTCCATGCTTAGGTATTTCACAAGCAGCTCATTAAGATAGGTTCACATAATAAATAACTCTTCATATAGTGCATAGCCAAGAAAAATAACATATTTATATAAAATAACAAGACCGCTTAATGAGACCACGAAACTTCGTGTCCTGCCACGCACTCTGGGAGACAATGGATTTATTTCCACATGGCTATCAATTCTTATAACGTCTCCAAAGTTTTTTGAAAATAGTCTCTTAAATCATTAATCAAAGAGTAGTTATAGCATCTTCAGCTAATGAAATAGCAAATTATATAAAACTAAGTACATTCCAGCAAGATCACACAATCGAACTTGATGAAGTATCTCTTGCATACTGACAGAGCACTGAAAACACTGAACCACACTTGCCTATGTGATGGATCACACGAGGTAAGAGTGAGACTCCCAAGGTGCATTTTCAAAGTGGCTCCAGTAGTAGCAGCTGGTAGACCACCTTTCTTTCAACTGTGAGGTGCAGTAAAGTTGCTAATGCTAACAGCTACAAGTTTTTAAAATTCGTAGCTTATCACAATAAAAACCCAATGTGTATCTTCCTGGCTGACAGATGGCCTTCTATATGATCATGCAAGGATTCAGACTTCCTTCATCTTATGGCTCCACCATTCCCCCAGGGCCTTGGTTGGAGTCCTCTGCTAGATTCTCTGCTTCCAGCTGGCAGATGAGGGAAGAGAATGAATGACAAGGATCAAACTAGTGCTTTTTTATTGAACACAGATGAAAATGTTGTATATCACAAAGCCTTACCTAATTGTAAGGAGGGGTAGGAAAAAGAGTCTTGATGTAGGCCAAGAGGGAGACAAAACAGGGTTTGGTGAATACTTTAGAAGTCTCTACTATAGAAGGGCTTAACTCCCTTTGCCTGAATTACCTTGGAGATGGTTTGAGCCAAATTTGAGAGTAAGTCTTGCTAAATTATTACAATTCTCACCATAAATAGAAAGATCTAACTTAATCTAATTTACAGTAATCAGTAGATTACCTTACACTGACACGGAATCCTTGCCTGACAAGGAACAAGCATGGAGCTATTGAAAGATAATAGCATTTTCAATACAAAGTGAGTTCAGTTTACAAAGAACTTGAGGTACACAATCGAGGATGCTGAGATGAGTCTTTTATGTCAAGCAAAGGATTGTGAACTTCAGAATTTTTTTTTTTTTTTAAAGAAAGACTATGTTTATAAAGAAAGACTGTGCAATGGGTCAATTAGAGAGGGGAGACTAATGGCGGGGGAACCACTTAAGAGGCAGCAGTTCTAACAAATCAAGCAATAAGTAATAACGGAGCCGTGAGGGGATGGAAAGAAGCTACCAGATTCAGGACGTAATTCTAAGGAGATGGGATAAGATATGGTGATCAGTAGGATGAGAGAAATGAGGGAGGAGGAAAAGTTAATAATTATGCTGCAAGGAAGTTGAGAACCCAACCCAATGATGCTCTGGGTCTGAAAGTCTTATTAATAAATTATTGATTTTCTGTTAGCAGCATAGAAAAATACACTAGGTCACTTTTTCAAAGCATGTTACCTAAGGGAGTATGATATATTCTACGTGAAACATCGGTGGAATATACTTTAAATTAAAACTTTTTATACAGATGGTAACAAGATCAGCAAGAATATAAACAGCATGAGCAAAACATCCAAAGACAATTATAATGATATTTTAAAATATTTGGATATGTAGACTTGCAGGATGTAATCATCATGTCTGTTTTAATTTGCTATATACACTTACCACCTATAAGAATACCCACTGCAGTCAGCAGAAATGCAATAACGACAGCTTTCAACACTTCTTTCAACTTTGAATTTAAATACCAACATAATATTCTGCTCAAAAATCACAAAGCCAACTCCAGCAGAGAAAATGATCATACACTTACTAAGAAAATTAAACTGTAGATAACTGGACTGTCATTCTAAATTATGTTAGATGATTCAGAAAAGGGAATTTATATGTAAACTGATGAATTTGTTTCTCCAAACCCATCCAACAACTTTTTACCAAATCATCCTTAAGTAAATACTTCAAAGAGTTCAGCATTTAAGACATGCCTCCCGAAGGAAATATAATTGTATTATAAATAGCAAATTTCCCCATAACCACAAGGAAGATGTTCAAAATTCTCATCTAGTTAGTTGTCCATTGGTTTTATCTTACATGAGATAAGTAAAGTCCCTAAGCCACTACCACTTAGTATATTAAAATTACTTATAGCATTATGAAAAGATGACCATGAATTTCTACTCTATATGGAGAAAGTATCAGGAGCCAGTGATTATCCAGTGATTGCTGAGAAAGGAATGCAAACTTTACAGCATTCTCTCTTTTATACACATACATACACACCACACACACACACACACACACACACACACACACACAGATATTGTGTAGCCCTTAGGTACAATCAAATTAGGTGACCAATTAATTTTTTTTTGATCTGTACAGAAATTTTTTTAACATTTTTATTTGTAACAGACCCAACCTTAATCAAAATGTCCTCCAATAAGTGATGGGTAAGGAAACTGTGGTACATCCATACTGTGGAATTTTGCTCAGCAATAAAGGGTAACAGACTATTGATACTCTGAACAACTGTGATAGATCTCAAGGGCATTATGTTGAGTGAAAAAGAGCCAAGCTCAAAAGGTCACATAGTGTATGATTCCTGTTATCTAACATTCTCAAAATGACAAAATTATAGAGATGGAGAACAGATCAGTGATGGTCAGGGTGGTAGGGGGAGGGAGTGGTGTGACTGCAACGGGCAGCACGAGGGAGATCTGAGTGGCATCTGACATGGTCTGTATCTTGATTATACTGGTGGCTACACAGATCTACACATGTGATGAAATGACACACACACACACACACAGTCATACACACCAATATAAAAATCCTGGTTTGATGTCATACTATAATTTTGTAAAATATAACCGTTAAAGGAAAAATGGGTGAAGGATACGTGGGAGCGCTCTGTATTGTCTTTGCAACTTCCTGTGAATGTATACTTATTTATTGACTTTTAAATTTTTATTGGGGTAGAGTTTATTTACAATGTTGTGTTACTTTCAGGTGTACAGCAAAGTGAATCTGTTATGCATATACATATATCTACTCTTTTTTAGATTCTTTTCCCATATAGGCCATTACAGAGTATTGAGTAGAGTTCCCTGTGCTATACAGTAGGTCTTTATTAGTCATCTATTTTATATACAGTAGTGTGTATATGGGTGACCAATTAATTTCTTCGTCCTTAAGTATATACAGAAACTTTAAGTTAAAATCAGACTGTAGGATTATACAGTTATAAATAAAGTCATAATCCACAGTACTAATCATATTTCTAGTCTGATTATGCTTCCTTATTGCCTTGTCCTCCTGACACTGATAACAGTAGAAGGTTTGGTGAAAGTTTTTCATGAAGGAAGAAATATTTCCTCCATTAAGCTGGTTAGGAACAGTGTGGTAGGAAATTATAACTCAAGTAATAACTTTTTTTTCATAAGGACAACATAATCCAGAAAACAACTTGGAATATTTATCTAATTTAAAAGCATACCTTTCCACAGAGAAATGTGAGAAATAAAACCATTAGTCCATATGAATTCTTTCCCTTTTAGGGGTTCACTGAATACAAAATTTCTTAGAATTTTATAACTCAGACTAGAAAGGAAATGGAAAAGATCTATCCATGTTCATTTATAACAACTTCTTAGGATATTAGTTAACCCTGCTAAATGTCAGTAGAACATTTTATGTAGCAGTGAGAAATTACACTATTCTGTAATATATTTTTACAACCTCAGATGAACCTCAATCTTGTGTAACTGACTTCCTAAAAAGTTTGTGTAAATAACACTCTGCTAAATCGAATAATTTTACTTGCAGGTAAATTAGCTATTCTCTAAAGCAAACAACCACCCCAAAATCTGCTCTACACTTTAAAATTTTTACATTGCAATATAGAACAAATTAATATGTAATTTATATTCTCATTGCTTGCTTAGTATAATCATGATCTTTCTGACAGATCTAAAAACATTGAGATTTTTAATTGAAAATGCCCACCAAATTTGTGGCATGATGGTTTTTTGAATTTCTCCAAATATAACCGCTTCAGAAGCTGATTCCATGTTAATCCCACCATGCTAGGCCAAACTTTAGCAGAATATTATAATATGTCCAGGCAGCAATATAGCTTAGACCTAGATGTAATATAGAAGCCACAAGGTAATGCTCTCCTAAGCTTCATCTAATAAGGGAAAAACACATATAAACAAGTATTTGGTATTCCAAAAAGAATACCAAGAAGTGCAACCTAATCTTGAAAGATAAGCATAGAACATAATAATTCCCATATGAAGTCCAAACCTCAGAGAAAATAGTGGGTCAAATTCTTGGCAGATTTTAAATGACTTGACCTGGTTGAGAAAAATGAATGTGAGCACCCCAATTGCACCTAGAATACGTATTCTGGGAGGGTTAAACAGAGCTCCTCAGACATAGCGGGGACTCAATAAATATTTATTGTGTAAAACAGGGAGAAAATGCATTCGTTTTACTCATCAACATACTGCCAACAACTACAATACCTGAAAACAAAAATTTCTTGAACGAACAGTTATCACTGAAGTTACATTAAAGCTACACTCACCTTTGGCCATGTGTTAACCAAAAAGACGAAGAGTGGGCAAACGCAATCAACTGACCAGGTGTTTTTCAATAACAGGTCACTTCAATATGCAAAGAAAGAACAGAATTTTAAAATAAGTTTTTTAAAGCTATCTGATCAAAATATTGCAGAATATTGTAGCTTTTTTCCAAAACCTGATTTCTGAGCGCAGTCTAACTCCCTAATTTACAATGCTAATGAAACTGTATTTAGCAATGTTTGCTAATCCCTGTTTAGTTAAGTATTAGACACTTAAATGAAATAACCTGACTTTAAGCAGGAAAAGGACAGTTGATTCTATTCAGGGAGATGCACCAGAGTACCTCCAAAACACTTTGGAAGAAAGAAAACGACACTGTCACAGAACACTCAAAAATATCATAATTTGTTGATAGACTACCAGCTAATATATAAACAAACCTGTATTTTACTATGATCCTTTTCCCCATTCGTGGGAAGATCATTTCACAGGTTTACATAAGTATAGCAAAGTTCTTTAAGGTAACTGAGCAACTGAGCTCTACTAGTTTTTGTTATCTTCTAAGATACAAATATTACTTCATTAATCCAACTTATAAACTGATGTATTTCACTAGTAAAGTAATTACACAAGAAAAGTCATGAGAAACTTCATCACATAGACTCTATAAAACACTTTCAGTATCATAACAATCACAATAAAAATACCATTTCTAATGTTACTTATGAAAGGATTCATGGTCCACACTGACTATCAAAGAGGGCTTAGAGTAAGCACAAGTGACACTGAAAAACGCCACTACATCCTGAAAGGAATTGTCAAAATGGAGATTGAAATATCTTTTCTATTATACATCACATCAGCAAACCTAGAAAATGGAAAAGAGCCCAAGGAGGCATAAATTGAGAAGATACTGCACCTTGCTGCTTTGCCATGAGAGTGAAATATAAAAAGATACTATTTTGAATGCTGCTAAATTATCAAAGAATGGTAAAAGTTATGAATCACAATGTTATGGTTGAATGGAGCCTTACGATGCTTTATTGTAAATGTAGAGCTTACGTTATCAAATAGGAAAATGCAAAAGACTCATTCTACCCAGATTTTAAGATTTCATGTGAAAGGCAACTTTAAAAATTAAATCTAAATTCTGTCTTGACAAAGTGGTAAGTACTTTCAGGACCAAGGGGAAGGCTTACTAATGACATAATAAGGTTTTGAAGTGCTATGACATATTTATATACATATCTGAGGCCTGAATCACTGGGAATACTTGCAGCTATTTTAAGTTCTATGGACCCTAGAGTTGAGTTCCATTTAGCTTTCTCTTCACACCCCACCAAAGCTAATTTTGGCCTTTCTGTGACTTACCTGTATAAGCAATGGGACAAGCCATTGTGCATGCTTTCCTGCCCCATAATTAATTGGGTTCCAAAAGCAACTCTCACCTGACCTGAGGTCGGGATGTAGAGAGTTACACGGCCCTTTGGGCCTTCTGTGCATGCCGCCTGATCTTGGGCAGATTACTTAAGTTCTCAAGAGAGCAAGAGAAATTATAAAAGTGTTCTATATTGAGTTCCGGTGAAGACTAGTTGCTGACATAAAAGCTCAGTAAATAACTAATTTTACTAAGAATCATCTAGTCTACACAATGCTATAGAAACAATATGGTACTGGCAATAGAAACAGACACATAGACCAACGGAACAGAGGACCCAGAAATAAATCCACGCATATATGGTCAACGAATCTTTGGCAAGGGTGCCAAGAATATACAATGGGAAAAGGACAGTCTCTTCTATACATGGTGCTGGGAAAAGTGGATATCCACATGCAAAAGAATGAAACTGGACCCTTACCTTACATCATGCACAAAGTTAACTTGAAATGGATTAAAGACTTAAATTTAAGACCTGGAACTATAAAACACCTAGAAGAAAACATAGGGGAAAAAGCTCCTTGACATCAGTCTTGGCAATGATATTTTGGATATGATACCAAAAGCATAAGCAACAAAAGCAAAAATAAACAAGCAACTAAAAAGCTTCTGCACAGTAAAGGAAACAATCAACAAAATAAAAAGGCAAGTTGTGGAATGGGAGAAAATATCTGCAAACCATACATCTGATAAGCGTATGGTTTTTTGGATATGTACATTTGCTATGTCCAAAATATATATCGAATTCATATAACTCAATAGCAAAAAACACAAATAACCTTATTAAGAAATAGGCAAAGGATCTGAATAGACATTTTCCAAAGATGACATGTAAATGTCCTATGAGGGTACACGAAAAAGTGCTCAACATCACTAATCACCAGGGAAATGCAAGTTAAAACCACAATGAGATACCACCTCACACTTGTTAGAATGGCTATTGTCAAAAAGACAAGAAAATAAGAAGTGTTGGTGAGGATGTGGAGAAAAGAGAAAACCCTTGTATAACATTGGTGGGAATGGAAAACAGTATGGAGGTTCCTCAAACACTTAAAAATAGACCTATCATATGATCCAGCAATCTCACTTCTGAGTATATACCCACAGGAAGTAAAATCAGTATCTTGAAAAGGTATCTGCCCTCCCATGTTCTTTGCAGCATTATCCACGATAGCTAAGATGTGGAGAACCTATGTGTCCACTCACGGAGGAATGGATAAAGAAAATGTGATATACATATAAAATGGAATATTATACAGTCTCTTACAGAAGGAAATCCTGCCATTCATAACAACATAGATGAACCTGGAGAACATTTTACTGAGTGAAATAAGCCAGACAGAAAAACAAATACACAGGGAAAAACAAAAACAAATATGATCTCACTTATGTGCATAATCTAAAAATGTCTAATTCATAGAAGCAGAGAGTAGAATGACGGTTGCCAGGGACTGGCAAGTGGGAAAAGTGGGGAGGTCAAAGGGTACAAACTTTCAGTTATGAGTAAGTTCTGGGAATCTAATGTACAGATGGTGACTACAGTCGATAATACTGTATTGTATACTTGGAATTTGCTAAGAATAGATCTTAAGTGTTCTCATCACACATCAAAAAAAAAAAAAAAAAGGCATCTATGTGAGGTGATGGAGATGTTAATTATCTTGATTGTGGTAATCATCTCACATTGTAAATGTGTACCGAATCATCACACTGTATACCTTAAAATATATAGAACTTTTATTTGTCAGTTATACCTCAGTAAATAGTAAACTTACTTTTCCTTTAATAAACTTACTTTTCCTTTCCACAGCGGAATCTTTCCCCTACCCAACCAAACTCTTAATAAAAGCCCACCTATATCATTTTAAAGATGGAGAAAATAAGATGCAAAGAGTTAAGAACTTACTATAAGTCAAATGTTAGAAGTGGAAATATAACCCAAGTCTCTTGACGCCAAATCTAATATTTTTCAGTATACCTTTCTGTTTCTAAGCCTCTTTTATGGAACCATTTGGAAAATCATTTCTTCGGTCTTTAACTTGATAATTAATTCTAGAGAAAAAAGCCAGGTTATTCCATTAAGGAATAAATGTAGCCACTCACTGCTTCATTCCACCTTTACCAGAAATAAGACAATCCCCAAAGCGAATGTATAGAATCAGTTATAGGGCAAATCTAGTTGTCAGTCAGTGCTCATTCAATCCTATATTCAAGAGTATCAACAGCAATCACTTTATTAGGTATATCATAGGTATTAACAAAGCTAATTAAGCCACAAAGAGTTCATTCTTGTCTTGTTTGTTCTGCTCAAGAAAAAAACTGTGTAATAATTTTAGAAAATGTTTCACTAAATAATTGATCTTTTAGTAATATAAAAGTTAAAATTAGCTATAGGGACTACTAACAGAAATTCACCCTGTGGCCATACTGGCTAAGTAAGGGGATATTACTGTCAGTAGCTGATAGGTATTTTATCTTTAGACACTAGGCAGCAAGTCTTAGCAGTTTTTGCCTTCTTGTTACGAAACATCCAAAAGTTTAATGGATTTCTGAATTCTAATAGCTTGGAAGACAATTTTGGACATCAACCTTCCCACACAATAATGGATCTCACTAGTTTCTTTAACTCATCCTTATTTTTGGTGAGCCATTATTAAGGTGCACCATAGTTGCATTGCATTAAGTTACAAATATACAGAGTTCAAACCCACAAATTGCAGTGATACTATTAGCTCTTGGTGGGGCTAAATTAACCTAGTACCAGTTGCCAGGACAATCACTTGAGACCAGAATCTCTGCTTAGTCATTCCTGAAGCATTTACCAGTTTACCACCACGTATAACTAACTTTGAATAATCATGGAGAAACATACTTCTCACTACAATACGATTCAAGAACAGCACAGATTCTAGAAGTACACAGGGCCAGATACAACCAAGTCCATATCCTTGACCCCTCAGGAACCAGGATTTCTCTCACACACACTGTTGCTCATACCCTCCTCTCTGTCTCTCTCCCTCTCTCTCTCTGACACATTTTTAGACATTCTGAAAATGTCAAAGCATACCCCAGCACAGTGTAATAGTGCTGTGGAACCAATAGAAAACCTATTCTTCAGTAATTCTTATAGCTCAGAAATCACAGCTGATGACCAATATCAGTCTCTTTTTAATTAGGAGAAATAGGATAATCCTGTGGAATGAACGCTGTATCTGGAATCGGAAGATAGGATTTGAAATCCACTTTCTTGATGAACGAAAGTATATATTGCCTTATATAGAGTAAAGCACTCACATGTTTTCTTCCTTTGTACCTACAACAATTAGAGATACAACATAATATTGGGGAGGTTATTCAGGTACTCATGAACTTGCCTCGTCCTGCAAGCCGCCACAATAACATTCACCTGAGGTAAACCACACTGCTTAAAGGGATCTGCCATGTTTGTTCCTACAAAAATGAAATACTAGCAAAGTATTTTTCCACAATTTGTTCATAAGTAAGTATAATCCTGTTTTCTTTAGAATTACTATAACTCCATTATAATTTGTTTTGCAGAACAAGCACAAGTATTATCCTTCTAGAATCAACTGGATGACCCATGGAGTCACGGTCAGGTCTAGGGTTCAGATGAGAGGTAGAAAGGGAAGGAGATTGGCTCCTGGCTCTTCCATCAGCTTCTCACTCAGGTTTTTCACATCAATAGGTGAGCAGTGTTCTCTCTTTCCTCCACTGACTTTGGACAAACCCAGTTAGAGACCAGCATCAGAGAAGCTCAACCTCTTGTTAAAATAAATAGAATATAGGACAGAAACAGCATCAGTGATTTGGTTTCTTTGACATTTAATGAGAGAACAAAATTATATATTGAAGACAAAAGACAACAGTGCCAGGCACACACCCAGGACAGGTGCTGTGAAAAAGCCTATTGTGGTGGTGTCTGGGGATTGAAACTCTGGAGAAAAGACTAAAATTAAGAATAACAAAGTCATTAGTATATACTTCTTGGCAGATTCTTAGCTGTATGTGGAAGCTTTGATAAAACAGGCTTTTAGCAATGTTTTAAATTTCAGATTTAAGAAAAATCCTCTCCTACTCGCCATTTGTTGAACACTGCCGTTTATTTCCATTGCTATTCATTGCCATGGAGCCCAATTACTCCTTTGTTTTCTTATTCACATTTAGTCCACAGTATCACAAATAAAAATCACAAGGATACCATTACCCTTCAACACTTCCCCAATGTATAAATCCTAATTTGCATTAAATCCTTGAAGCAACGTACATTGCAGTGAATGAAATGTCCTTCTGTAAAAAGTACTGTAAATAATGAAAGAATTTTCAGCTCAATATATATACACGACTTTACATACAGTTAAACTGACCAAGGTGCTTTTCTACACCCTAGGTATACAACATTCAATATGCTTAGAATAATAGTTATTTGAAAGGAATATAATCTTTGAACATAAAACAGTTGAAGAATAAAAAACTTCTATATATTCACTTACCTATTTTGCTATTGACCCACTGATGGAGAAATTTTACGTACCATAATTAATGGGAGAATTTAGTTAATGAAAGCTGCTGATACTTAGTGTAGTTCTCAAAGGCTGAAAACCTTTCCCAAAAATCAGTATCTGAAACCTGTCTCTTTAGGAAAAACAGTCAAAGCTTTAACTGTTTTCAGTCTAGTATAAGAAAGCTTTGAAACAAGTTAACTCTAAGCACTCAAGGAAAACTATTTTTAAAAGGGGGGGGACAAGACGAGGACCTTAATTTTCAACAATATCGGCCTGAGAAGTAACTTTATAAGAGAATGTCTGAGTATCTTTAAAAAGAGAGAGAAAAAAAGTACTTTAAAATGTTGGAAGTCCACAAACTGAGCATAGCAGTAAAAAGGACTCGAGGGAAAATTTAATGAAAAATAAAAAACTGAAAGCAAATTATTTGATCAAAACACAGACACACACACACACACACACACACACACATACATGCACACACACTGCAGGCAGTCATTCAGCATTATATGCTAGCTGGCTTTGTATTTTCTTTTAAAATGTAATCATGACTTCTTAATGTATAAAACAATAAGGCTCTCAAGGTACTCATGAAAAATTCTTATCAAATTTCACTCTAGAGTTAATGATATTAGGCATGTTAAATCAGGAATCAACACATGCTATTTTCCATAGCAGGAACTATATAAATTACAAGCTCTTCCATGTTTTTGTTATTAGGTTTGGTACACTTAAAAATAAGCGGTATTCTACATCGAGTGCTCTAACGCAACGGTTTTTATATCTTTCAGAATTTATAATTCATCTCCACCCTCAATCCTTACAAAAAACCACAAAAGGACCTGCAATTGCTATTTACTGTCTTGCCCAATAAAACTGTATTTGTTCTGTTTTTGAATTCATAGGTTTTGCTTTATGAAGTTTTCAGAAAGAAGCAACTTTATTATATTTTCATTGTTACTCATGATTTTAGCTTAAAGATCATTCATTTTAACACAACATCCTGCTATATTCTCATTTGGGTTGTTCTATTTATCTCAAAGGTACACTTATGTATTACCATTACAAAACAATAACTATTTGCATAATACTTCATGATTTTACATCTATTAAAAACACATCACAGGGAGCCTGAGGATGCATTCAGTAGCTTGTCATTCACCACTTCAAGACCCTTCAGAGCTGAACAAGGGGGAGGGGGACATTTTGCCAAAGGCAGAAGAAATGAATATAAATAACAAACTCTGAAGTTTTAAAAATAGAAAAGAAAATTTTAAAAATGCAAACAAAAATATGATCATATGCATAAACAAGATAATTTCAATTTTTAAAACTCCATGTTCTCTATACAGAGCAAGGTGTTTGGAGATTTATGTATCTTCTATTATGATACCCATTGAAATTATCTAAAACTGTGCTACAAAAATAAAGAAAATTACCATCTTCTTGCTAGATTTTATAAATATCATATTAAAATTGTGCCTATTTACATAATTCAGCTTTTCCTCAGCCTTGTGAAACAATCTGAGTATCATTTCTTTATTATTCTAGACTTAACCCTATAAATGTGCACATTAAGAATGTTTCAGAGGGAGGTAATAATGATCTAACATGTTCAGAAATTACACTGTCTCATAACTTCTTCTTGGTAAAGCAATTACAAAGAAAATTGTTTACATCTTCTGTATTTTCTTCCATAACCACCAGTCCAGATAAAAAAAATACTGAATGCTGTTATGTCACCTCTAGTCCAAATGCTCATAGCACTTGAAGCTTTTTGTAAGCAATATGCTTCTAGACTAAACACATATCCCTGAGCCACCACCTACCTAATTTAACAGTTTTAAATGTAGTTTCAAATGCAGCGTAATACCATCTTAAACACACACACACACACACACACACACACACACGGAGTGTGCAGAAAAGCAAGGAGGTGGAGAGCCAGAAATGGAGCACGTTGTTGTTTTTCATTCATGCAGTATAGTGATGTCAGTGTCTGCAGCAGCAGCAGCGGCAGGAGCCTTGACCTGTGGAGGCTACAATCCACTGAAGTCAGAACCTTGCAGAATTCAAAAGAAACTGAGTAGATAATTGTTTGAAAAATTGTTCAACTGTTCATAGCATGAATTTTAAATAGATAAGTAAAAAGAATAGATTAGTTGTATCGTTTTAACTTAGGTAGAGAGGAGCAAGGTGGGATGTGGAGAAGTAACAGAAAGGTAATATCATCAGGGAACCGGGGGCAGAAGAGCCTACATTCAAAATCATTTCAATGTAAGAAACTGACAAAACCACCTGGTGTTAAAAACAGCAGAAAGGCCTCTTCTGTTCCCAATACAAGTTCTCTGATGCAAATCTGTCTCCTGAACAACCAGATTCAGAGAAGTGTTTTCATCATGATCGCGTTAAAATTGCATTCAACTCAGATGTGACATACTACAACAAAGAGGACAGTTTAAGCCTGGTCACAAATTTCATTAAAACTACTTGATGATGGACCTTGTAATTCTTAAGCAATTAAGACTTCTGAAGGATGCAGAAAAACAAGTTGTACTACAATCTGTTGTCAGATGTGTTTATCAACAAAAGGGGAGGAGGTACTAGATGACCAATATATTGCTGCAGCAGTTGCTGAAACTACTCACTATGCCCGCAAACCCTCTGAACACAGTCTTTCTGCAGTGCCTATATTATGGCTCTTACATTAGTCCCTAAAAGAAAATCCCAAAACTCAATCTATGTACTGTTGAAACTAAATCACTCAAAAATTTATGTAACTGCTGCCTTCTTTTCATTCTGTTACCTCTCATTTCATACAGTTCTAGAAAACGTGCAAAGGAGTTGCACATGGCATTAATCTGTTAGAAAATGGTGGCCTTTTCTATAAAATACAGCCAATGTGTATGTGTGTTCAGTTGTGGTCATTATTAGGGCGATCACGTTGTTTTCATTCATTCATTCAGGATTTGCTGGAGGATGTCAGTTTCTGCAGCGGGCTTGAACTGGGGGAGGAGTGGGGGAGCAAATTCCTTCCGGTGCATTATGATTACAGGATGCATTTCTCGGTGCTCCTGGACACATACCACTGCACTACATCCTACCCTGCCTCACCATCAAGTGGTCTGAAAACAAGGGCCTTAGCAACATGCTAATTACAGGTCAGAAATATTAAAGCAAAACACCAAAACTGCAATCTATCTTAACACAGTCACGTTCTCCAAGTCTAAGACCTTCATCAAGAAAACTCCAGTAATAAAATTACACATACCACATAAACATTGCACAGGCTCCACAGTGATTCCCTTCCAAGCAGAGAGTTTCCCCCTCGGTATGATCCGTTCTCTCCACAACGCGGCAGCAGCATCTGTAGCCCTAGCGTGCTATCTAATAACATGAGCTACTCCTCCCTCCCTTAGGAGCTTTACATCCCTGTTTTGGCTAAACTTCCTTCTCTCCCCCAGGACTAAACTAGATCATTCACCGTGTCCCTAAACATAAACCAAACCACACCAAAACGCAAAACATCAAGGGAAGCCGACAGCATCCACCAGCTCACCATTACCTTTGACAGCTAAGAAAAACGAAACTTGAGATCCTTTAACAGCTCAACTGAACTGTTAAGTGTACTTAAAAATAGAAGGGAAAAAGGGAGCACACTCCACAAATAGGTCCTTAGAAATTTACCATGAAAGTCTTGAGTTGGGCATAAACTGTTTCCAGTGCAGTACCGCCCTGAGGCATATGACTATATAAAGTAGAGAAAAGAGGGAGCCCCCCCCTCCAAAAAAAAAGCCCAACCAAACACTATACACTTCAATTGCACATCCAAAACTGTCCCCTCTACACACCCAACAGGATATCCTTACATCATAACTGGTGCCTCCACCTCCCCACCCCCAAAAAAGAAAACAAAAATTATCCCGGTAGGCACAGACACGTTATAGGAACTTTGTAGGAAAGCACAAAGAGGCTGTACAGATTACAACCACCACCTTACCTGCTGCCGGAGAGTTTGTGTGCGTATTGTTTTTAAGTGTTTCGCCCAGCTCCTCCTTCCCCCACTACAAACAGCAAACACATGAGTGAGCTAATCAGCTCTTAAACTGAAAAACCTTTCGATCCAGGCGAGTGATGGAAGATAAAAGCTGAGGGGCGCCAGGAGGGTCAAATAAAAGTTGCTCCGCAGTTCGCTCATCCAAGCCCCGCAGCCACCGCAGGGGGCTGAGGTTCCCAAAGCCACTTTCACACCTTCCAGAATGCACTAGCAAAGAGAAGCCCGGAGAGGCTGAAGTTTCCACGGAGGGCGCCGTCGGGGAGACGGCAGCCCGGGAGGACGCAAGGGTTGGGCTCGCTACCTCTGCCCACGGGCGAGCCGGGGCTCCGGCGCTCAGGTGAGTGGCTCCTCCAGTGGCTGTCTGGGGACCGTCTCGGGCGGCCCTTGGCCCGCGGCGCCTGCTCGGTCGGGGCCGCGGTCGGCGGCGGCGTCGGGCCGGGCTGGCCGGGGCCGCGAGCCGCGCCGGGCCCCGGGAGGCTGCCCAGCGAGGCGGCGGCGGCGGGCGGGCGCGTGGGACTGTGTCGGCTGCCCCGCAGGAGCTGGTAGGGCACCGTGGCGCGGATGGGCTGCAGCAGCCGGCCGGCTCCCGCAACCGGGGCGCAGCTCACGCCTCCGCCGCCGCCCGCACCGTTCCCGCTCCCGGCGGCGGGGGTGGCGGGCGGGGAACCCGCGGCGCTGCGCCGCATCCTCTGCGGCGGGGGATGAGGAGGAGGCAGTGCACATGGTGGCTCCGCGGGCCCTGGACGATGCCGGCCAACACCGAGGCGCGGAGCGGGATGCGCGCGAGCGTGTGGGAGCCGGCGCGCTAGTGCGTGCGAGTGTGTAAGGTGGAGGGGCGGGGGGATCGTGGAGGGGGAGGAGTCTCGGCTCCCCCTTCGCAACGCGCACCCCCGCCGCCTCAGCGAGGGGGGGAGGGGAAGGCTGCGAAAACAAACGTCCAACGGCCCCAACCACCCGACCGGGCTGGGTGTGGCGGTTACGGCCGGGGCCGCGAGGAGCCCGGAGCCGCCGCCGCCGCCGCCGCCCCGGGCCTCGCGCTGACAGGGGAAAGGGGCAGCCGCCGGCATCACGCAGACGCGCGGGGCTGCACGCGCACGAGAGCCCGGCAGCTGCAGGGAGGGCCGGGATCCCTGCTTCTGGGGACCTGGTAGGGGGAAAGGGCCTCGAGGTGCCTGGCTGAACGCGGAGCCGCGCCGCCGGCTCCTCTGCCCGCTCCTCACTCCATAAGGAACCTAACCCCCCAACCCGTACCCCGCCCCCTGCACCGCCTCCCGGCGCTCGGGGCGGGCAGCTGACGCAACAAGAATTCCCATTGTCTCCGTCATTCTCCACCAGCACGCGACTGATTGGTTTCCGGGTAGGAGTGAGAGGAGCACCTGCCAACGAACGTGGGCGTCCTACTTTGGAGGCGGGATACGAAGGAGCGAAGGAGGAGAAAGGGGCTGTGCGTTCAAGGAGGGGCGTGAGAGTTGACAGGCTTTGAGGTGAGAGGGGGGCCGTGATTGGGCTGCCCTGGAAGAGTGGGTCCGTGTGTGTCCTGCGCGTACCCCGACACCCACAGACGCGCACGCCCAGGGAAGCAGGTTGTGGGGGCTCCACCCTGCAGGGCCGTTTGTACCACTTGAGACAGAGGATACGTCAGGCAAACTTGACTTTGCAAGTACACCTATTCTGGTGGTAGGATGTTTGAGAAGAATCCATCCCTTCCCCACTAATTTTAGTAATCTGAGTTTCTGTGGTGTGTAGACTAATCAAAAGAATTTAAGGCCATCAGAAGCAATGTCTGGGGGTTGGATTGAACACTGGGCGGATACTTTTACAGTTATCCTATGGAGTGAAAAGAGATCATCAAATCTTATGTTCCAAGACAATAACTCTGAATTGCAGGGGTCAACAAGGAATTGTCCATCATTGCACCGTCAGTTAAATGGAGGTGTAATGGAGGGCACGCCCTGTTGTCTTTTCCCAGAAGCAGATGGCCTCTTGGGAGAAATAATACCAGACTTGATGTAACAATCCACTGGGGTAAATTTAGTTTTTATTCTGCAGTGGAACTGAAGAGAAACTAAGATTTTGGATGACTGTCAGGAACCGAAGTTTACCCCACAGTAAACCAAGGTTTGAAACATTAAGCAGGAACAATTGATTGAAGGGTCCACATCAGATACCCTCCATTCGTTTCCATGAGAGAAAAAAGAAGTGGGAGATCAGATTGGTCTACTCTTGGTGTCTGCCCACACTGACAAGCTTCCTCTGATTTCCGGCACTAAATGCAGGGGTCAGTTTCACTTAGAGGAGCCATCCCTCTCAGCTTCATTGTGCCCTCAGAACAGAAAGCATACTAGGTTCTGTAAAAAATGGATGAAACCACTTTTTCTGTAAAATGCAAGAATTGCACCCATGAATACTAGTGACAGTTCCTCACTTTATCACATAGTAGAATAACAGCTAACATTTACTGAGCATTTCATGTGTCAGCCACTGTTGTAAGAATGTTTTATGTGTTAATTCCTTCAATCCTCCTATAATCCACAAGGTAGATACTACTATTATCCCCATTGTGTTCACATGTATTTGCTTTCCAGAATAACATATATTAAATGTAAATGTAGTAAAAACTTTTTCTTTTAAATTTAGTATAATTGACCTATTGTATTATTTTTTCCACCTAAAATGAAAGATTTCCTCATTCATTAGGAAATTGCCTTCCTTCATGGGGAAAATGAATGATAAATGGCTTCTTTCTGATGACTTTTTCAGAGTATCAAGAACAAAAATTGACGGATTAAAATATGTGAAGTGTTTAAAAATGCTGGTAAATTTCCAAGTTGTCGATTCGATTACAGCATGGTTTCATAATAGAAATGTTATCTCTGGCCACTCCTAAATATAAGTATGTAACGACCCCAACACTTTAGATTACAGTCATTCTAAATTTATACCAAGCCACAGTCCTAATGATTTGGATCTAAAACAACCTACCTAGCCATATGTTAAAGTCTTTCTGTGTTTGTTCCAAACTGCCAACGCCAACTTAAATCAGACAACCAAAACAAATCTAAATGACGCACACAGAGAACTAGTATGATCTTAAAATACTATTTTCAGTTGCTGATAAGTCACCATGACCTATTTGGAGGTTCAATCACCTTCTCTTTACTAAATATATCTTGGTTGCCTCTTAAACCTTTGTTCTCATGAAATAAATACTGTTCTTTATGTGTAAGGAATTCAGTCTCCGAACAAATCAAAGGTGGGCTAAAATCAACTAAAGCCAGTATCGGCTTTCCAATGTCCATTTGTTGAGTTCTTAACAGTATTTTATTCTTAGTGAGTTTGGGAGTGGGCTCCAAGGGTATGAAAAGAAGCTTTAGGAAAACATACCCCTCAGTAAATTGGGGACCCCCCCCCCTTAGAAGGAAGTGTGGATTGCTGGGCGAGAAGAGCGTTGTTACCCGACTGTGCTAGCTATGGGATGGTTAGGTCCCGTGCAGATTAGCTCTATTTGTTGAATGTAAGTGTAACAAAATCCCTGGAAATTCTATATATGTTAATGTTGGTAATGACCTCTTTACTATGTTGACCTACCTAGAAGAAGACAACACTGAAAGCGCAATTTGGTGGCATGGGAAATACCTTTGTTCTCAGTAACCCGTGTCTTGGCTGTTTGTGGAACAAGATTCCACCGTTAGCTAATCTGAAGTAGAACTATTACACTTACTTCTTGGTTCATATATGGTAATGGACTATACTTTAGGTTCCATTAAAACTTGGAATCATTGGCTACCTCTGATGAATATGTAGCCCCATGTGAAGAGAGAATGAGATAGCTAACGGGCCTACAGAGCTACCAAAACCTCCCTCTTCTAGTTTCATCCAGGTTTGCCAGGGGATGCATCCAAGCCCCAACCAAATCTAAGAGGCAGTCCAGGCTGTCAGTATCAGAAATGAGGTCACGGCTGAGAGACAACACTAAACAGATCTGCACTGATGTTCATCTTCAGCTGATTAAACTCTCTTGTAGGTGGATTCTTTATAGCAGCAACAAAAAGAGCCTTGCCTGAATTTTTGTCCCTGGCAGATGCTTACAGTAAATCTCCTTACTGCTTGTGACAGGCTACGTGCACCTTTGCACTAGGTGTTCTAAATAAATAAAAACTACTGGTTTCTTTTTTCTCATTGTATTTTTAAACTTCACCATGGTAAACATGTGTTTGAATTTGCAGTAATTAAAAATAAGCAATAAGAGTTTTCTTTTTTACAGTTAAACCCTGGGTACGATGAAATACAGCTGGAATCTTCAAGGGTGCATCTTCAAGGTTGCGTTTGCTTAATAATTTCTTGCCAGAAAGTTACAGGCACCATCCAGTCCAGCCACTAAGTACAGTTTCAAGTTAGTTACACATGAGACAGTGAGGGCTCACAAGCTGATGCAGAAGGAATAGTTCTGCCTTCTGTCTTAATAGAGATGGAGAAAAAAGAATTCTGCCTTCCGTCTTGATAGAGACGGAGACTTCTGCGTGTTTCTGTGCGTTGATAGTTTATGTGTACACGCGCAATTTGCTTTCTCTGGCCAGGACACAGCAAGGAGCAGTTCACTTAACAGCATACATTTCTTGATCTGGATTTTGTTCAAAATGCTGGCTCTGATGAGACTTTTATTTGGATGTTGCCTCAATCCCTTAAAGCATAAAAACCGTTCAGTACAGGTCTTTCTCCTACTGTAATCACATCTGTGCCAAATTAAAAATATTGCTAAGCACTCCTTGAAAATAAGTGATGCAATAAACATCATCTTTTGCTTAGCTGTTAGCACAGTATTAGGACGTTGTGCTTCCGTGACCATGTATTTGGTAGCAAATTATATTTCTGCTTTTTAAATTACTCAAAAAAGTCAGGATTATTCAGGTCCTTTGTTTCTTCAAATCATGTTATTAACATGTATTGACATATATAGTTCTTTCTTCTTTTATCTTAGGTGTATATAATTTTATCAGCTTTGCAGGAAAAACAGATACCCTCAGGGTCTGATCTGGTATTGGAGGAGATAAGCTCACTTTTAGCTCATGCCTAATAACATTACATTACTGTTTAGAAAGAGAGAGCAGGCTATGTCTTATAAATTTCAATATACTCTTTCTGTCATGGAATAACAACTGAGTTATCCTACTGATAAACCATAGGACTCATACGGAACTGTGGATGGTGTCTATTCACTCTATTTTTGCCAACTAAGAGTACAGAAGAATATTATGCAATGGCCAGCATCCCAGTGACTTTAGGAACCTGTATACAGTGAGCGCCTCTTCACATAGTGTTCGTGGAGCATTGTTTCCAATGATTTCAGGAGGAGAACCAAAAGGGAATGGAAAGGATAATTAACTGAATATTTGTGCCATTGGGCAGTGGAACATCCCTAAGCCTCAGTTTCCTCCCTGGTAAAATAAAGAAGAGAGTTCCTTTCTCACAGGATGGCTGTGACTGTTAAGTAGGATGATGTAATTAGATGAAAAGAGTTTGTAAAGCACTATGTTGGTGATTGTTATTGCATAAATATGAGCACATTAGGAAAGACCTTATGAAATGGGGTGCTTTAGCACTCAGGGGAGCCATTACCTGGGGAGTTAGAGAAGGGACAGGTTGAACACCGTTGATGCTGGCGCTGCAAAAGCCACTCCCCAAATTTCCTGGTTTGCGGTGACATTCAGCTCATTCAAGGTAAAGGGGCCATCCTGCCCCTCCCACAGCAACAGAATTCCCCGTTTGGCAAAGATGTCTGCTATGGTGACTGATGTCGTCCACTTTAATATCAGGAAACGTGGGAGTATTAATGGAAAGGAGGTTAGCATTCTCTTGAGGGAGTTCAAGGAAGCTTTTCCAACGGGGAATTGAGATGGGCAGCAAACTACGATTTAAGCAGCTAATGGGCATTAACTAAATATACAACAAGGAAAGCTGGTCAGGTGAAATACAGATCAACTCTTCCTGTCTCTACAAACACACCTCAGGGCCTGTTAACACAGTAGCTCCACACCCCAAGGAAGAGAGTTAAAGACAACGGACTAGGTGACGCCAGTGTCCTGGGGGCAGGAGGGTGCCTGGTGGCTGAGGAGATGTGCTCTGTTTGCTGTAAGCAGAGGTTCTACCACCATCATCTTCTTTTGCAACAACGGAGACAAACACAGGGGATTTTCCTGAGCAGCCTGAGTGACAAAGAAATGAGGCAAATGAGTGAGAAACTGATGAGCGTTCATCGAAGAGCAACAAATATGATTTATCAGCCTGAAGGGACTGCCTTCAGAGGGAAGAGGAAAGAGACAGGTCTCCCAGCATGACCACTGGCTCTAGCTAGCAGGGACTGGCTCATCAGCCGCAAGGACTTGAAGGGTGTAAATAGCGGGGACGGGGAGAAATTATTTTGTGTGGTCCAAGGGGACGGCAGGAGGAGTGACGGAAATGAGAGTCAAAACAAAGATAATTCAGGCAGCTGAGCAAGACTCATGCCCTAATGGAGAGATCTATTATAGACTGTGCTGCCCTGTCCCCCAGGAGGGATGGAGGCCCCGTCACTTGTGCCATTTGCAATTGGGAAAGGCACTGAAACGTAGATCAGCGTATTGGAGAGGGAAAAAACCACCACATGCCCTCAGAGAATCAGTGGGATGCCTTAATAGGTCTTTTCCATCTCAAATTACTGCAATGTGGCTTGTGTGCATGGGGATCTGAGTTGCTAGAATAATTTTGCATCATCTGGGCTTCTTTTCTGCTACTACAGGGCCCCAGTGAAGAGATGATAATAGGTCATGGACAGCAGTTTCTGCATTGTAAACAGAGGCCTAAGTGTGCCGATGCTTTAGTGTGACGGCAGAACTGAGTAGGTTAAGTTTCACATTGTGATGTCAGTGTAAATAAATACATACACATACTGATTGAGACAAAACAACATCCATGTACTGATTGAGACCCAAGACAAAGGAAAGGAGCTTTGCCACATTTGGATGGTTAGCTGCCTACGTGAAAGTTCAAGTAGTTTATTCTCTCATCTAGGAAAATAAACGTCCAAATACTTAAACACTATCTTAAAAAAAAAAAAAAAAGACTATCTGGTCTTCAAAAACTATTAAGAAACAGTTACTGTGTAGGAAGTTTAGAACTCACGTTTTGAACATATTTCTGTCTGTCTACAGCTGCAGTTGTATTAGCAACAGACACATTCTGAAACTCGCGCTGGCCCAGAAGGGCACACGTGATCATGAGGCGGTGCCAACCTGGGTAACAACTGCAAGTGCCAGGGGTGGGCACAACGTGGTCAGATGGAAACTGGGGCAGGCAGAGAAGGGCCGGTGTGACCATGATTGCTGGAAGGAGCACAGCTGTGACCATCACAGCCCCTCCCAGCCAGAAGATAGCACAGATGCAGGGGGACAAAATTGGTCACAGGGTGACAGGAGGGAGAGGCAGTGAGAAAGAAAGCAAAAAAAATCTAGGAGGGGGGAAAGCCACAGATGTAAGTTCCTCGCAGGTGGAGAATATCACGGTTCCTGATAAAAATATTGTATGTGGTTGGGCGTAAGTTAAACTTGGCGTTCTGGAGCACTGAAGTTTGCTACAAACGTATTCAGGGTTTGACTTACACCCGACAGATAGAGGTCAGCCCTCACCCTGCTGCTCTCAGCAGCTGTAGCCAATGGGAGACAGAGCTGCCCAGCGTACCAGTTTAAGCTGCTGCTAATAGATAAAAATCAACCTAACCCCATTTCCTGCCTCTCTACTGTCCTCACTTGTCTGTTCATGGCCAATTTAGGCACAGGCTGAGCTGTTGGCTTGCTGTAACTGCTGGGAGACTGATGGGGTAGAATCTGATGCTGGCACATTCCCTTCTTAGCTAGGTGAAAGATCTGGTTTTAAGCCCTTAAAAGGAGGACTGTGTAAAAATGCAGTACTCCCTCATTAGCCTAAGGGCTATCCTAAATTCATAGATTTTCCTGATCTGTCACTCCAAGGAAGCTTTAGAGATGTTTAGACAGAGGGAAATCCACGATGGAAGGCTCTTTCAGAAAGGCTACAGCAGAGGTTAAATGACTTGCCCAAGGTTACTCAGAAGGGTGACTGACTATAAAGGCAGAAAGAGAACCAAAAGAGGCGTCTGAGAAGAATGGGGGAAATTATCAAATTAAACCTGGAGAAAGAACAGCGTCACTGATCCTCACGGTTAAAGATCTGTTGGAAACCCCAGTTCGCTAACACACGTTCCTTTATCCCAGACGTTCAGACTCTTAACTTAAACGTGAGCTCAGATATTTTCCTATGCTCAAGTTTTTAAAACTGTCCAACCTATTCTCCTCAACAAAAGTGACAGTAGATCAAGCTAAGTCTGGTCGTGTAGCTTCAACTGTTTCCTCACTAAGGCCTATAGCCAAGAGCCTATGGAGTTGAGTTAGAGGTTGAATTTTAGAAGAACAAGCTTTATGCTAAATGCTCTGTTGTAACTACATATCTTTCTGCAGTGTTTTATGCCTTCTTTCTTTTTTCCCCCTGGATTACAGACCAATTGGGCCAAACTAGAACTTTAGAAGCAGAGAATTCCATAACTCAGAATCTTTGATTCACATCGTTTGCTATTTTCTCTTCATTACCTTAAGGGAGCAATGAAACCCTGCAACTCCTTTGCCCACTGCTTAAGCTTCCAGAGGATATTCCTGACTGAAAGTGGTCCACGTTCTGAAATAAGAGGTTCCTTCGTGTCCTTTGTGTTTAAATAAACAAAATTAGGCTAAAGAATATTTGGGAAACATTTAAAAGAAAAAGTCACCCGTAAAATTGCCAGCCAGTAACAGCCACAAGAACATTTTTGTGTTTCCTCCTTATTTCTACACACATGTATACTTTCCAAAATTTGTCATAAATGTTTCCAAGGTTTTTTCGTATTTTGCCAAATTGCCCGCCAGAAAGATTAAATCAATTTATAATCCATTTTCCATGAATAATTTTTTAAAATGCAAACAAACTTTAAAATTGCAAGTTGAACAATGATACCTCACTGCCATGTTTGTTTTCTTGCATCTGCCTCACTCCTAAGGCTGACCATTTCCCCCCATGATTGTGGCCAATATTAGTGGACCTTGTATTTGATTCCTCAACAACAGTGTGGTTTCTGGAATTGAGCCTAGTGCCAGGAACGGGTCTTGATTAACACAAACCAAACATGGTGATCCAATCTCTCTTGCTAGTGAGTGGTTCAAAATGAGAACATGGCATCCTCTGACAGCAGAATTGATCCAGCTTGGTCCTAAAGTGACTCAGTGAAGCTAAAGAGAAGAACTTGTATTTTTTTTCTTTTGATAAATTTATTTATTTTTATTTATTTTATTTTTGGCTGCGTTGGGTCTTCGTTGCTGCACACGGGCTTTCTCTAGCTGTGGTGAGCGGGGGCCACTCTTCGTTGTGGTGCACGGGCTTCTCATTGGGGTGGCTTCTCTTGTTGCGGAGCACAGGGCTCTAGGCGCATGGGCTTCAGGAGTTGTGGCTCGCGGGCGCTAGAACACAGGCTCAGTAGTTGTGGTGCACAGGCCTAGTTGCTCCGCAGCATGTGGGATCTTCCCAGAGCAGGGCTTGAACCCGTGTCCCCTGCAATGGCGGGCAGATTCTTAACCACTGCACCACTAGGGAAGCCCAGGATTTGTATTGTATTGCTAGCAAAGAGACTGCATTTCTCCTCTGATGAATGTGCACAAGAAAGCATGCTGTCCCCGGTGATCGCTGGGTACCGTCTCATGATCCTGAGGGAAGCCATCCTATCCTTCTGGTTACGTGATACAGTGGGTTTCCTTCTTGTTTAGGCCAGTTTTATTTGGAGTTTCAATTTTTATAGTGAAAAGTTGTCATAACACTTTCTGCTCTAGGGGGGTTTTTTTGTTTGTTTTGTTTTTGTCAATTCCTGCTGGGTATTATTTGTATTGTTGATGTGGCAAGAACTCTACTGAGATATAGTCTTCTTGTCTTTATATTATGAATATATCTCTAAGTTTATCACTTATCATTTACTCCTTACTCTTGTTTAATATAGAGAAGGTTATAATTTAAGTCTATTAAATCCATCAGTGTGTTTCTACATGATATATTCCATTGCTTTTACTTTTATTCATTCATTCATTAAAGAGAGTGTGTGTGTGCGTGTGTGTATGTGTGTGTGTGTACTACAAGGTGCCAAGCACTACGAGAGGCAATAAGACTATTTATTTTGAGACAAGAAAGACACAGCCCCTGTCCTCGTGGAGTTCCTATCCTGGTGGGGGATTGAGAATATGTTAGACGTTTACTGAAAAGCCACACAAGTGTGTGTAAGCTACTAAAGGATAGAGGCTACAGAGGGAAGGACCCAGTCTAGGAGCGCTTTCATAGAAGGGTTAGGTCTAGTTAGGGAAGTCAGGGGAAGCTTTCCTGGGGAAGTGGTGACTGAGCTAAGAATGATAAAGAGGACTTAGGTAGTGGGCTAAGAGCATTACAGGCAGTGGAAAGAGCCGGTGCAAAGGTCCTGCTCATGGGCAAGCATAGGCAACAGGAAGGACTGAAAGAATGTAGGACATGGTCCACATCCTCAGAGGGGCCTGGTGTAAGTGAAGGCGGAAGGTTGAAGGGTGGGAAGTGGGGGATGCTGACCACGCAGGGCCAGTAAGTCCATGGTAAGGAGTTGTGTCTCCTTCCTAAGATCTATGGGAAATCACTGAAGGTGTCATCTTTGACAACCACATTACTTTTACCTCCAAACATCCAATCTCATAACAAGTCCTAACAATTTTGCTTTCGAAATATCTCTTCAGTCTATCCACTTCAATCCATCCACTTCTGTTCGTCATTACCAACACTTCCTCAGCCCATTCTATCATCATTTCTGTCTGGACTAGGGGAATAGCATCCTCAATGATCTATTTGCACCTACTGTTGCCCCACTCCAATCCCTTCCTGCACAGTTATGGGGAGACACGCCTGACCTTGATACCATTTGATGACACAGAAAACACTGAAAGAGGACCAGTTTGTTTTTCATTAGTCTTGTTCTTGAGAGGTTGTGGAGTGGGCAGTTCATGAGTTTAATCTTGGGCCTGCTGAGTTTTAAATATCCCTGGGATGTCCTAGAGAAGAAGCCAAGCAGGAGGTGTCTGTTAGGTAGATATCTTCTCCCTCCCCATCTAGAGCCACTCTCCACCCATCTCTACGCTGATCCCTGCCCGGAGACATTAACGTGTGTGGCATGTCAAGATTCCATGTATCCCCAGCGCCTGCTCCCGTGTGCGCTGCCTTCTAGTTGCGTTCAGCCCATAGGAGGTACATGAGGGAAGAAGCGTGAAGGCTGAGTATTTACTCGATACGATATACATCCTGCATCATCTCTTCCTCTTCCCCACCTCCTCCTCTTTCCACCCTGCCTCCTTCAAACCCTCCTCCTCTGCCTCCTGCGCCTCCTGCTCTTCTTCCTCCCACGTCTTCCTCTTTTTTTCTCTCTCGAATCCAGTAATCATTTCCACCTCCTCCTTTTTCAAAAAACTAATTAATTAATTTTTGGCTGCATTGGATCTTTGCTGCGCCCGGGCTTTCTCTAGTCGCGGCAAGTGGGGGCTACTCTTCGTTGCAGTGAGTGGGCTTCTCATTTCGGTGGCTTCTCTTGTTGCAGAGCACGGGCTCTAGGTGCCCGGTCTTCAGTAGTTGCGGCCCGCGGGCTCAGTAGTTGTGGCTCGTGGGCTCTAGAGTGCAGGCTGAGTAGTTGTGGCGCACAGGCTCAGTTGCTCCGTGGCATGTGGGATCTTTCCGGACCAGGGCTTGAACCCCTGCACTGGCAGGTGGATTCTTAACCACTGAGCCACCAGGGAAGTCCCTAACCTCCTCCTTTAAGCCTAGGCAGTAAAAGCTCCCTGAGATGCTGGACTACTGTCCTCTGTTGTTTTCCCCAAACCCTTTGCAAATGATCTCTTGACTACAGTCTCCTTAATTACGGTACATTTGAGTGTGCCACCTTTCTCTTTCAGGGATTCTGACTTATACTGATAGGTAAGAAATGCCTGGGGGAGAGTTAAATTTGAGTCACCTGAGTAGAGGTGGTCATTGGAGCCGTGGCTATAAATGTGAATATCTTGGGAGACAGTGTAGAGAAGGAATGGGCCCTGAGGAACTCAAACATGTAATGGCTTTCAGAGGAGGATAATCTTGCAAAGGAATTGGAGAAGTAGCAACCAAAGTGAGGTGAAAAATCAGGGCAGTGTGTGTCATAGAAGTCAAAGGAGGCAAAGGGAAGAAAAAGAGCGTTGGTAGTCAAGATTATCAGTTGGTCCTGCAAAGTCATTGGATTTAGTGACTTATACCCTCGTGAATCTGTTACATATTTTCTGTGCTCCCTCTGAATAATGATTTAAATTTTTTTACATTAACTTATCTATAATTTATCTTAGGTAAATACAGTCAAATTTGTTTTAGAACGTATTTTAAGGTAAAAATTAACTACCCTTCCTTAACCATTATTCCAACATTATTTATGTTCTACTTTCTCTATTACCATTATTTCCTCCAACATTCACTGTTTCTAAAAATATAAAGAGATGTTTGAGCACTTTCTACTAGATGTTTAAGAGCTTTCTATTTGACTGTATCATAGTGGTTCAATGGTTGTCGCTTTAGCATTCATTTTAAAATTGATCCATTAGAACAAGTCTAACCTCTTAATTTTAATTTTCAGAATTCTATTATCAATAGCCCCATTTATTCTTCCAGATAAACTCTATATTTTTTTTAACATCTTTATTAGAGTATAATTGCTTTACTATGGTGTGTTAGTTTCTGCTTTATAACAAAGTGAATCAGTTATACATATACATATGTCCCCACATCTCTTCCCTCTTGCATCTCCAGATAAACTTTAGAACCATCTTATCAATTAAAAAAAACTTAAACTTCATTGTGATTTTTTCAAGACCGTGAGAGATAGATGGCCAACCAGAGTTCCTAAGGTTCAGTGTATGTAACTGCTGCCGCCGCTTAAGCCTGCCAAAGCAGTGGTACGGCTACTGCCCTTGTATTTGCTACCTCTAGAAACATTCTTGCCAGTAGTGGCAGCAGCGGGACTCAATTACCCTCTTTTCGCACTCCCTCCAGAAGCTCCAGATGGCGTCTTCCGTGGGCAACGTGGCCGACAGCACAGACCCAACGAAACGTATGCTTTCCTTCCAAGGGTTAGCAGAGTTGACACATCGAGCCTATCAGGCGGGAGATTTTGAGGCAGCTGAGAGACACTGCATGCAGCTCTGGAGACAAGAGCCAGACAATACTGGTGTACTTTTATTACTTTCATCTATACACTTCCGGTGTCGAAGGCTGGACGGATCTGCCCACTTTAGTACTCTGGCAATTAAAAAGAACCCTCTTCTGGCAGAAGCCTATTCGAATTTGGGGAATGTGTACAAGGAAAGCGGGCAGTTGCAGGAAGCAATCGAGCATTACCGGCATGCGTTGCGTCTCAAACCAGATTTCATCGATGGTTATATTAACCTGGCAGCCGCTTTGGTAGCAGCAGGCGACATGGAAGGGGCAGTACAAGCTTACGCCTCCGCTCTTCAGTACAATCCTGATCTGTACTGTGTTTGCAGTGACCTGGGGAACCTGCTCAAAGCCCTGGGTCGCTTGGAAGAAGCCAAGGCATGTTATTTGAAAGCAATTGAGACGCAACCGAACTTTGCAGTAGCTTGGAGTAACCTTGGCTGTGTTTTCAATGCACAAGGGGAGATTTGGCTTGCAATTCATCACTTTGAAAAGGCTGTCACCCATGACCCCAATTTTCTGGATGCTTATATCAATTTAGGAAATGTCTTCAAAGAGGCACGGATTTTTGAACGAGCTGTGGCAGCTTACCTTCGTGCCCTAAGCTTGAGTCCAAATCATGCAGTGGTACATGGCAGCCTGGCTTGTGTATACTATGAGCAAGGCCTGATAGATCTGGCAATAGACACCTACAGGCGAGCTATTGAATTGCAACCACACTTCCCGGACGCTTACTGCAACCTAGCCAACGCTCTCAAAGAGAAGGGCAGTGTTGCCGAAGCAGAAGATTGTTATAATACAGCTCTGTGGCTGTGTCCCACCCATGCAGACTCTCTGAATAACCTAGCCAATATCAAGCGAGAACAGGGAAACATTGAAGAGGCAGTTCGCTTGTATTGTAAAGCATTAGAAGTCTTCCCCGAGTTTGCTGCTGCCCATTCAAATTTAGCAAGTGTATTGCAGCAGCAGGGAAGAGTGCAGGAAGCTCTGATGCATTATAAGGAGGCTATTCGAATCAGTCCTACCTTTGCTGAGGCCTACTGTAATATGGGAAACACTCTTAACGGGGATGCAGGATGTTCAGGGAGCCTTGCAGTGTTATACACGTGCCATTCAGATTAACCCTGCATTTGCGGATGCCCACAGCAATCTGGCTTCCATTCACAAGGATTCAGGGAATATTCCAGAAGCAATTGCTTCTTATCGCACTGCTCTGAAGCTTCAACCTGACTTTCCTGACGCTTATTGTAATCTGGCTCATTGCCTGCAGATTGTCTGTGACTGGACAGACTATGATGAGCGCATGAAGAGGTTGGTCAGCGTTGTGGCTGACCAGTTAGAGAAGAACAGGTTGCCTTCTGTGCAGCCTCATCACAGCATGTTATATCCTCTTCCTCACGGCGTCAGGAAGGCTATTGCCGAGAGGCATGGGCACCTCTGCCTGGATAACATCAATGTCCTTCACAAACCACCGTATGAACATCCAAAGGACTTGAAGCTCAGTGATGGTCGACTGCGTGTAGGATACGTGAGTTCTGACTTTGGGAACCATCCTACTTCTCATCTTATGCAGTCTATTCCAGGCATGCACAATCGTGATAAATTTGAGGTATTCTGTTATGCCCTGAGCCCAGATGATGGCACAAACTTCCGAGCGAAGGTGATGGCAGAAGCCGATCATTTCGTTGATCTTTCTCAGATTCCATGCGATGGAAAAGCAGCTGATCGCATCCATCAAGATGGTATACACATCCTCGTAAATATGAATGGTTATACCAGGGGTGCTCGAAATGAACTCTTTGCTCTCAGGCCAGCTCCTATTCAGGCAATGTGGCTGGGGTACCCTGGGACTAGTGGCGCGCTTTTCATGGATTATATCATCACTGATCGGGAAACTTCACCTGCTGAAGTTGCTGAGCAGTATTCTGAGAAACTGGCTTATATGCCCCATACTTTCTTTATTGGTGATCATGCTAATATGTTCCCTCACCTGAAGAAAAAAGCAGTCATCGATTTTAAGTCCAATGGGCACATTTATGACAATCGAATTGTGCTAAATGGCATCGACCTCAAAGCATTTCTTGATAGTCTACCAGACGTGAAAATTGTCAAGATGAAATGTCCTGATGGAGGAGACAAAGCAGACAGCAGCAATATAGATCTTAATATGCCTGTCATTCCTATGAATACGACTGCAGAAGCAGTTATTGAAATGATTAACAGAGGACAAATTCAGATAACAATTAATGGATTCAGTATTAGCAATGGACTGGCAACTACCCAGATCAACAATAAGGCTGCCACTGGAGAGGAGGTTCCCCGTACCATTATTGTAACCACACGTTCTCAGTACGGGTTACCGGAAGATGCCATTGTGTACTGTAACTTTAATCAGCTATATAAAATTGACCCATCTACTTTGCAGATGTGGGCAAATATTCTGAAGCGTGTTCCCAATAGCGTACTGTGGCTGTTGCGTTTCCCAGCAGGAGAACCTAATATTCAACAGTACGCGCAAAATATGGGCCTTCCCCAGAACCGTATCATTTTTTCACCTGTTGCTCCTAAAGAGGAACATGTTCGGAGAGGCCAGCTGGCTGATGTCTGCTTGGACACTCCACTCTGTAATGGACACACCACAGGGATGGATGTCCTTTGGTCGGGGACACCCATGGTGACTATGCCAGGAGAGACTCTTGCTTCCCGAGTTGCAGCTTCCCAGCTCACCTGTTTAGGCTGTCTTGAGCTTATTGCTAAAAATAGACAAGAGTATGAAGACATAGCTGTGAAACTGGGAACTGATCTAGAATACCTGAAGAGAATTCGTGGCAAAGTCTGGAAGCAGAGAATATCTAGCCCTCTGTTCAACACCAAACAATACACACTGGAACTAGAGCGCCTCTATCTACAGATGTGGGAGCATTATGCAGCTGGCAACAAACCTGATCACATGATGAAGCCTGTTGACGTCACTGAGTCGGCCTAAATAATGACTGTGTGCGCAGGAGAATTACCCCTGTACCTGAGCCTCAACCTTCTGGGGGAAAGGGAACTAGATACGTTACTTTGTACTTACCTTTGTAGCAATATCATGTTGCAGATGGGTGACAGACAGTGATAACAGATAGCACAGCCAGACTTGCTTCCTGCATGATCATGACAGGGAGAGACACAAGAGATGGGAGACTGCTGTTCCACAAGGAGTCTCCGTAGAATTTTGCGGCAGCCAGGTGTTGCCCAAGTCTGGAAGGTCTGATCTCCCTTGGTCTTCCATGGGATGGGTGGTTAGTGTGGAGGGGAGATAGAGATTGCCCAGTCTTCTGAATTAAGTTTTTCTTTATATTTGGGGTATTGGAGCTATTAAAAATGTTTGGTTTCAGGTTTTATTCATGTGACGTGTATATGATTCTTTTGAGATAAGGTTTTAAGCTAAAATATTCCTTGTTTTAGTTTCTGAACTCTACAGACAAATGGGGACTTTGCTGGTGTAGTCTTTTTATAGGTTTTATAAACCACTTGAGCCTATATCAGTCATTTTAGTGTCTGACATGTTTGGAACTATCAGTGCTTTGTTGGTTTATGGCTTAAATTCTTTTTCTGGTCCGTTTCCTTCTTCCCTTCCCCCCACTTTAAACATTTTCCTGTAACTTGGCTAACAAAAAACCAAGTCTGATTCAAAACCTCCCAGAGTGTTTCTCTTAAACACATCATCTGGTGCCAAATGAAGATTCTTAGGAGTGATTATTAATTATGAAGGGCACAGTTGTGGTACTGTCACTGATGATAATAATAATGGATTTTTGGCCTAGAGTTTTGACCTATTGCACCAGTGTTTTACCGTTGACTGCCCCTCTGTGCTGCTTCCAAAAGTGATAGTGTGTGATCAGATTTTTACTTTCACTTCTAAAGTTTGTTCTTTTTTTTAAAGTGAGTCCTGTTCTTCCTTTTTCTTTCAGCAGCAATGAAATCCCAGGTAAGTACAAGTATTCAAATATTTGATCAGTAAGTCCCAGTTATCTCCAGTGCATTAAATAACTTTCATCAAAAAACATGGTATAGGTAAAAAGCTCTGGAGGACCAGCTATGTATATGATTATTATGCTTCAGACCTTCTAGGGTGTTACACATAATAACTTGTCTTCTGGACGTGGTCTTGAAGTCTATGGATTCAGCCTCAGTAGTAGCGAACTGCACTGCTACTTGGTTTGGAGTATAAATTAGACTTTAGCCCTCCTGGGGGTTGAGTTTTTGGTATTGAAAACCATAGGAATGAAATTATTGTATTTCAACAAAGGACTGAGGGCTTGAGGCTTAAACAAGCCAACATATGAATATATGTTTTTGTCTTGCTGTACTGCACATATGCTGTCTAGTAACAGATATTTTGTCTGCTAGTAGTGTTCTAGATTCTGTCTTTCCAAAGTGCTGAGGCAGTGCATCTATTCTGTAGTTGCAGCTGATGCCTGAATGTATCCTAGCTGACAAATGATTGATTAAGAAGCACTTGAATTTCGGAAAGATTTGTACTGTTAACCAAAATCTGAGCAAGGAGTCTCAAATGTAATTCTTAGCCAGAATTACATGTTAATGAACGACTTAACAGTGTAAATCAAGGAACATCAGTGTAGGGATTTCTTTTAATTTATTTTTTACCTGCTTGAAAGAATCAGTTAAAGGTTGCCAGCTTGGTTGCAGATGAACGGACGTTTGAAGTTCACCACACTACTTCATGTGGAATAGGAGAATAGACTTCCAGCGCCCTCAAGGCTGTGACCTTGCAGCCATTTTACATAGCACAGCAAGTAGCCGCTCTGGTTGAAGCTTTGCTTATTGTAACAGGCTTTTGTTTCCAGGTAACATGTCTGTGGAAGGCTTAATTCTGAATAGAGATATAGATATTACTGGAAACTAATTGTTTTTTCTATTATACTCTGCTTTATCAAAAAAGTAAAACATTTACATTGTGCTACAGAAATTCAGATGTTGTCTTGCAATCTTTAAACAATAAATGAATGATTTGCCCTGAAAAACAAAAAACAAAAAACTTCTTTGTGATTTTGTTTGGGATTATTTTAATCCTGTAAATTAAATTGGGAAGAAGTTAAATCTTTATTATATTGCCTTTTAGCCAGAAACTTGATAGATAGATAGATAAATCCATTTATCTTCAAATCTCATTTTTAACTCTAATAAAAGTGTAACCATTTTCTTCAAATAATATGTTAATATATTTTGTGAAGGTCGTTTCCAAACATTTTATATTTACATTCTTCTTTCTGATGTTTCTTAGATATTCTTTGCTACTCTTTCTCTGACTTTTTTTGGTATAATAGTAATATATGTTTCTGGTAGAAAAAAATGAGAAGAAATCAAGAAAAAAAACCCTAAGTATAATTCTAATAGTCAACACCCAGATTCCAGTACAGTTAACTTTTTGGTGTACTCACTCAACGCTTTTTCTATTCTTATGTATGTGTATTTTTATATTTCTTATGTAAATGAGGTATCATACTGTTCTGTAACTTCTTTCATCTGCTATACAAGGAACATCTCATGTCAGTGTATGCACTTCCTTGCTGGATGCTATTCTGTTATACAGATGTACCTTAATTTATTTAACCAGACCTTTACTGGGGACCTTTGTTGTTGTTTCTAACTTTCCAGCATGAAATCATTCTGTGATAAAGCTCTTTTTACCTCCTCAATTCCAAAGAGCCTTGACATTTTATTAAGTATCGGATATATACAAAAGAATATTTATAAAATAAATGTTTAAGGATAAAAAAAGTAACAATGACATGATCACTTGTGCACCTACTGTCCCATTTAAGACATAGAACATTTAAGCCCCTATGTGTCCCTCTCCAATCCCATCCTTCCTAATCATTCTATATATATATATATATGTGTGTGTGTGTGTGTGTGTGTGTGTGTGTATATACATATATATGTATGTATATATGATTTTTGCATGCTTTTGAACTTCATATGATTGGAATTTACCATATGGGTCTTTCTGGGACATACTTTTTCCACTTAATAACATGTTCCTGAGATGCATCCATGTTGTTGCAAATAACTACAGTTTATTCATGTTTATTTCTGTATAGTATTCAATTATATGAATATATCAGAATTTTACTCCATTCTACTGTTGGTGAATATCTTGGTTGTTTCTAGTTTTTGCTCTTACAGATATGCTACTATGAACATCTTGTACCTACCGCCCACTACATGTGTACAAGAGTTTCTCTAGGCCAAACATCAGAGAGTAGAATTGCTGAGTCAAAAGGCATGCATACCTTCAACCTAATAGATAATGCAAATTATCTTCCAAAATGGTTGAAATAAATTGACTCTCCCACAAACACTGTATAAGAATTCAGTGGTTCCACATCTCTAATTCTTGGTATTCCACATTGAAAAATTTCTGTCAAGCTGATGAGATTGAAATAATATGCCACTGTGGTTTTAATTTGCACTTCCCTGATTACAAATGAAGTTGAACATATTTTCATATGTTATTTTACCATTTGTGTTCTCTCTTCAGTGATATGCCCAGTCAAATCTTTTTCCCCTTTAGAATAAATTAGGTTGTAGTTTTCTGAATGGCTTACAGTTTTTGGTCTGGATACTAACCCTTTGTCATATGGGTATAGCAAATACCCTCTCCCAGTGTGTGACTCACCTTTTCACTTCTGTTATGGTATATCTTGATGAACGGAAGTTCTTCATTTTAATGTAGTTCACTTTAATAGTAATTTACTTTACTCTCTATGCTTTTCTGTCTCGCTTCAGAGATTCTTCTCATCCGTTAATTGAAAAGGGCATTTTCTTTTATTACTTTCAAAAAGTTTAAAAACTCTACCTAATTTTGAGTCTTTTAGACACCTAGAATTGATTTTTGGCATGTGGTGTGAGGTAGGGGTTCAGATCCCCTTTTTTCTATACGAATAACCAGTTGTCTCAGCATCAGTTATTTAAAGCTCATACTTTCTCAACTGATTTTCAGTGTCCGTTCTGATACACTTGAGAATCAACGTGCCAAGTTCCACTATCCATTCCTCAATGCCCACCAGTCAAAATAAATACTTTGTTGGGATTTTAAATGTAATAAAAGAAATCTACGGATCAATTGGAAAAGCAATGACAACTTTATAATATTGAATCTTCCTACCCATAAACATAGTATCACTTTCCATTTATTTAAATTTCCTTTGATTTCTCTCAGTCATTTTATGATTTTCTGTATACAGGTCTTACTCATATTTTGTTAAATCTCTTCCTAGGTAATTCATATTTTTGATACTACTGTAAATGGCATCTGTCTTTTTATTACACGTTCTAATTTTTTGTTGCTGGTATATAGAAATGCATTTTTAAAATATTGACCTTATAAGTATCAATTTTACTAAAAAAAAATCTTAATTCTATTTTTCTGTATAGGAAAATTTTTAAAGCGGGGGGAAGGGAAGAAGGAAACGGACAAGAAAAGGAATTTAAGCCATAAACCAACAAAGCACTGATAGTTCCAAACATGTCAGACACTAAAATGACGGATATAGGCTCAAGTGGTTTATAAAACCTATAAAAAGACTACACCAGCAACGTCCCTATCTTTAATATGTATTTTTATGTGTATGTAAAAATCTTATCTCCTGCAGATGACTCCCTAGTTTCTGCCCTCTAATCATTATAAATTGTATATAAATTTTATACTATCTGATATTTCCAACACCTGATTGACTTTTTGTGGGTGATGTGAGTTGCTTGTTATTTTGTTGGGTCTCGCTCATGATGCTTTTCTTTTCTAATTGTGAATTCATATTTCTATGGGAATTCTTTGAAGCCTAGATAGAAGGGAGTTCATTTAAAAAGGATCTGCATGTGTTTCTGCCAGATGCTCATGGGTACTACTGAAGGAGGGCCACTTTAAACTAAATTCTCAGCTTGAAGGTTTTCCAGACCACCCAGGTAGTGCTACTCTGGCAACAAAACTCACACGTGAGGGCTAGCTTGTACTTAGAAACTTTCAGGAAAGATTTTTCTTCTCCTTTACCAGCGCCAAATTTTAACATAAGCAAATGTCCTTGTTGTCTGCAATGGGGGCAATTTTATTTCTAGTATACCCTTTCGAGCTTTATGTAGGATTGTCTTTTATGCTGCCCTCTTTGGGCTGGACCTAGGCTTTGTCAACTATCATCCATATTTCACAAGGCTGTGAACACTGGATCTCAAGATCCCCTGATTTGTCAAAAGTCCTCAGTGCAAAGGCCATTAGCAGTGCCTGGGTCATCTCACTTGGGCCTTGCTTAGAATTCCTTTTGGCCTTACTTTATTAGCAGGTCACTGATGCATTTAAAAATATATATATTTCTATATTTTATTCATTGTTTTTAGTTATTCTCAATGGGAAGTTTGTGAAGGGCATGTAGTTTGCTAAGCACCCCCCACCTCACTTCAGCTACACCTTCTCATATCCTAGATCTTTCATTTCCAATATCTATTTCACCTCCTAAATCTCAATTTCAAATATCTTCTCTCTATGGCCATCATCTCCTATCTTTGCGTGCCTCTAATTTACCAGTCCCACCTTAACAATTCTCCAGCCCTATTAGGACTCCCAATTCAATCACCCCCAAATATTCACTGGCCATTTACTCAGGTTCTTCCTCATCCACATTAGAGTCTACGCTGGGTCTCTGTGTTGCAAAATACAATAAAAATAGTGCCTTCTGTAGTTGTGCCATGCTATGGTACTGACTTTGTGTTTCATCATCATAATCACTCCTTTATACACACCCTCCATGTCTTTTTTTTCTTTTTTTTTTTTCTTCGTCCTTCTCTCATCTGATCTGGCACAATTATTGACTGAGTAAACCCGCATTTATCTGCCTACTCTGTACCTAGTTCTGGAGGAAAAGAAGCAACTAGGCTAACTGGTTTCCTTCTAAATGTATGTGGCTTCAGGCTGTAGAGAAATCCTTCTGTATTTCTCTAGTCAGTTCTCTCCACCACCTTTCAAAGCAGCTTCTCTCTGCAAATCCCCAGCCTTCCCTGACCCCAGCCCCCTTTCTCAGTTGATGGCTTCCCTTAGTCCATGGAGACATCCTCATCCACTCACCACCAAACTCCATGCATGTTTAATAGATGCTCATCTTTTCCTCTTGTGACTTCAGATGAACTCTCCATGTTCACATCTAGGGCCATCCTTTCCACTTGTGCACAGGATCCCACCCCCTTTCTCTGCCCTCCACCCCTCACTATCAGTGGTTCTCTGCCATTCTGACTCTCCTCCTGCTCTGAGAATGAACACATCCTGTCAGTTTTTTTTTTTCTTAACATAAGAGACAACTTCTTCTGGGAAGATGAAGTTGATGTACTTTCCCATATTCCTCCAGCTAAGTGAAACTAAAACCCTTGGACATTACATATAAAAGAAACATAAGAAGGCTGAAAGGTAGAGAGAGGAAGGCAGATCAGCTAGGGACTTTGAGACCTGAGGAATGACACATGGTTAGTTCCTACCTTGTTTGTTTGTTTACCTCATATATCCCAGACTTGGAGCTGAAGAAGCTAGCAACCTGCAAACGCCAACAGGCACAGACAAAAAAAAAAAAAACAAAAAAAAAACAACCTTCAACCAAAGCCTGGTCTGCTTAGCCAGAGAACCAGGAATAGGTCAGCCTAGTGAAATAGAAAACTTTTAGAATTATCTAAGCAGCTCTACTCCAGCCAAAAACCACAGAAAAAAAAAAAAACAAACAAAAACTGTGGCCCCACTCCCACCCATGCCAGCCAAGTCCTAGAGGGGAGACTAGACTTCAGCCTTCCGCTAGGCTGTACCAAGGCACCCCAACACACCTGCCAAGGTGGCGGCAGAGAAGGATACATAGGGAGCTGGGATTTTCATCCCCAACAGGCATGAATGATACACACTCTCCTCCCTCCCCTCTCCACAGTACCAGTGGAGACCACAAGGGGAGCCTGGACTTCCACCCCCACTGGCAGTAACAAGGCCTCTCTCCCCATCCCAGATGGGGTACTGCCAGAGAAGGGCTAGGGGAGCTTCAGGGCTTTTGCCACCACCCGGCGGTAACGAGGCACTTCTGCCCCTCCCATCCAGGAAGGCATCCGTGAAGGCCTCGTGAGAAGCTGGCACTCCCACACCTGCCCAGCAGTAATGAGGAGCTCACAGCTGTAAGAGAGCGTACACTTTGCCTTCTAGGTCACTGTGTAACCCCAGTGCCTGGAATGACAGGGGCTAGTTGCATGATCTCGCTCAAATCACTCATCCCTTCGGTGTCGCAATTTGTTCCTCTGTAAAATGAGAATGAAAATAATAGCATCTACCTGTAGGTTGCTGTGAGGATTAAATGAGTCCATACATATAAAGCTCCTAGAATAGAAAGTGTTAGCCATTGCTGCTGCTGCTGGCATTGTCATTATTCATTCCTTACTTATTTATGTGCCTCTTAAAATATAGCTTTAGCCGTATCCCAGGAGTTTTGATTTGTAGTGTTTTCATTATTTTTATTTTCTAAATATTCTATGATTGCAATCATATTTCCCCTTTTGTGCCCAAGAGATATAGAGAAGGGTATTTTTGAATTTCCATGTGGGTGGGAAAGTTTTGTTTAAATGTTTCTAATTTATAGTTTTATTGCTCTGTGGTCAGAGAATGTCTGTGCACTTTGTGCTTTAGGAGATTTGTTGATGTTTTCTTTATAGTCTAGTAGATGATCTATATTAAAAAATAAGTTCTTCAATTAAAATAGTTTTTCCCCTTTTCCTCATTGTGAAGGATACATCTTATCCCTAGCCTAAAAGCTGGAGACATACTTTCCAACACACCAAACTAGACATTTAAATGAAATAAAAGCTCCAATCATGTTGAGTTAACATGCTTTATTCCCATTCAATTTGCAGTAAGCACAGATTGCAAAGTTCCCCAGAGGGAGAGAAATGGGAGCAGGCATACTCAGACTTCAGGTGTGATTTGTTAGTTGTTCTTCTGCTGCCTCTTTTCTCCCTCTAATTTTTTCTTGTAAAGAAGGCATTTAATTCTAGTTGTAGCAGATTGTAATTTCCATAAGTGGCCACAGCAATATTTCTGACCCCACACGCTGTTCCAGGACCTTGCCACTTCCCGTCAAGAGGTGAAGTCTATTCCCTTCCCCTTGAACTGGGGTAGAACTTTATGACTGCCCCAACAAAAAGAGGATGGGGTGGATGTCATGTTGCATGCCTTCCCAGCTGGGCCATAAATGGCAATAGAGCCTCTGCCTGACTGTCTTGTGATGCCCTCTTGGAAGCCAGTCACCATGTTGTGAGGAAGCTCAGGCTACATAGAGAGGCTGCTTGTAGGTGCTGAGGTCCCAGCGAGAGCCACCATCAGTCAGCAGACATGTGAGTGAGCGAGTGAGTGAGTCTTCAGGGGATCTTAGCCCCAAGTCATCTCCACAGCCCCTGTCTGAATTGTGACCCACAGACCCAATAAGCATTATAAACAGTTGTTTTACCTCATTGATTTGTAGGGTAATTTGGTCCTCAGCTATAGTAACCGTATCTCTAAGGATACAGTGACCCCAGCTAATCAGACAATTCCAACTAGAAGGTGGGTGTTATAATGAGAAAAACATGAGACTAGGACCTGGGAGACCTAGGTCATAGGCCGGATTAACTCATAATTGACCTTAGGACCTTGAACATATCATGTAACCTTTCTGAGTCCTAACATTTGAACCTTTTAGGCCCCTTCAAGTTCTACCATTAATTAAGGCCTTGATAGAGAACAATATGAAAAGGTTTCATATTGGAAATACTCGATCTCTTGAGAGACTGCATATCTATATGTAATCAATGACATTCTTGGTTTTACAGTTAACTCTCACAGGGAAATCTTATTTCCCTCCTTTCCAAACTATGGGAAAATTTTTCCAAAGTATTGACAGCAGAGAATAGGGTCATTTTTTATCAACCCAATTTTAGCATAAAATAAATTAGAAAGCTGGCTGGGCCTTTGCTGCAAGACGTGGGCTCCCCAGTCTCAGTTCATGGTAATATAGTAACCACTGCTTAGATTCTCGACTTTTATATTGTTCAGTCATCTTTGCCTGCTATTTTGGGTGTTCTTTGCTAGTTACCCGGTGACTTGCTGCCAGAATATGCTTACAGAGATTTTACTGTCTCTCTCTAGATTCAGCAGTTTGAGAACGTTAAATGTGCCTTGCAAAGCTAAATCTGCTATGGGATATATAAGGCTGGTCTCTCATCAGTTGTAATTCTCTGGTAGTTGCATTGTTAAGAGGAGTCATCTATTATTCCACATACTACATTCCAGAAGAAGCTAAAGCAAGTGTTTAATGCATGCTTTCCAGGGCACAATACTGCACAGTCCCTAGAGTGTGATGACTTGGGACAGCTGCCCCAAGTCAATATTCAGGGGACCCAGCCATGCTGGCAGCTTGTCAGTGACTCAAGGAGCACCAGCTGGGGCCCTGTAACATGTTTGTACCACGCTCACAGAGAAACAGTTTTTTTTTTTTTGAAATAAATTTATTTATTTATTATTTATTTTTGGCTGCGTGGGGTCTTCGTTGCTACGCGTGAGCTTTCTCTAGCTGTGGAGAGCGGGGGCTACTCTTTGTTGTGGTGTGTGGGCTTCTCATTGTGGTGGCTTCTCTTGTTGTGGAGCCCAGGCGTTAGCCATGCGGGCTTCAGTAGTTGTGGCACGTGGGCTCAGTAGTTGTGGCACATGGGCTCAGTTGCTCTGCGGCGTGTGGGATCTTCCCAGACTAGGGCTCAAACCCGTGTCCCCTGCATTGGTAGGCGGATTCTTAACAACTGCGCCACCAGGGAAGTCCTGAGAAACACTCTTCACTTGCCTCCCTTTCCTGGAGTCACCAGAATCACCGCCTATTCCCTTTGTACCCCAGCGTTCCCACCACAGAACAAGGTTAGTAGGTTACCTTCTGATATGAATTGTATCCTCCCTGTGAAGCAGTTGTTTCCTACGTCTGTTTAGGACACTTGCATTTTGTTATTTTAATGATGTGATATCATTAAATATTACATAAATTGATGAAATATGAAGACAATAGAGTTGTTTCTAGTGAACAAGTCAAAAGCTTCCTAAAGTGTGAGCGATATAGCTGCAAAAGATTGTGGGAAAAACTCTAGAAGAATTCTGCACTCAGATCGCTTCCCCTTTATCTATAAGTTTTCATTCTCCTTTAAAGACACCCATACTTTACATCTCAGTTAATGATATGGATGTTCTTTTTTTTTTTTTTATACTAATTTTTTTTTTTTAAATTTTTATTTATTTATGGCTGTGTTGGGTCTTCATTTCTGTGCGAGGGCTTTCTCTAGTTGTGGCAAGCGGGGTCCACTCTTCATCGCGGTGCGCGGGCCTCTCACTGTCGCGGCCTCTCTTGTTGCGGAGCACAGGCTCCAGACGCGCAGGCTCAGTAATTGTGGCTCACGGGCCCAGCCGCTCTGCGGCATGTGGGATCTTCCCAGACCAGGGCTCGAACCCGCGTCCCCTGCATTGGCAGGCAGACTCTCAACCACTGCGCCACCAGGGAAGCCCATATGGATGTTCTTTATTCAAGAGTGATGCCCTGTGCTCAAAAGCCTTGCTCCTATGTCAAAAGATTGGGCAACGTCTATATGCTTGTTTTCAGTTAAACAAAATGTTTTTGGAAACTTTCATTTTTTGACTTGTTACTTTAACCTTTTTTTTTTCTTAATTTATTAATTTATTTATGGCTGTGTTGGGTCTTCGTTTCTGTGCGAGGGCTTTCTCTAGTTGAGGCAAGTGGGGGCCACTCTTCATCGCAGTGCCCGGGCCTCTCATTATCGCGGCCTCTCTTGTTGCGGAGCACAGGCTCCAGACGCGCAGGCTCAGTAGTTCTGGCTCACGGGCCTAGTTGCTCCGCGGCATGTGGGATCTTCCCAGACCAGGGCTTGAACCCGTGTCCCCTGCATTGGCAGACAGATTCTCAACCACTGCGCCACCAGGGAAGCCCCTAACCTACTTTTTAACACAGCAACACATGCTCCTGAGCAATAATTTGGCTTGAACTGTACATAAATTCAGCTCATCTCTACTTTCTGTTTCATCACAACAAATAAAGAACTGTGCAGACTGCCCTTTCCTGCTGCCAAACTACAAACTGCCACTTTGTGATTTTGTTTTCACATCAAGGATACTCTTCAGCTTTAGCCAGATCCCCCCAAGCCATTTCCCCCTCACTTTCCAGATTAATTCTAGAGGAATGAGATCTATTCCAGCCCCCACAAACCTCACTGGGATGGTTCTAAGTTCATTTACACAGGGAATCCTCTGCTACTTACCCAAATCTCAAAAGCTCCCCTACCCCTTGCCCCAGGCAATTCCCTAGTACAGCACCTGGTTCCTTCTCTTCTTTGCTTCAACCAGTGTTTATTGGGCACCTATCACATGTCAGGCTCAGCGCCAGGTACTAGGTGGGCTGTAGTGAATAAAATGTGTTTACTTTATATTGTCAACAACAGGTATGTAGTATGCGCAGAAGAGCAGTAGCTACGTCTTTTTGTCTTGTTGTTTTAATGGATAAATTGGTAAACTAATGAAGGAGAATTTCCGTAGCACTTTTGACTTTGGAAATTGTTAGTGTATGTCATTATGTATGCATTTAGATATGGTATGTATTTATTTGCATTTCTGTGGAAATTAAAAGGGCATGTAATACTTTAGTTTAACCCAGGGGCTAACAAACTTTTTCTGTAAGGGGGTCAGAGAGTAGATATTTTTGGTTTTGTGTCACAGGGTGTCTTTCACAACTACTAAAGTAAGTAAGCTGTTACAGCATAAACACAGTCATAGATAATACATAAATGAATGGGAGTGGCTGGGTTCCAATACAATTTTATTTATAAAAACAGGCAGTAGCCAGAGTTTGCTGACCCCTGGAATCTATTAAAATACCTTACTGCTGCTCCTATTAGCAATTAAACTTGCTTAAGCCTCTTCCCTTTAAAAAAAAAAAAAAATCCAAGTCCCACATCACTGCAAGAAGTTGTCTTGTACACACCATCTCTACCTCCCCACCTCTCATTCACCTCCAGTGCTAGACAGTCTGACCTCTGTGCTCACCGCCCACTGAAATTGCTCTTATCAAGGTCACCAACAATCTAGGCAACAGAACCCAACAACACATTAAAAGGATCATACACTATGATAAAGTGGGATTTATCCCAGGGATGCAAGGATTCTTCAATAAACGCAAATCAATGTGATACACCATATTAACAAATGGAAGAATAAAAACCATATGATCATCTCAATAGATGCAGAAGAATCTTTTGACAAAATTCAACACCCATTTATGATAAAAACTCTCCAGAAAGTGGGCATAAAGGGAACCTACCTCAACATCATAAAGGCCATATATGACAAACCCACAGCAAACATCATTCTCAGTGGTGATAAGCTGAAAGCATTTCCTCTAAGATCAGGAACAAGACAAGGATGTTCACTCTCGCCACTCTTACTCAACATAGTTTTGGAAGTCCTAGCCACGGCAATCAGAGAAGAAAAAGAAATAAAAGGAATACAAATGGGAAAAGAAGAAGTAACACTGTCACTGTTTGCAGATGACATGATACTATACATAGAAAACCCTAAAGATGCCACCAGGAAACTACTAGAACTAATCAATGAATTTGGTAAGGCTGCAGGATACAAAATCAATGCACAGAAATCTCTTGCATTCCTATACACTAACAACGAAAAATCAGAAAGAGAAATTAAGGAAACAATCCCACTGACCTGTGCAACAAAAAGAGTAAAATACCTAGGAATAAACCTACCTAAGGAGCAAAAGACCTATACTCAGAAAACTATAAAACACTGATGAAAGAAATCAAAGATAACATAAACAGATGGAGAGATATACCATTCTACTGAATTGGAAGAATCAATATTGTGAAAATGACTATACTACCCAAAGCAATCTACAGGTTCAGTGTAATCCCTATCAAATTACCAATGGCATTTTTCACAGAACTAGATCAAGAAATTTTACAATTTGTATGGAAATGCAAAAGACCCCAAATAGCCAAAGCAATCTTGAGAAAGAAAAATGAAGCTGGAGCAATCAGGCTTCCTGACTTCAGACTATACTACAAAGCTACAGTAATCAAGACAGTATGGTACTGGCACAAAAACAGAAATATAGATCAGTGGAACAAGATAAAAAGCCCAGAGATAAACCCACGCACCTATAGTCACCTTATCTTTGACAAAGGAGGCAAGAATATAACATGGAGAAAAGACAGCCTCTTCAATAAGTGGTGCTGGGAAAAATGGACAGCTACACGTATTAGAATGAAATTAGAACACACCCTAACACCATACACAAAAGTAAACTCAAAATGGATTAAAGACCTAAATGTAAAGCCAGACAGTATAAAACTCTTAGAGAAAAACATAGGCAGAACACTCTGTGATATAAATCATAGCAAGATCCTTTTTGACCCACCTCCTAGAGTAAGGGAAACAAAAACAAAAATAAACAAATGGGACCTAATGAAACTGAAAAGCTTTTGCACAGCAAAGGAAACCATAAACAAGACGAAAAGACAAGCCTCAGAATGGGAGAAAATATTTGCAAATGAAGCAACTGACAAAGAATTAATCTCCAAAACATACAAGCAGCTCATGCAGCTCGGTATCATAAAAACAAACAAGCCAGTCCAAAAATGGGCAGAAGACCTAAACAGACATTTTTCCGAAGAAGACATACAGATGGCCAACAAATGCATGAAAAGATGCTCAACATCACTAGTCATTAGAGAAATGCAAATCAAAACCACAGTGAGGTATCACCTAAAAATCTACAAACAATAAATGCTGGAGAGGGTGTGGAGAAAAGGGAACCCTCCTGCACTGTTGGTGGGAATGTAAATTGATACAGCCACTAAGGAGAACAGTATGGAGGTTCCCTAAAAAACTAAAAAGAGAAATACCATATGACCCAGCAATCCCACTATTGGGCACATGCCCTGAGAAAACCATAATTCAAAAAGATACACGTACCACAACGTTCACTGCAGCACTATTTACAATAGCCCGGACATGGAAGCAACCTAAATGTCCATCAACAGATGACTGGATAAAGAAGATATGGCACATATATACAACGGAATATTAGCCATAAAAAGGAACGAAATTGAGTTATTTGTAGTGAGGTGGATGGACCCAGAATCTGTCATACAGAGTGAAGTAAGTCAGAAAGAGAAAAACAAATACCGCATGCTAACGTATATGTATGGAATTTATCAAAGCAGTACTGATGAACCTAGTGGCAGGGCAGGAATAAAGACGCAGACGTAGAGAACAGACGTGAGGGCATGGGGGGGAAGGGGAAGCTGGGATGAAGTGACAGAGCAGCATTGACGTATATACCCTACCAAATGTAAAATGGATGGCTACCGGGAAGCAGCTACATAGCACAGGGAGATCAGCTCAGTGCTTTGTGATCACCTAGAGGGATGGGATAGGGAGGGTGGCTCAAGAGGGAGGAGATATGGGGATATATGTATACATATAGCTGATTCAGTTTGTGGTACAGCATAAACTAACACACATTGTAAAGCATTTATACTCCAATAAAGATGTTAAAAAATAATAAGTTTAAAATTGTGCACCATTCTGAGTAGTGTGATGAGAACCATCCTGCTTCATCCAGCCCGGGACGTGAATCATCCCTTTCTCCAGCATATCCCACCTGTTAAGTCACTTAACTAGCTGTCTCAGTTATTGAATTGACTGTCTTGGTATCATAGTGTTTGTGTGTAAATAACAACTATTTTACTTAATAATGGCCCAAAGCACCAGAATAGTGATGCTGGCAATCTGGATATGCTAACGTGAAGCTGTAAAGCGTTCCCTTGAAGTGAAAATGTCAAAGTTCTCAACTTAATAAAGGAAGAGAAAAAATTAAATGCTCTGGTTGCTAAGATCTATGGTAAGAACAAATCTTTTATCTGTGAAACTGTGAAGAAGGAAAAAGAAATTTGGCTTGCTTTGCTGTTGCACCTCAAACTGCAAAAGTTAGGGCCACGGTGTGTTATAGGTACTAAGTTAAAATGGAAAAGGCATTATATTTGCATAAGATATTTTGAAAGAGACCATGTTCACATAACTTTGATTACAGCATATACTTATAACTTTTATTTTGTTATTAATTGTTGTTAATCTCTTAATGTGCCTAATTTATAAAATAAACTTTATCATAAGTATGTATGTATAAGAAAAACATAGGATACACAGGGTAAAATACTATCTGCAGGTTTAGGCATTCAACCGGAGGTCTTGAAGCATATCCCCTGTGGATAAGGGAGGTCTATACTATTTATATATTCAACACAATAAATTGTTTCTTATTTCATGATTACAGTTGTGATTAGAATATGTATTTAGTTTTTAACTGATCACAGTATTTCTCTACTAATTATTACAAAATTACCTCAATTCAAGTAGATCAAACAAGAGGATACCTTATCAATTAGAAACATACATTAGTATACTCAAACAATCCTTGAATTTACAAGAGCTTAAATAATAAAATTTAATAAAAAGTTAATAGCAGCAATAAAATTGCTAAAATAAATATTCTAAAGTATGAAAGAAAATCAATTAAATAAATACTTATCATCATTACTTAAGCTAAACAGGCATCAGGAAAATAGTAATTTCACATGTAGTGAAACCAGGTAACCACTACCACTAAATAAAACTTGCTGAATGTCTACTACTATATATGAAAAGCACTGTTCCGTGTACCAAGAGGAATTACAAAATCAGTTTCAGACTGTCCTCAAGGAATTTACATTCTAGTTGAGGGAGATACAATACGTATAATTAAACTATAATATAAAGTGGTATATTATGGCACATGCACACCAATGAAGGACAGGAAGCAAACAATGCAAAAAATAAATGAGGCTGCAGATAGCTAGAATGATGTACTCCAACTACATCAAGGGAAACTTTCAAGTAATAAGACTCTTACCATGCCACTTATAATCCTGTTGCTAACATCGCCTACTTAAATATTTGAGGATAAAATAGAGAATAACTAAATTCAGCAATAAAATATGATGGTTAGAAAAAAATCACATCTATTTCCAGTACTATCATCATTGTTAGGACCAGAAACTGACTCCTCATGTAGCATTCTGTAAAAAGCCTTGCTCATTATATCCATCTACAGGTTGTACTTTCCCCCTCCAATTCCCCTCCCTGATGAGGGAGCAGTGGTAGGCCTGGGGTTCCTCTGGGGTTCCTACTGAGGACTATACAATATAATTATTGCTTTCTAACAGCCAATTGGAAATTTAACTTTAAAGTGATAATAGTATAATAGGTTTAAAAACAAGGAGCTGTATTAGATAACTCTGCATCTGAATAGCATACAAGGCATTACTCTAAATAGGCAAAACTGCTTAATATCTACCTGCCAGAGCACTGTAATATGATGTTAAACTAATTGTTCCCGGGCTTCCCTGGTGGCGCAGTGGTTGGGAGTCCGCCTGCTAGTGCGGGGGACACGGGTTCGAGCCCTGGTCCGGGAAGATCCCACATAAAAAAAAAAAAAAAAAAAAAAAACTAATTGTTCCCAACAATTTTTACTTTAGTAGCAGTGACTGAAGATTGACTGGTTAGTGAGTTTGGAAATCCGATGGATTAAGAAGCTCACTTGAAGGAGAAAATTAACAAAGTTAAGTGGAATTTCTGCAAATTAAAAAAAAGTTATTATTAGAAACTTTAAGAACTTTAGCTACAGAGAAATATGAAACAAGCCACTATGCCTTCTAAACCAACCTTACCAGTCGGTAAAGAGGATGCAATATCTTTGAGTGACATAATGTAGCCATACAGAATGTAAACTAACACACGTAATAAAAAGCGCTCACATTCTTTTCTTGGACTTTAACACACTCCAACCTTTTTCGTAGGTTCAGTGTGCATAAGTAACTAAAAAATAAAAATTGTTGATTCTCTGTGTTTAGCTCTCAAGAAAGATTATTCGCCAAAGCTTTCCATTAAACACTGATTATACAAGCAAAGCACATCTAAACCTAAGAAAGCATTTAAACCTTTTGAAAAAGAGCTATTATTCCTTCAACTACTGTGTAAAGACTATAACTGCATGAAACTTAGCCATTGTAACACCACCACCAAGAAGAAACTGCTTCTTACTTTATTCAAAGTTGATTACCACTCTGAAGAATCCTCAAGCCATACATGTATTACAACTCTAAAGAATCCTCAAGCCATACAATTCAGCAAAATGCTTAAGACAACTAAGTAACAAATACCAATTTTTCCAGACCTTTCTACATAGAACTCGCATTAAATAACTAGTTTTACATAAAAATATCACATTAACAATGTTAGTCAGTAGTATCAAAACACACATGGATAATGATATTTTGTCCTGATTTTAAGTTCCTAAAGTGTGTAAAATCTTTTGATGTTTTAACAATTATGTTCAAAAAGAAGCAGCCATTAAATCCCATAATGTGTACGTGTGTGTGTATGCCTTAAACCACCTAGTATTGATTAGAAAAATGTTAAAGAATGGTTAAAAAAAAAAAAAGGCAATACTTTTTAGTCAGCACAGTGTCAACATCTGGGCATGTCTGAGAAGTAACAGCAAAAGCTTTCGAATACAGTGTATCACCCAGAAATTAGATCTTGGGAGATCCTAGAACAAAAAGGCTCAAGGCCCTCAGGCATAGGTAGAACTAAGCAATGGATCTCAAAGATGGGATCCTGAGATGTGGCTCTCTGCATAAGCATCACCAGGCAGCTTGTTAAAAATGCACGTTACTGGGCCACACTCCCAGAGATCCTAATTTAGTAGCTATAGGGTGGAACCAGGTATCAAGATATTTTTTTTAATTTTTCTTTTCTCTCTTTTTTAAAAAAATTAATTTATTTATGTTTGGCTGCGTTGGGTCTTCGTTGTTGCACGCGGGCTTTCTCTAGCTGCAGAGAGCGGGGGATACTCTTTGTTGCAGTGCGCCGGCTTCTCATTGCGGTAGCTTCTCTTGTTCGGGAGCACGGGGCTCTAGGCGCACGGGCTTCAGGAGTTGTGGCTCGCGGGCTCTAGAGCACAGGCTCAGCAGTTGTGGCGTGCGGGCTTAGTTGCTCCACGTCATGTGGGATCCTCCTGGATCAGGGCTCGAACCCGCGTCCCCTGCACTGGCAGGTGGATTCCCAATCACTGCGCCACCAGGGAAGCCCTCAACATATTTCTTAAACCAGACCAAATTGATTCAGATGCATCATCAGCCTTGGGAACCACTGAGGTCCTAAAGCAATGTTTCTCAAAGTGTTAGACATGTGTTAAATACGCTCAATACTGGGCCCAATTTCTCATCAACAATGTGAGACTCTCTGCTAGTGGGACCAAACAATGTGAATTTTAAATACGTATCTCAAGTGAATCTAATGGTACTAAAAGCTTCAGAACCTACGTCTACAGGATTGGGACTAGATCCTTTAGAGTTGCAGGTGCTCGAAAATAAAATCATTTTGTTGATTATAATCTACTCCATTCAGAGGCACTGAAAGTTTGAATATAAATCCAAGAAAATATCCTGCTGCAAAAAAGTCAAACAATTCTTCGAAATCCGCACTTAGCAGCTAACCTTCTAGAATCTAGTAAGTTTAAACTTCTAGTCATCTCCTTCAAAAAGGTCACTTTCTAAACTGAGTGCCAGCCATGACAATAAGAACCTTCAAACCTAAATACAAAGCACTCTAGGCAGAATGCTTTCTTAGAAAGATGAGATAACAGACAAAAAGTTCAATACAGCTTCTTTGGAAAGATTCCCTCCCACCCAAACAGGGCATTTTGCACACACAAGTTAACTACAATAAAATTTCCTGCCTAAAAAATACAAGAAATTCTGAAAAAATACGTTAAGTAGGTTCCTTTTAATAAAATCAAAGTGTGAAAGAAAAATTAAATAAAATATATAAGCAGAGTAAAATTTAGATTTTAATAATTAATTTGATTAAAGAATTTAAGCCTGAGTCTCCAAATATTACAGTATTTTATAGACTGTTTATTTAAAACCTTTATCTTTTAAGAAAAAATAAGTGTTTCATGATGTCTGAATTTGCTCCTTCATCTTATAATTTCAATCCTTATCACTGAAATCAAAATAACAAATGCATGGAGCAGAGACTGAATAGAAGACGTTAGGTTGCTTTTCTTCAACTTCAAAAAAACCTGAAATGATACAGTTCCTAATTTAGTGATCAAAAATAACCAAAAGTAAATACGGGTAGAGAATATCTTGCTATTGGTTCACTGAGGTTAAGCATGAACTTAACTAAAGGTCTGTTTTGTTTTGTATTTTTATACATCTATTTATTTTTTATTTTTATTTTGGCTGCGTTGGGTCTTTGTTGCCGTGTGCGGGCTTTCTCTGGTCGCGGTGAGTGGGGGCTACTCTTCATTGCAGTGCACGGGCTTCCTACTGCAGTGTCTTCTCTTGTTGAGGAGCACGGGCTCCAGGCGCACGGGCTTCAGTAGTTGTGGCACGCGGGCTCAGTAGTTGTGGCTCGCGGGCTCTAGAGCGCAGGCTCAGTAGTTGTGGCGCACGGGCTTAGTTGCTCCGCAGCATGTGGGATCTTCCCGGGCCAGGGCTCGAACCCGTGTCCCTTGCATTGGCAGGCGGATTCTTAACCACTGTGCCACCAGGGAAGCTCCTAAAGGTCTGTTTTGTTCATAGAGATTTGCTTCAGTATTTCTGTATTGAGAGTCACTTCCTTGAAAGTTATAGTTTTACATTTATTATCACTGTTGAAGAGTCTCTCCTTGACCAAACTTTAGTCAGGCTCCTCTGAACTCTTTCCAATTAGGCCCTAACTTTTGGGCTTCTGTGTTCATCTCTGCATTGTCCAATTTTAGCAAGAATCCTACTATGTCAGTTTAACCAGAATCCCCCACCCTCAATATTGATCACGCTGGATATCTGATTAGGTTCCTCATCTCTACCATCCCCCATGTAATATCTGACCACCTGGCCTGCCTTCATCAACAATCCTGTTCAGGTCTGTTTAGCCAGAATCCCTCTTATTTTGATGTTTCTTTCCTCTTAGTAATTTTTACCCCACCCTTCTACTTGGCTATACATCCCCAGTTCTCCTAGTTGTATTCCAAGTTTGAGCCCAATCTCTCTCCCCCACTGCAAAACCACACTGCAGTGGGCCCTACAACTATCGTGATAGTCTCCCTGAATAAAGTCTGCTGTACTAATCTTTATAAGTGTCATGAACAATTTTTTCTTAAACATCACTACCAGCGTTATGAGTAATTTTCTCCTTGCCTCACGGTTACAGAGAGAAATTTTCAAAATAAATCCCTCCCCACGCCCAACCAGGAAAAAAAACAAATTTAAAGAACTATGTAACTAAGAATAAAAAAAGTAGAAAGGAGGAGACTGGTATACATCTCTAGCCAATCGAATGCACATTAATACTGATCATCTAATAGAATTATTGTTACATTCAGTTTTCCAAAGTCAGCACAGTCTAGGCACCTCACCAACGGCCTTTATGGGCCTTTCTTGCTTAAAATATAAGAAGATAAAAAGTTAGCCAAACACATGGGTCACATAAAATAAAATCATCAAAATCAAATGAACTTCAGATGAGACAGGGAGGACACCAGATCTGAATATGCTATCTGAAATAAAACTAAAGGGCAAAAACTAAAGCCCTCTCAGTGTGAGCAGATTCTGAAACACGAATCAAGACCTGGAATCCTGCCATAGAAGCAATCTAGAAAACATGCCGAAATGACCATATGGCTGCCCTGCAGAAATCTGCAAAGGAACCAGTCAAGAAGCTGACAAGAGAAACAAACATGCTTCTCACCAAATGAGGCCTGACACAGCCTGGAACCTGAGGTCTGTCAAGAAAAACAAACAAAAAAATGTAGTCAAGCAGCCATTTAGGAATGATTCTTCTCTAGGTTATAGCTCACTCAAATTTGTGTCAAATGATACATAAATTGAGATGCGACATTTGAGGAAGGCCTTCAGCCTGTTTTCAAAGAAAACCCAAGAGAGTATCTTCTTGTATCAGGGTTGTAAAAGAAAACTTCACCAAGACGGCCACGAAGGCTGGTGACAAGCACTGGAGGAATACACAACAAATTAAGATGGAGCTCTGACATCTGGAATATATCTATAAAGAAATTAACATATATGGCAGCTGAGATGCTAAAGATTTTAAGTTCATTTTTTTTCTGGTGGAAAATGGTATTTCTTTAAGGAACCCTGGCAAAGTCATAATTAGTACAAGAACATTCTATAAACTTTATCAACTTCCAATGAATTCGATTAATAGAGCTTCCAAACATCTAAAATCTTACCTAACTAATGGTCTCAAATGTTAAAGAAATAATCACAAAGTATTAGCAACTATAAAACAACCAAAATAAGATGACCAAAAATGGATATTAATACAGTAAGTGAAAGGAAAGCAAATATTCCTTAACCAGAAGACAAAATGTTTAACAAAATTTTGTTTCAAAGCACTTAACTTCCAGTTAAAGCAGTGGTAGAGCTTAGGAAATTTTTAACCAAATGAGACAGATCCACTATTATATTCCAATTAAAAAAAAAAAAAAAACGAACAAAAAAGACTATAATAAAGGCTACAGAATGGGCTATATCTTTACCACAGTATGCCAACCAATATTACTGATCAAACTCCTTGATTTTTAAAGTAGGGAAAACTGTGATCTAATAGTTCAAAACAAGCTAAAAATATCCTTTAAATGACAGAAGCAATGACAAACCTCAGAACTGGAAATACTGAAAAATGTTGTGTTTGAGAGCAAGGAAGATATGAAAAGAGAGGTGATCAAACTCAGGAAAGATTTAGAAAGAAAAGAAAAACTTATTTCAGGAATGAAGACTAAGTTAACAAGAAGCACAGTGGGTTAATGCCTTACAAAAGTAGAAAATGGAACATAAGACAAATTTTAGAATTAAAAAAAAAGAAGAGGTAAAAAGATTTTAAGAGACAATAATTAATATGTAACATAAGCAAGACTGTCCAATATATGTTTAGTAGGAGTCCCTGATAAAGACCAAAGCAACAAAGCAAAAAATACTAAAAACTGTAATAAAACTCTCCTGGAATAAAAGATAACTTCAAACTACATATTGAAAGACTATACGTGTATCTGAGAAAATGATACAGCCCAAATCGAACACATTTTAATGAAGCTAAAGTGACCTTCAAGTATAAAAACCCATAGATAAAAACTTCTTACAGTCTTGTATATTCTTGCTACATAATACATGAGAACTCAAGGAATATTGTTCCCATAAGTCTGTCCTGAAGAATCTACCAGAGAATAAATAAGCTTCAAACAACCAACAGCTTGGAAAGGAACGAACATAAGGGCTCCTGGAATGTGTGAGCCATTCAGGTAGTAACTTTCAAAGGGGAAGAGAGTAGCAGAATGCTCAATATCTCTAAGGTAAGTCTTCCATCATTCCATGAAAGAAATGACCAGAGAAGGATTGGAAATTCATACAGTTATTCTCTCAGCACATCTGTAAGACTAAGAATTTCCAGAATATCTGATAACCAAATGTAGTTATTAAATTTCTTATAGAACCAGATATATATATACATATATTTTTAAACATTTTAATATTCCTCCAATATTTTATAGTGTTTACTCTGAGAAAAATTAATCTTAGTCTTAGAGAGGTATACTTTCTCCCTAGGTAACCTAGTAGAGAAATTAGCTCCTGCCTAACCTCGTGAAGAAACTAATTGAAATGGGGCATCCATAGTCACTCCATTAATAGAATTTTTGCCCATCCCCTTCCTCTAGAGCTGGCAATTACAGAGTAAAGTTTGAAAGTCAATCCTACAGAAGCCTGCAGCAAGAACCAGGAATGGATCAAGGAACGGGAATTCCTCTTACGGGGAAAGGTGGAGTTTACCACGGGAAAAGGTAGAATAACGGGCTGAGGGGCTTCCAGAGAGTCATTTGGAAAAAAACAAGATGGAAAGAAGCCTTGAAGAGTACCTTCACCTTGCAAGGAGCTAAATCTAGAAGGATCTGCTTTTTGAAGGAACAAAAGTAAGCAGCCTCTGTCCACATCATCCCAGTATCTATGGGACGGGTCAATAAAGAACAAAAAGTCCTAAAATAATTGTCAAGACCAAGAAAGAACTGATTGACTATTAACATTACGGAATCAGGGTCTTACCACTATTACAAAAGGACAACCAAATTCTACCATGTAATACAAGATCTTTATGATGAAATCTGTATGATGACCATAGTTCCTCTCATCCTGAAAAAGAATCTGAAAATGATCAGCTTTCTCATCTCTTATTTGAATAAAGAATGACTTAATATGGCAGAGAAAGCACAACAGTCTCCTAGACAAGTAAATATCTCTTCTTAAATCTATACTGAAAATTTGTAGAATTCTAAATCCAAATACATTTTAACAACATACAATTTATGATGAAAATAAGATTCAAGCATTTAAGTCTAAGTTATAAACATTTTGTTTAGGTAATAAAACCTACAGATTAGCTCATAATAGCATAATAATAGGGTCAACAGTTAACTCCATGGTTAAGTCGAAAAGATTAAGGAGAAAGCTAATCTGTAGGTAATAAAACCTACAGATTAGCTCATAATAGCATAATAATAGGGTCAACAGTTAACTCCATGGTTAAGTCGAAAAGATTAAGGAGAAAGGCTTAGGAAAAGAGTAACTGCTTAACCTCAATAAGATATGACTGCTAGTCAAGCTAATTTACTCATGGTAGGCAAATGATAAACAGAACTCTGAACTGAAAATACATCTGGATACCACGGATTTGCTTCATGCAAAAGAATCTAGTTAATTAAATCTAGCCGACTAGCTGTATTTCCCCCCACATTGTGTCCCCAAATCCAGCAGTGGTGAATATGTTGTTGACTGGGAAATATATAACTACGCTTCTGTAGAATAAACCCCAAATCAATAGGCTCAACAGAATGAAGGCTTCAGAAATAAGGAAACACAGATGTTTATTCTAGCATTTACTTTCATAAATACTGACATCAAAGAATCAAATATGTAGCTGTGAAGCAGTACTGTATCCAAAATTGGATGCTTCATTAAAGCTGGATATGGCCCAAAGCTGCAGGAAACATCCTGAAGGAAAAGGTCTTCTACAAATGATACCTTTGTAGAGGCCATGGAGTAAAACAGAACATGGTGAAAACCAGTTCCGTGTTTGCATACACAGGACACCTTCCACCTCAACAATTCTACAAATATTGTGCATAAAAGGTTGCCAGGAAACACTGCCAAGGACTGGGATCAACTTCAGAAAAAATAAAACTACTAGTGGCATGACTAAGTGTAGGGGAAAAGTGTCATAAAATATTTTAGAAGAGCATCATATTTTATGCCTCCAGAACAGGCATAGAACTGGCCATTATAATCTTAGCCAAAAACAGTCTATTGATATTACTGATTGAACTGGACTTCAATCAAAATGGCACTGCCCAGGAGCTACAAATGGACTGAAGTCACAAAGTTCCAGAGTTTGTTATTAGCATCTAAGTTAATTTTTTCCCTTAAATGATGAAAGAACATTGTTCAAACCAAGAGCCCAAGAAATGAGCGAACAAATATCAGACTACACTTTTGGATATAGCTTGAATCATTAACAATACCTACAACAGCTCGGGCATTTGTAATAAAAACCGGAACAACACTTCCAGATGTACTAAAAAGACTCATCTCAACATGGGAAGAAAACAAAACCACACTCGAGAAAAGAGATGGGTCAACTGGATTTTTGTCTGCCTTTTTTCTCCATTCTTTCCTTCTTCACCTCTGACCAGAATTTTTTTAAATCCTTTCTATGTAGTGTTTGAGACAGGACAAGTACGAACAATATATATTCAAACATTATGAATAATACAGTTAACTTCTTTTTCATGGATATGTCAAATCACTCATTTATCTGTCTCTTCCCCCGCCCCATATTTTGGCTATTTTACTTTCATTTAAGAATGAAATAAGAAAGTGAAACCTACTATGATTCACTATTTTGTTTATACTTAAATGATAAATGTAAAACTTATCTACCAGAGGGTAGGCTCCTTCCTAAAAGTAAAGCTCTCGTCTTTTTCTGTTTGTTTCTCTAACACCTAGCACAACTACTCAAGTTTTGTTGAACCTGTGGATATCAGTTATCCATCCTTTCCTTACTTTTAAATAAATTAATACTCAAAAACTAGAAATCACCTGGCATATATTATGGAACTCATTAGCAAAGGAGGCTTTCTGGAAGAGCCTCAAATGGAATGGCTCCACGTTTCTTTTTAATATTCTGTATGTGAGGCTCATCTAAAATCATTGTGAATAAAGTGCAAGACAGTGACAAAAATAACTTGAATTCAGATCTCTATCATCCCATTTTCCACATTTACATAAAAGGCTATGATTTCCATGCTTAGGTATTTCACAAGCAGCTCATTAAGATAGGTTCACATAATAAATAACTCTTCATATAGTGCATAGCCAAGAAAAATAACATATTTATATAAAATAACAAGACCGCTTAATGAGACCACGAAACTTCGTGTCCTGCCACGCACTCTGGGAGACAATGGATTTATTTCCACACGGCTATCAATTCTTATAACGTCTCCAAAGTTTTTTGAAAATAGTCTCTTAAATCATTAATCAAAGAGTAGTTATAGCATCTTCAGCTAATGAAATAGCAAATTATATAAAACTAAGTACATTCCAGCAAGATCACACAATCGAACTTGATGAAGTATCTCTTGCATACTGACAGAAGCACTGAAAACACTGAACCACACTTGCCTATGTGATGGATCACACGAGGTAAGAGTGAGACTCCCAAGGTGCATTTTCAAAGTGGCTCCAGTAGTAGCAGCTGGTAGACCACCTTTCTTTCAACTGTGAGGTGCAGTAAAGTTGCTAATGCTAACAGCTACAAGTTTTTGAAATTCGTAGCTTATCACAATAAAAACCCAATGTGTATCTTCCTGGCTGACAGATGGCCTTCTATATGATCATGCAGGGATTCAGACTTCCTTCATCTTATGGCTCCACCATTCCCCCAGGGCCTTGGTTGGAGTCCTCTGCTAGATTCTCTGCTTCCAGCTGGCAGATGAGGGAAGAGAATGAATGACAAGGATCAAACTAGTCCTTTTTTATTGAACACAGATGAAAATGTTGTATATCACAAAGCCTTACCTAATTGTAAGGAGGGGTAGGAAAAAGAGTCTTGATGTAGGCCAAGAGGGAGACAAAACAGGGTTTGGTGAATACTTAGAAGTCTCTACTATAGAAGGGCTTAACTCCCTTTGCCTGAATTACCTTGGAGATGGTTTGAGCCAAATTTGAGAGTAAGTCTTGCTAAATTATTACAATTCTCACCATAAATAGAAAGATCTAACTTAATCTAATTTACAGTAATCAGTAGATTACCTTACACTGACACGGAATCCTTGCCTGACAAGGAACAAGCATGGAGCTATTGAAAGATAATAGCATTTTCAATACAAAGTGAGTTCAGTTTACAAAGAACTTGAGGTACACAATCGAGGATGCTGAGATGAGTCTTTTATGTCAAGCAAAGGATTGTGAACTTCAGAATTTTTTTTTTTTTTTAAAGAAAGACTATGTTTATAAAGAAAGACTGTGCAATGGGTCAATTAGAGAGGGGAGACTAATGGCGGGGGAACCACTTAAGAGGCAGCAGTTCTAACAAATCAAGCAATAAGTAATAACGGAGCCGTGAGGGGATGGAAAGAAGCTACCAGATTCAGGACGTAATTCTAAGGAGATGGGATAAGATATGGTGATCAGTAGGATGAGAGAAATGAGGGAGGAGGAAAAGTTAATAATTATGCTGCAAGGAAGTTAAGAACCCAACCCAATGATGCTCTGGGTCTGAAAGTCTTATTAATAAATTATTGATTTTCTGTTAGCAGCATAGAAAAATACACTAGGTCACTTTTTCAAAGCATGTTACCTAAGGGAGTATGATATATTCTACGTGAAACATCGGTGGAATATACTTTAAATTAAAACTTTTTATACAGATGGTAACAAGATCAGCAAGAATATAAACAGCATGAGCAAAACATCCAAAGACAATTATAATGATATTTTAAAATATTTGGATATGTAGACTTGCAGGATGTAATCATCATGTCTGTTTTAATTTGCTATATACACTTACCACCTATAAGAATACCCACTGCAGTCAGCAGAAATGCAATAACGACAGCTTTCAACACTTCTTTCAACTTTGAATTTAAATACCAACATAATATTCTGCTCAAAAATCACAAAGCCAACTCCAGCAGAGAAAATGATCATACACTTACTAAGAAAATTAAACTGTAGATAACTGGACTGTCATTCTAAATTATGTTAGATGATTCAGAAAAGGGAATTTATATGTAAACTGATGAATTTGTTTCTCCAAACCCATCCAACAACTTTTTACCAAATCATCCTTAAGTAAATACTTCAAAGAGTTCAGCATTTAAGACATGCCTCCCGAAGGAAATATAATTGTATTATAAATAGCAAATTTCCCCATAACCACAAGGAAGATGTTCAGAATTCTCATCTAGTTAGTTGTCCATTGGTTTTATCTTACATGAGATAAGTAAAGTCCCTAAGCCACTACCACTTAGTATATTAAAATTACTTATAGCATTATGAAAAGATGACCATGAATTTCTACTCTATATGGAGAAAGTATCAGGAGCCAGTGATTATCCAGTGATTGCTGAGAAAGGAATGCAAACTTTACAGCATTCTCTCTTTTATACACATACATACACACCACACACACACACACACACACACACAGATATTGTGTAGCCCTTAGGTATAATCAAATTAGGTGACCAATTAATTTTTTTTTGATCTGTACAGAAATTTTTTTAACATTTTTATTTGTAACAGACCCAACCTTAATCAAAATGTCCTCCAATAAGTGATGGGTAAGGAAACTGTGGTACATCCATACTGTGGAATTTTGCTCAGCAATAAAGGGTAACAGACTATTGATACTCTGAACAACTGTGATAGATCTCAAGGGCATTATGTTGAGTGAAAAAGAGCCAAGCTCAAAAGGTCACATAGTGTATGATTCCTGTTATCTAACATTCTCAAAATGACAAAATTATAGAGATGGAGAACAGATCAGTGATGGTCAGGGTGGTAGGGGGAGGGAGTGGTGTGACTGCAACGGGCAGCACGAGGGAGATCTGAGTGGCATCTGACATGGTCTGTATCTTGATTATACTGGTGGCTACACAGATCTACACATGTGATGAAATGACACACACACACACACACACACACACAGTCATACACACCAATATAAAAATCCTGGTTTGATGTCATACTATAATTTTGTAAAATATAAGCGTTAAAGGAAAAATGGGTGAAGGATACGTGGGAGCTCTCTGTATTGTCTTTGCAACTTCCTGTGAATGTATACTTATTTATTGACTTTTAAATTTTTATTGGGGTAGAGTTTATTTACAATGTTGTGTTACTTTCAGGTGTACAGCAAAGTGAATCTGTTATGCATATACATATATCTACTCTTTTTTAGATTCTTTTCCCATATAGGCCATTACAGAGTATTGAGTAGAGTTCCCTGTGCTATACAGTAGGTCTTTATTAGTCATCTATTTTATATACAGTAGTGTGTATATGGGTGACCAATTAATTTCTTCGTCCTTAAGTATATACAGAAACTTTAAGTTAAAATCAGACTGTAGGATTATACAGTTATAAATAAAGTCATAATCCACAGTACTAATCATATTTCTAGTCTGATTATGCTTCCTTATTGCCTTGTCCTCCTGACACTGATAACAGTAGAAGGTTTGGTGAAAGTTTTTCATGAAGGAAGAAATATTTCCTCCATTAAGCTGGTTAGGAACAGTGTGGTAGGAAATTATAACTCAAGTAATAACTTTTTTTTTATAAGGACAACATAATCCAGAAAACAACTTGGAATATTTATCTAATTTAAAAGCATACCTTTCCACAGAGAAATGTGAGAAATAAAATCATTAGTCCATATGAATTCTTTCCCTTTTAGGGGTTCACTGAATACAAAATTTCTTAGAATTTTAAAACTCAGACTAGAAAGGAAATGGAAAAGATCTATCCATGTTCATTTATAACAACTTCTTAGGATATTAGTTAACCCTGCTAAATGTCAGTAGAACATTTTACGTAGCAGTGAGAAATTACACTATTCTGTAATATATTTTTACAACCTCAGATGAACCTCAATCTTGTGTAACTGACTTCCTAAAAAGTTTGTGTAAATAACACTTTGCTAAATCGAATAATTTTACTTGCAGGTAAATTAGCTATTCTCTAAAGCAAACAACCACCCCAAAATCTGCTCTACACTTTAAAATTTTTACATTGCAATATAGAACAAATTAATATGTAATTTATATTCTCATTGCTTGCTTAGTATAATCATGATCTTTCTGACAGATCTAAAAACATTGAGATTTTTAATTGAAAATGCCCACCAAATTTGTGGCATGATGGTTTTTTGAATTTCTCCAAATATAACCGCTTCAGAAGCTGATTCCATGTTAACCCCACCATGCTAGGCCAAACTTTAGCAGAATATTATAATATGTCCAGGCAGCAATATAGCTTAGACCTAGATGTAATATAGAAGCCACAAGGTAATGCTCTCCTAAGCTTCATCTAATAAGGGAAAAACACATATAAACAAGTATTTGGTATTCAAAAAAGAATACCAAGAAGTGCAACCTAATCTTGAAAGATAAGCATAGAACATAATAATTCCCATATGAAGTCCAAACCTCAGAGAAAATAGTGGGTCAAATTCTTGGCAGATTTTAAATGACTTGACCTGGTTGAGAAAAATGAATGTGAGCACCCCAATTGCACCTAGAATACGTATTCTGGGAGGGTTAAACAGAGCTCCTCAGACATAGCGGGGACTCAATAAATATTTATTGTGTAAAACAGGGAGAAAATGCATTCGTTTTACTCATCAACATACTGCCAACAACTACAATACCTGAAAACAAAAATTTCTTGAACGAACAGTTATCACTGAAGTTACATTAAAGCTACACTCACCTTTGGCCATGTGTTAACCAAAAAGACGAAGAGTGGGCAAACGCAATCAACTGACCAGGTGTTTTTCAATAACAGGTCACTTCAATATGCAAAGAAAGAACAGAATTTTAAAATAAGTTTTTTAAAGCTATCTGATCAAAATATTGCAGAATATTGTAGCTTTTTTCCAAAACCTGATTTCTGAGCGCAGTCTAACTCCCTAATTTACAATGCTAATGAAACTGTATTTAGCAATGTTTGCTAATCCCTGTTTAGTTAAGTATTAGACACTTAAATGAAATAACCTGACTTTAAGCAGGAAAAGGACAGTTGATTCTTTTCAGGGAGATGCACCAGAGTACCTCCAAAACACTTTGGAAGAAAGAAAACGACACTGTCACAGAACACTCAAAAATATCATAATTTGTTGATAGACTACCAGCTAATATATAAACAAACCTGTATTTTACTATGATCCTTTTCCCCATTCGTGGGAAGATCATTTCACAGGTTTACATAAGTATAGCAAAGTTCTTTAGGGTAACTGAGCAACTGAGCTCTACTAGTTTTTGTTATCTTCTAAGATACAAATATTACTTCATTAATCCAACTTATAAACTGATGTATTTCACTAGTAAAGTAATTACACAAGAAAAGTCATGAGAAACTTCATCACATAGACTCTATAAAACACTTTCAGTATCATAACAATAACAATAAAAATACCATTTCTAATGTTACTTATGAAAGGATTCATGGTCCACACTGACTATCAAAGAGGGCTTAGAGTAAGCACAAGTGACACTGAAAAACGCCACTACATCCTGAAAGGAATTGTTAAAATGGAGATTGAAATATCTTTTCTATTATACATCACATCAGCAAACCTAGAAAATGGAAAAGAGCCCAAGGAGGCATAAATTGAGAAGATACTGCACCTTGCTGCTTTGCCATGAGAGTGAAATATAAAAAGATACTATTTTGAATGCTGCTAAATTATCAAAGAATGGTAAAAGTTATGAATCACAATGTTATGGTTGAATGGAGCCTTACGATGCTTTATTGTAAATGTAAAGCTTACGTTATCAAATAGGAAAATGCAAAAGACTCATTCTACCCAGATTTTAAGATTTCATGTGAAAGGCAACTTTAAAAATTAAATCTAAATTCTGTCTTGACAAAGTGGTAAGTACTTTCAGGACCAAGGGGAAGGCTTACTAATGACATAATAAGGTTTTGAAGTGCTATGACATATTTATATACATATCTGAGGCCTGAATCACTGGGAATACTTGCAGCTATTTTAAGTTCTATGGACCCTAGAGTTGAGTTCCATTTAGCTTTCTCTTCACACCCCACCAAAGCTAATTTTGGCCTTTCTGTGACTTAACTGTATAAGCAATGGGATAAGCCATTGTGCATGCTTTCCTGCCCCATAATTAATTGGGTTCCAAAAGCAACTCTCACCTGACCTGAGGTCGGGATGTAGAGAGTTACACGGCCCTTTGGGCCTTCTGTGCATGCCGCCTGATCTTGGGCAGATTACTTAAGTTCTCAAGAGAGCAAGAGAAATTATAAAAGTGTTCTATATTGAGTTCCGGTGAAGACTAGTTGCTGACATAAAAGCTCAGTAAATAACTAATTTTACTAAGAATCATCTAGTCTACACAATGCTATAGAAACAATATGGTACTGGCAATAGAAACAGACACATAGACCAACGGAACAGAGGACCCAGAGATAAATCCACGCATATATGGTCAACGAATCTTTGGCAAGGGTGCCAAGAATATACAATGGGAAAAGGACAGTCTCTTCTATACATGGTGCTGGGAAAAGTGGATATCCACATGCAAAAGAATGAAACTGGACCCTTACCTTACATCATGCACAAAGTTAACTTGAAATGGATTAAAGACTTAAATTTAAGACCTGGAACTATAAAACACCTAGAAGAAAACATAGGGGAAAAAGCTCCTTGACATCAGTCTTGGCAATGATATTTTGGATATGATACCAAAAGCATAAGCAACAAAAGCAAAAATAAACAAGCAACTAAAAAGCTTCTGCACAGTAAAGGAAACAATCAACAAAATAAAAAGGCAAGTTGTGGAATGGGAGAAAATATCTGCAAACCATACATCTGATAAGCGTATGGTTTTTTGGATACGTACATTTGCTATGTCCAAAATATATATCGAATTCATATAACTCAATAGCAAAAAACACAAATAACCTTATTAAGAAATAGGCAAAGGATCTGAATAGACATTTTCCAAAGATGACATGTAAATGTCCTATGAGGGTACACGAAAAAGTGCTCAACATCACTAATCACCAGGGAAATGCAAGTTAAAACCACAATGAGATACCACCTCACACTTGTTAGAATGGCTATTGTCAAAAAGACAAGAAAATAAGAAGTGTTGGTGAGGATGTGGAGAAAAGAGAAAACCCTTGTATAACATTGGTGGGAATGGAAAACAGTATGGAGGTTCCTCAAACACTTAAAAATAGACCTATCATATGATCCAGCAATCTCACTTCTGAGTATATACCCACAGGCAGTAAAATCAGTATCTTGAAAAGGTATCTGCCCTCCCATGTTCTTTGCAGCATTATCCACGATAGCTAAGATGTGGAGAACCTATGTGTCCACTCACGGAGGAATGGATAAAGAAAATGTGATATACATATAAAATGGAATATTATACAGTCTCTTACAGAAGGAAATCCTGCCATTCATAACAACATAGATGAACCTGGAGAACATTTTACTGAGTGAAATAAGCCAGACAGAAAAACAAATACACAGGGAAAAACAAAAACAAATATGATCTCACTTATGTGCATAATCTAAAAATGTCTAATTCATAGAAGCAGAGAGTAGAATGACGGTTGCCAGGGACTGGCAAGTGGGAAAAGTGGGGAGGTCAAAGGGTACAAACTTTCAGTTATGAGTAAGTTCTGGGAATCTAATGTACAGATGGTGACTACAGTCGATAATACTGTATTGTATACTTGGAATTTGCTAAGAATAGATCTTAAGTGTTCTCATCACACATCAAAAAAAAAAAAAAAAGGCATCTATGTGAGGTGATGGAGATGTTAATTATCTTGATTGTGGTAATCATCTCACATTGTAAATGTGTACCGAATCATCACACTGTATACCTTAAAATATATAGAACTTTTATTTGTCAGTTATACCTCAGTAAATAGTAAACTTACTTTTCCTTTAATAAACTTACTTTTCCTTTCCACAGCGGAATCTTTCCCCTACCCAACCAAACTCTTAATAAAAGCCCACCTATATCATTTTAAAGATAGAGAAAATAAGATGCAAAGAGTTAAGAACTTACTGTAAGTCAAATGTTAGAAGTGGAAATATAACCCAAGTCTCTTGACGCCAAATCTAATATTTTTCAGTATACCTTTCTGTTTCTAAGCCTCTTTTATGGAACCATTTGGAAAATCATTTCTTCGGTCTTTAACTTGATAATTAATTCTAGAGAAAAAAGCCAGGTTATTCCATTAAGGAATAAATGTAGCCACTCACTGCTTCATTCCACCTTTACCAGAAATAAGACAATCCCCAAAGCGAATGTATAGAATCAGTTATAGGGCAACTCTAGTTGTCAGTCAGTGCTCATTCAATCCTATATTCAAGAGTATCAACAGCAATCACTTTATTAGGTATATCATAGGTATTAACAAAGCTAATTAAGCCACAAAGAGTTCATTCTTGTCTTGTTTGTTCTGCTCAAGAAAAAAACTGTATAATAATTTTAGAAAATGTTTCACTAAATAATTGATCTTTTAGTAATATAAAAGTTAAAATTAGCTATAGGGACTACTAACGGAAATTCACCCTGTGGCCATACTGGCTAAGTAAGGGGATATTACTGTCAGTAGCTGATAGGTATTTTATCTTTAGACACTAGGCAGCAAGTCTTAGCAGTTTTTGCCTTCTTGTTATGAAACATCCAAAAGTTTAATGGATTTCTGAATTCTAATAGCTTGGAAGACAATTTTGGACATCAACCTTCCCACACAATAATGGATCTCACTAGTTTCTTTAACTCATCCTTATTTTTGGTGAGCCATTATTAAGGTGCACCATAGTTGCATTGCATTAAGTTACAAATATACAGAGTTCAAACCCACAAATTGCAGTGATACTATTAGCTCTTGGTGGGGCTAAATTAACCTAGTACCAGTTGCCAGGACAATCACTTGAGACCAGAATCTCTGCTTAGTCATTCCTGAAGCATTTACCAGTTTACCACCACGTATAACTAACTTTGAATAATCATGGAGAAACATACTTCTCACTACAATACGATTCAAGAACAGCACAGATTCTAGAAGTACACAGGGCCAGATACAACCAAGTCCATATCCTTGACCCCTCAGGAACCAGGATTTCTCTCACACACACTGTTGCTCATACCCTCCTCTCTGTCTCTCTCCCTCTCTCTCTCTGACACATTTTTAGACATTCGGAAAATGTCAAAGCATACCCCAGCACAGTGTAATAGTGCTGTGGAACCAATAGAAAACCTATTCTTCAGTAATTCTTATAGCTCAGAAATCACAGCTGATGACCAATATCAGTCTCTTTTTAATTAGGAGAAATAGGATAATCCTGTGGAATGAACGCTGTATCTGGAATCGGAAGATAGGATTTGAAATCCACTTTCTTGATGAACGAAAGTATATATTGCCTTATATAGAGTAAAGCACTCACATGTTTTCTTCCTTTGTACCTACAACAATTAGAGATACAACATAATATTGGGGAGGTTATTCAGGTACTCATGAACTTGCCTCGTCCTGCAAGCCGCCACAATAACATTCACCTGAGGTAAACCACACTGCTCAAAGGGATCTGCCATGTTTGTTCCTACAAAAATGAAATACTAGCAAAGTATTTTTCCACAATTTGTTCATAAGTAAGTATAATCCTGTTTTCTTTAGAATTACTATAACTCCATTATAATTTGTTTTGCAGAACAAGCACAAGTATTATCCTTCTAGAATCAACTGGATGACCCATGGAGTCACGGTCAGGTCTAGGGTTCAGATGAGAGGTAGAAAGGGAAGGAGATTGGCTCCTGGCTCTTCCATCAGCTTCTCACTCAGGTTTTTCACATCAATAGGTGAGCAGTGTTCTCTCTTTCCTCCACTGACTTTGGACAAACCCAGTTAGAGACCAGCATCAGAGAAGCTCAACCTCTTGTTAAAATAAATAGAATATAGGACAGAAACAGCATCAGTGATTTGGTTTCTTTGACATTTAATGAGAGAACAAAATTATATATTGAAGACAAAAGACAACAGTGCCAGGCACACACCCAGGACAGGTGCTGTGAAAAAGCCTATTGTGGTGGTGTCTGGGGATTGAAACTCTGGAGAAAAGACTAAAATTAAGAATAACAAAGTCATTAGTATATACTTCTTGGCAGATTCTTAGCTGTATGTGGAAGCTTTGATAAAACAGGCTTTTAGCAATGTTTTAAATTTCAGATTTAAGAAAAATCCTCTCCTACTCGCCATTTGTTGAACACTGCCGTTTATTTCCATTGCTATTCATTGCCATGGAGCCCAATTACTCCTTTGTTTTCTTATTCACATTTAGTCCACAGTATCACAAATAAAAATCACAAGGATACCATTACCCTTCAACACTTCCCCAATGTATAAATCCTAATTTGCATTAAATCCTTGAAGCAACATACATTGCAGTGAATGAAATGTCCTTCTGTAAAAAGTACTGTAAATAATGAAAGAATTTTCAGCTCAATATATATACACGACTTTACATACAGTTAAACTGACCAAGGTGCTTTTCTACACCCTAGGTATACAACATTCAATATGCTTAGAATAATAGTTATTTGAAAGGAATATAATCTTTGAACATAAAACAGTTGAAGAATAAAAAACTTCTATATATTCACTTACCTATTTTGCTATTGACCCACTGATGGAGAAATTTTACGTACCATAATTAATGGGAAAATTTAGTTAATGAAAGCTGCTGATACTTAGTGTAGTTCTCAAAGGCTGAAAACCTTTCCCAAAAATCAGTATCTGAAACCTGTCTCTTTAGGAAAAACAGTCAAAGCTTTAACTGTTTTCAGTCTAGTATAAGAAAGCTTTGAAACAAGTTAACTCTAAGCACTCAAGGAAAACTATTTTTAAAAGGGGGGGGACAAGACGAGGACCTTAATTTTCAACAATATCGGCCTGAGAAGTAACTTTATAAGAGAATGTCTGAGTATCTTTAAAAAGAGAGAGAAAAAAAGTACTTTAAAATGTTGGAAGTCCACAAACTGAGCATAGCAGTAAAAAGGACTCGAGGGAAAATTTAATGAAAAATAAAAAACTGAAAGCAAATTATTTGATCAAAACACAGACACACACACACACACACACACACACACACATACATGCACACACACTGCAGGCAGTCATTCAGCATTATATGCTAGCTGGCTTTGTATTTTCTTTTAAAATGTAATCATGACTTCTTAATGTATAAAACAATAAGGCTCTCAAGGTACTCATGAAAAATTCTTATCAAATTTCACTCTAGAGTTAATGATATTAGGCATGTTAAATCAGGAATCAACACATGCTATTTTCCATAGCAGGAACTATATAAATTACAAGCTCTTCCATGTTTTTGTTATTAGGTTTGGTACACTTAAAAATAAGCGGTATTCTACATCGAGTGCTCTAACGCAACGGTTTTTATATCTTTCAGAATTTATAATTCATCTCCACCCTCAATCCTTACAAAAAACCACAAAAGGACCTGCAATTGCTATTTACTGTCTTGCCCAATAAAACTGTATTTGTTCTGTTTTTGAATTCATAGGTTTTGCTTTATGAAGTTTTCAGAAAGAAGCAACTTTATTATATTTTCATTGTTACTCATGATTTTAGCTTAAAGATCATTCATTTTAACACAACATCCTGCTATATTCTCATTTGGGTTGTTCTATTTATCTCAAAGGTACACTTATGTATTACCATTACAAAACAATAACTATTTGCATAATACTTCATGATTTTACATCTATTAAAAACACATCACAGGGAGCCTGAGGATGCATTCAGTAGCTTGTCATTCACCACTTCAAGACCCTTCAGAGCTGAACAAGGGGGAGGGGGACATTTTGCTAAAGGCAGAAGAAATGAATATAAATAACAAACTCTGAAGTTTTAAAAATAGAAAAGAAAATTTTAAAAATGCAAACAAAAATATGATCATATGCATAAACAAGATAATTTCAATTTTTAAAACTCCATGTTCTCTATACAGAGCAAGGTGTTTGGAGATTTATGTATCTTCTATTATGATACCCATTGAAATTATCTAAAACTGTGCTACAAAAATAAAGAAAATTACCATCTTCTTGCTAGATTTTATAAATATCATATTAAAATTGTGCCTATTTACATAATTCAGCTTTTCCTCAGCCTTGTGAAACAATCTGAGTATCATTTCTTTATTATTCTAGACTTAACCCTATAAATGTGCACATTAAGAATGTTTCAGAGGGAGGTAATAATGATCTAACATGTTCAGAAATTACACTGTCTCATAACTTCTTCTTGGTAAAGCAATTACAAAGAAAATTGTTTACATCTTCTGTATTTTCTTCCATAACCACCAGTCCAGATAAAAAAAATACTGAATGCTGTTATGTCACCTCTAGTCCAAATGCTCATAGCACTTGAAGCTTTTTGTAAGCAATATGCTTCTAGACTAAACACATATCCCTGAGCCACCACCTACCTAATTTAACAGTTTTAAATGTAGTTTCAAATGCAGCGTAATACCATCTTAAACACACACACACACACACACACACACACACACACACACGGAGTGTGCAGAAAAGCAAGGAGGTGGAGAGCCAGAAATGGAGCACGTTGTTGTTTTTCATTCATGCAGTATAGTGATGTCAGTGTCTGCAGCAGCAGCAGCGGCAGGAGCCTTGACCTGTGGAGGCTACAATCCACTGAAGTCAGAACCTTGCAGAATTCAAAAGAAACTGAGTAGATAATTGTTTGAAAAATTGTTCAACTGTTCATAGCATGAATTTTAAATAGATAAGTAAAAAGAATAGATTAGTTGTATCGTTTTAACTTAGGTAGAGAGGAGCAAGGTGGGATGTGGAGAAGTAACAGAAAGGTAATATCATCAGGGAACCGGGGGCAGAAGAGCCTACATTCAAAATCATTTCAATGTAAGAAACTGACAAAACCACCTGGTGTTAAAAACAGCAGAAAGGCCTCTTCTGTTCCCAATAGAAGTTCTCTGATGCAAATCTGTCTCCTGAACAACCAGATTCAGAGAAGTGTTTTCATCATGATCGCGTTAAAATTGCATTCAACTCAGATGTGACATACTACAACAAAGAGGACAGTTTAAGCCTGGTCACAAATTTCATTAAAACTACTTGATGATGGACCTTGTAATTCTTAAGCAATTAAGACTTCTGAAGGATGCAGAAAAACAAGTTGTACTACAATCTGTTGTCAGATGTGTTTATCAACAAAAGGGGAGGAGGTACTAGATGACCAATATATTGTTGCAGCAGTTGCTGAAACTACTCACTATGCCCGCAAACCCTCTGAACACAGTCTTTCTGCAGTGCTTATATTATGGCTCTTACATTAGTCCCTAAAAGAAAATCCCAAAACTCAATCTATGTACTGTTGAAACTAAATCACTCAAAAATTTATGTAACTGCTGCCTTCTTTTCATTCTGTTACCTCTCATTTCATACAGTTCTAGAAAACGTGCAAAGGAGTTGCACATGGCATTAATCTGTTAGAAAATGGTGGCCTTTTCTATAAAATACAGCCAATGTGTATGTGTGTTCAGTTGTGGTCATTATTAGGGCGATCACGTTGTTTTCATTCATTCATTCAGGATTTGCTGGAGGATGTCAGTTTCTGCAGCGGGCTTGAACTGGGGGAGGAGTGGGGGAGCAAATTCCTTCCGGTGCATTATGATTACAGGATGCATTTCTCGGTGCTCCTGGACACATACCACTGCACTACATCCTACCCTGCCTCACCATCAAGTGGTCTGAAAACAAGGGCCTTAGCAACATGCTAATTACAGGTCAGAAATATTAAAACAAAACACCAAAACTGCAATCTATCTTAACACAGTCACGTTCTCCAAGTCTAAGACCTTCATCAAGAAAACTCCAGTAATAAAATTACACATACCACATAAACATTGCACAGGCTCCACAGTGATTCCCTTCCAAGCAGAGAGTTTCCCCCTCGGTATGATCCGTTCTCTCCACAACGCGGCAGCAGCATCTGTAGCCCTAGCGTGCTATCTAATAACATGAGCTACTCCTCCCTCCCTTAGGAGCTTTACATCCCTGTTTTGGCTAAACTTCCTTCTCTCCCCCAGGACTAAACTAGATCATTCACCGTGTCCCTAAACATAAACCAAACCACACCAAAACGCAAAACATCAAGGGAAGCCGACAGCATCCACCAGCTCACCATTACCTTTGACAGCTAAGAAAAACGAAACTTGAGATCCTTTAACAGCTCAACTGAACTGTTAAGTGTACTTAAAAATAGAAGGGAAAAAGGGAGCACACTCCACAAATAGGTCCTTAGAAATTTACCATGAAAGTCTTGAGTTGGGCATAAACTGTTTCCAGTGCAGTACCGCCCTGAGGCATATGACTATATAAAGTAGAGAAAAGAGGGAGCCCCCCCTCCAAAAAAAAAGCCCAACCAAACACTATACACTTCAATTGCACATCCAAAACTGTCCCCTCTACACACCCAACAGGATATCCTTACATCATAACTGGTGCCTCCACCTCCCCACCCCCAAAAAAGAAAACAAAAATTATCCCGGTAGGCACAGACACGTTATAGGAACTTTGTAGGAAAGCACAAAGAGGCTGTACAGATTACAACCACCACCTTACCTGCTGCCGGAGAGTTTGTGTGCGTATTGTTGTTTTTTTTTTTTCTTTTGCGTATTGTTTTTAAGTGTTTCGCCCAGCTCCTCCTTCCCCCACTACAAACAGCAAACACATGAGTGAGCTAATCAGCTCTTAAACTGAAAAACCTTTCGATCCAGGCGAGTGATGGAAGATAAAAGCTGAGGGGCGCCAGGAGGGTCAAATAAAAGTTGCTCCGCAGTTCGCTCATCCAAGCCCCGCAGCGACCGCAGGGGGCTGAGGTTCCCAAAGCCACTTTCACACCTTCCAGAATGCACTAGCAAAGAGAAGCCCGGAGAGGCTGAAGTTTCCACGGAGGGCGCCGTCGGGGAGACGGCAGCCCGGGAGGACGCAAGGGTTGGGCTCGCTACCTCTGCCCACGGGCGAGCCGGGGCTCCGGCGCTCAGGTGAGTGGCTCCTCCGGTGGCTGTCTGGGGACCGTCTCGGGCGGCCCTTGGCCCGCGGCGCCTGCTCGGTCGGGGCCGCGGTCGGCGGCGGCGTCGGGCCGGGCTGGCCGGGGCCGCGAGCCGCGCCGGGCCCCGGGAGGCTGCCCAGCGAGGCGGCGGCGGCGGGCGGGCGCGTGGGACTGTGTCGGCTGCCCCGCAGGAGCTGGTAGGGCACCGTGGCGCGGATGGGCTGCAGCAGCCGGCCGGCTCCCGCAACCGGGGCGCAGCTCACGCCGCCGCCGCCGCCCGCACCGTTCCCGCTCCCGGCGGCGGGGGTGGCGGGCGGGGAACCCGCGGCGCTGCGCCGCATCCTCTGCGGCGGGGGATGAGGAGGAGGCAGTGCACATGGTGGCTCCGCGGGCCCTGGACGATGCCGGCCAACACCGAGGCGCGGAGCGGGAGGCGCGCGAGCGCGTGGGAGCCGGCGCGCTAGTGCGTGCGAGTGTGTAAGGGGGAGGGGCGGGGGGATCGTGGAGGGGGAGGAGTCTCTCGGCTCCCCCTTCGCAACGCGCACCCCCGCCGCCTCAGCGAGGGGGGGAGGGGAAGGCTGCGAAAACAAACGTCCAACGGCCCAACCACCCGACCGGGCTGGGTGTGGCGGTTACGGCCGGGGCCGCGAGGAGCCCGGAGCCGCCGCCGCCGCCGCCGCCGCCGCCGCCCCGGGCCTCGCGCTGACAGGGGAAAGGGGCAGCCGCCGGCATCACGCAGACGCACGGGGCTGCACGCGCACGAGAGCCCGGCAGCTGCAGGGAGGCCCGGGATCCCTGCTTCTGGGGACCTGGTAGGGGGAAAGGGCCTCGAGGTGCCTGGCTGAACGCGGAGCCGCGCCGCCGGCTCCTCTGCCCGCTCCTCACTCCATAAGGAACCTAACCCCCCAACCCGTACCCCGCCCCCTGCACCGCCTCCCGGCGCTCGGGGCGGGCAGCTGACGCAACAAGAATTCCCATTGTCTCCGTCATTCTCCACCAGCACGCGACTGATTGGTTTCCGGGTAGGAGTGAGAGGAGCACCTGCCAACGAACGTGGGCGTCCTACTTTGGAGGCGGGATACGAAGGAGCGAAGGAGGAGAAAGGGGCTGTGCGTTCAAGGAGGGGCGTGAGAGTTGACAGGCTTTGAGGTGAGAGGGGGGCCGTGATTGGGCTGCCCTGGAAGAGTGGGTCCGTGTGTGTCCTGCGCGTACCCCGACACCCACAGACGCGCACGCCCAGGGAAGCAGGTTGTGGGGGCTCCACCCTCCAGGGCCGTTTGTACCACTTGAGACAGAGGATACGTCAGGCAAACTTGACTTTGCAAGTACACCTATTCTGGTGGTAGGATGTTTGAGAAGAATCCATCCCTTCCCCACTAATTTTAGTAATCTGAGTTTCTGTGGTGTGTAGACTAATCAAAAGAATTTAAGGCCATCAGAAGCAATGTCTGGGGGTTGGATTGAACACTGGGCGGATACTTTTACAGTTATCCTATGGAGTGAAAAGAGATCATCAAATCTTATGTTCCAAGACAATAACTCTGAATTGCAGGGGTCAACAAGGAATTGTCCATCATTGCACCGTCAGTTAAATGGAGGTGTAATGGAGGGCACGCCCTGTTGTCTTTTCCCAGAAGCAGATGGCCTCTTGGGAGAAATAATACCAGACTTGATGTAACAATCCACTGGGGTAAATTTAGTTTTTATTCTGCAGTGGAACTGAAGAGAAACTAAGATTTTGGATGACTGTCAGGAACCGAAGTTTACCCCACAGTAAACCAAGGTTTGAAACATTAAGCAGGAACAATTGATTGAAGGGTCCACATCAGATACCCTCCATCCGTTTCCATGAGAGAAAAAAGAAGTGGGAGATCAGATTGGTCTACTCTTGGTGTCTGCCCACACTGACAAGTCTTCCTCTGATTTCAGGCACTAAATGCAGGGGTCAGTTTCACTTAGAGGAGCCATCCCTCTCAGCTTCATTGTGCCCTCAGAACAGAAAGCATACTAGGTTCTGTAAAAAGTGGATGAAACCACTTTTTCTGTAAAATGCAAGAATTGCACCCATGAATACTAGTGACAGTTCCTCACTTTATCACATAGTAGAATAACAGCTAACATTTACTGAGCATTTCATGTGTCAGCCACTGTTGTAAGAATGTTTTATGTGTTAATTCCTTCAATCCTCCTATAATCCACAAGGTAGATACTACTATTATCCCCATTGTGTTCACATGTATTTGCTTTCCAGAATAACATATATTAAATGTAAATGTAGTAAAAACTTTTTCTTTTAAATTTAGTATAATTGACCTATTGTATTATTTTTTCCACCTAAAATGAAAGATTTCCTCATTCATTAGGAAATTGCCTTCCTTCATGGGGAAAATGAATGATAAATGGCTTCTTTCTGATGACTTTTTCAGAGTATCAAGAACAAAAATTGACGGATTAAAATATGTGAAGTGTTTAAAAATGCTGGTAAATTTCCAAGTTGTCGATTCGATTACAGCATGGTTTCATAATAGAAATGTTATCTCTGGCCACTCCTAAATATAAGTATGTAACGACCCCAACACTTTAGATTACAGTCATTCTAAATTTATACCAAGCCACAGTCCTAATGATTTGGATCTAAAACAACCTACCTAGCCATGTGTTAAAGTCTTTCTGTGTTTGTTCCAAACTGCCAACGCCAACTTAAATCAGACAACCAAAACAAATCTAAATGACGCACACAGAGAACTAGTATGATCTTAAAATACTATTTTCAGTTGCTGATAAGTCACCATGACCTATTTGGAGGTTCAATCACCTTCTCTTTACTAAATATATCTTGGTTGTCTCTTAAACCTTTGTTCTCATGAAATAAATACTGTTCTTTATGTGTAAGGAATTCAGTCTCCGAACAAATCAAAGGTGGGCTAAAATCAACTAAAGCCAGTATCGGCTTTCCAATGTCCATTTGTTGAGTTCTTAACAGTATTTTATTCTTAGTGAGTTTGGGAGTGGGCTCCAAGGGTATGAAAAGAAGCTTTAGGAAAACATACCCCTCAGTAAATTGGGACCACCCCCCCCCTTAGAAGGAAGTGTGGATTGCTGGGCGAGAAGAGCATTGTTACCCGACTGTGCTAGCTATGGGATGGTTAGGTCCCGTGCAGATTAGCTCTATTTGTTGAATGTAAGTGTAACAAAATCCCTGGAAATTCTATATATGTTAATGTTGGTAATGACCTCTTTACTATGTTGACCTACCTAGAAGAAGACAACACTGAAAGCGCAATTTGGTGGCATGGGAAATACCTTTGTTCTCAGTAACCCGTGTCTTGGCTGTTTGTGGAACAAGATTCCACCGTTAGCTAATCTGAAGTAGAACTATGACACTTACTTCTTGGTTCATATATGGTAATGGACTATACTTTAGGTTCCATTAAAACTTGGAATCATTGGCTACCTCTGATGAATATGTAGCCCCATGTGAAGAGAGAATGAGATAGCTAACGGGCCTACAGAGCTACCAAAACCTCCCTCTTCTAGTTTCATCCAGGTTTGCCAGGGGATGCATCCAAGCCCCAACCAAATCTAAGAGGCAGTCCAGGCTGTCAGTATCAGAAATGAGGTCACGGCTGAGAGAGAACACTAAACAGATCTGCACTGATGTTCATCTTCAGCTGATTAAACTCTCTTGTAGGTGGATTCTTTATAGCAGCAACAAAAAGAGCCTTGCCTGAATTTTTGTCCCTGGCAGATGCTTACAGTAAAACTCCTTACTGCTTGTGACAGGCTACGTGCACCTTTGCACTAGGTGTTCTAAATAAATAAAAACTACTGGTTTCTTTTTTCTCATTGTATTTTTAAACTTCACCATGGTAAACATGTGTTTGAATTTGCAGTAATTAAAAATAAGCAATAAGAGTTTTCTTTTTTACAGTTTAACCCTGGGTACGATGAAATACAGCTGGAATCTTCAAGGGTGCATCTTCAAGGTTGCGTTTGCTTAATAATTTCTTGCCAGAAAGTTACAGGCACCATCCAGTCCAGCCACTAAGTACAGTTTCAAGTTAGTTACACATGAGACAGTGAGGGCTCACAAGCTGATGCAGAAGGAATAATTCTGCCTTCTGTCTTAATAGAGATGGAGAAAAAAGAATTCTGCCTTCCGTCTTGATAGAGACGGAGACTTCTGCGTGTTTCTGTGCGTTGATAGTTTATGTGTACACGCGCAATTTGCTTTCTCTGGCCAGGACACAGCAAGGAGCAGTTCACTTAACAGCATACATTTCTTGATCTGGATTTTGTTCAAAATGCTGGCTCTGATGAGACTTTTATTTGGATGTTGCCTCAATCCCTTAAAGCATAAAAACCGTTCAGTACAGGTCTTTCTCCTACTGTAATCACATCTGTGCCAAATTAAAAATATTGCTAAGCACTCCTTGAAAATAAGTGATGCAATAAACATCATCTTTTGCTTAGCTGTTAGCACAGTATTAGGACGTTGTGCTTCCGTGACCATGTATTTGGTAGCAAATTATATTTCTGCTTTTTAAATTACTCAAAAAAGTCAGGATTATTCAGGTCCTTTGTTTCTTCAAATCATGTTATTAACATGTATTGACATATATAGTTCTTTCTTCTTTTATCTTAGGTGTATATAATTTTATCAGCTTTGCAGGAAAAACAGATACCCTCAGGGTCTGATCTGGTATTGGAGGAGATAAGCTCACTTTTAGCTCATGCCTAATAACATTACATTACTGTTTAGAAAGAGAGAGCAGGCTATGTCTTATAAATTTTAATATACTCTTTCTGTCATCGAATAACAACTGAGTTATCCTACTGATAAACCATAGGACTCATACGGAACTGTGGATGATGTCTATTCACTCTATTTTTGCCAACTAAGAGTACAGAAGAATATTATGCAATGGCCAGCATCCCAGTGACTTTAGGAACCTGTATACAGTGAGCGCCTCTTCACATAGTGTTCGTGGAGCATTGTTTCCAATGATTTCAGGAGGAGAACCAAAAGGGAATGGAAAGGATAATTAACTGAATATTTGTGCCATTGGGCAGTGGAACATCCCTAAGCCTCAGTTTCCTCCCTGGTAAAATAAAGAAGAGAGTTCCTTTCTCACAGGATGGCTGTGACTGTTAAGTAGGATGATGTAATTAGATGAAAAGAGTTTGTAAAGCACTATGTTGGTGATTGTTATTGCATAAATATGAGCACATTAGGAAAGACCTTATGAAATGGGGTGCTTTAGCACTCAGGGGAGCCATTACCTGGGGAGTTAGAGAAGGGACAGGTTGAACACCGTTGATGCTGGCGCTGCAAAAGCCACTCCCCAAATTTCCTGGTTTGCGGTGACATTCAGCTCATTCAAGGTAAAGGGGCCATCCTGCCCCTCCCATAGCAACAGAATTCCCCGTTTGGCAAAGATGTCTGCTATGGTGACTGATGTCGTCCACTTTAATATCAGGAAACGTGGGAGTATTAATGGAAAGGAGGTTAGCATTCTCTTGAGGGAGTTCAAGGAAGCTTTTCCAACGGGGAATTGAGATGGGCAGCAAACTACGATTTAAGCAGCTAATGGGCATTAACTAAATATACAACAAGGAAAGCTGGTCAGGTGAAATACAGATCAACTCTTCCTGTCTCTACAAACACACCTCAGGGCCTGTTAACACAGTAGCTCCACACCCCAAGGAAGAGAGTTAAAGACAACGGACTAGGTGACGCCAGTGTCCTGGGGGCAGGAGGGTGCCTGGTGGCTGAGGAGATGTGCTCTGTTTGCTGTAAGCAGAGGTTCTACCACCATCATCTTCTTTTGCAACAACGGAGACAAACACAGGGGATTTTCCTGAGCAGCCTGAGTGACAAAGAAATGAGGCAAATGAGTGAGAAACTGATGAGCGTTCATCGAAGAGCAACAAATATGATTTATCAGCCTGAAGGGACTGCCTTCAGAGGGAAGAGGAAAGAGACAGGTCTCCCAGCATGACCACTGGCTCTAGCTAGCAGGGACTGGCTCATCAGCCGCAAGGACTTGAAGGGTGTAAATAGCGGGGACGGGGAGAAATTATTTTGTGTGGTCCAAGGGGACGGCAGGAGGAGTGACGGAAATGAGAGTCAAAACAAAGATAATTCAGGCAGCTGAGCAAGACTCATGCCCTAATGGAGAGATCTATTATAGACTGTGCTGCCCTGTCCCCCAGGAGGGATGGAGGCCCCGTCACTTGTGCCATTTGCAATTGGGAAAGGCACTGAAACGTAGATCAGCGTATTGGAGAGGGAAAAAACCACCACATGCCCTCAGAGAATCAGTGGGATGCCTTAATAGGTCTTTTCCATCTCACATTACTGCAATGTGGCTTGTGTGCGTGGGGATCTGAGTTGCTAGAATAATTTTGCATCATCTGGGCTTCTTTTCTGCTACTACAGGGCCCCAGTGAAGAGATGATAATAGGTCATGGACAGCAGTTTCTGCATTGTAAACAGAGGCCTAAGTGTGCCGATGCTTTAGTGTGACGGCAGAACTGAGTAGGTTAAGTTTCACATTGTGATGTCAGTGTAAATAAATACATACACATACTGATTGAGACAAAACAACATCCATGTACTGATTGAGACCCAAGACAAAGGAAAGGAGCTTTGCCACATTTGGATGGTTAGCTGCCTACGTGAAAGTTCAAGTAGTTTATTCTCTCATCTAGGAAAATAAACGTCCAAATACTTAAACACTATCTTAAAAAAAAAAAAAAAAGACTATCTGGTCTTCAAAAACTATTAAGAAACAGTTACTGTGTAGGAAGTTTAGAACTCACGTTTTGAACATATTTCTGTCTGTCTACAGCTGCAGTTGTATTAGCAACAGACACATTCTGAAACTCGCGCTGGCCCAGAAGGGCACACGTGATCATGAGGCGGTGCCAACCTGGGTAACAACTGCAAGTGCCAGGGGTGGGCACAACGTGGTCAGATGGAAACTGGGGCAGGCAGAGAAGGGCCGGTGTGACCATGATTGCTGGAAGGAGCACAGCTGTGACCATCACAGCCCCTCCCAGCCAGAAGATAACACAGATGCAGGGGGACAAAATTGGTCACAGGGTGACAGGAGGGAGAGGCAGTGAGAAAGAAAGCAAAAAAAATCTAGGAGGGGGGAAAGCCACAGATGTAAGTTCCTCGCAGGTGGAGAATATCACGGTTCCTGATAAAAATATTGTATGTGGTTGGGCGTAAGTTAAACTTGGCGTTCTGGAGCACTGAAGTTTGCTACAAACGTATTCAGGGTTTGACTTACACCCGACAGATAGAGGTCAGCCCTCACCCTGCTGCTCTCAGCAGCTGTAGCCAATGGGAGACAGAGCTGCCCAGCGTACCAGTTTAAGCTGCTGCTAATAGATAAAAATCAACCTAACCCCATTTCCTGCCTCTCTACTGTCCTCACTTGTCTGTTCATGGCCAATTTAGGCACAGGCTGAGCTGTTGGCTTGCTGTAACTGCTGGGAGACTGATGGGGTAGAATCTGATGCTGGCACATTCCCTTCTTAGCTAGGTGAAAGATCTGGTTTTAAGCCCTTAAAAGGAGGACTGTGTAAAAATGCAGTACTCCCTCATTAGCCTAAGGGCTATCCTAAATTCATAGATTTTCCTGATCTGTCACTCCAAGGAAGCTTTAGAGATGTTTAGACAGAGGGAAATCCACGATGGAAGGCTCTTTCAGAAAGGCTACAGCAGAGGTTAAATGACTTGCCCAAGGTTACTCAGAAGGGTGACTGACTATAAAGGCAGAAAGAGAACCAAAAGAGGCGTCTGAGAAGAATGGGGGAAATTATCAAATTAAACCTGGAGAAAGAACAGCGTCACTGATCCTCACGGTTAAAGATCTGTTGGAAACCCCAGTTCGCTAACACACGTTCCTTTATCCCAGACGTTCAGACTCTTAACTTAAACGTGAGCTCAGATATTTTCCTATGCTCAAGTTTTTAAAACTGTCCAACCTATTCTCCTCAACAAAAGTGACAGTAGATCAAGCTAAGTCTGGTCGTGTAGCTTCAACTGTTTCCTCACTAAGGCCTATAGCCAAGAGCCTATGGAGTTGAGTTAGAGGTTGAATTTTAGAAGAACAAGCTTTATGCTAAATGCTCTGTTGTAACTACATATCTTTCTGCAGTGTTTTATGCCTTCTTTCTTTTTTCCCCCTGGATTACAGACCAATTGGGCCAAACTAGAACTTTAGAAGCAGAGAATTCCATAACTCAGAATCTTTGATTCACATCGTTTGCTATTTTCTCTTCATTACCTTAAGGGAGCAATGAAACCCTGCAACTCCTTTGCCCACTGCTTAAGCTTCCAGAGGATATTCCTGACTGAAAGTGGTCCACGTTCTGAAATAAGAGGTTCCTTCGTGTCCTTTGTGTTTAAATAAACAAAATTAGGCTAAAGAATATTTGGGAAACATTTAAAAGAAAAAGTCACCCGTAAAATTGCCAGCCAGTAACAGCCACAAGAACATTTTTGTGTTTCCTCCTTATTTCTACACACATGTATACTTTCCAAAATTTGTCATAAATGTTTCCAAGGTTTTTTCGTATTTTGCCAAATTGCCCGCCAGAAAGATTAAATCAATTTATAATCCATTTTCCATGAATAATTTTTTAAAATGCAAACAAACTTTAAAATTGCAAGTTGAACAATGATACCTCACTGCCATGTTTGTTTTCTTGCATCTGCCTCACTCCTAAGGCTGACCATTTCCCCCCATGATTGTGGCCAATATTAGTGGACCTTGTATTTGATTCCTCAACAACAGTGTGGTTTCTGGAATTGAGCCTAGTGCCAGGAACGGGTCTTGATTAACACAAACCAAACATGGTGATCCAATCTCTCTTGCTAGTGAGTGGTTCAAAATGAGAACATGGCATCCTCTGACAGCAGAATTGATCCAGCTTGGTCCTAAAGTGACTCAGTGAAGCTAAAGAGAAGAACTTGTATTTTTTTTCTTTTGATAAATTTATTTATTTTTATTTATTTTATTTTTGGCTGCGTTGGGTCTTCGTTGCTGCACACGGGCTTTCTCTAGCTGTGGTGAGCGGGGGCCACTCTTCGTTGTGGTGCACGGGCTTCTCATTGGGGTGGCTTCTCTTGTTGCGGAGCACAGGGCTCTAGGCGCATGGGCTTCAGGAGTTGTGGCTCGCGGGCTCTAGAACACAGGCTCAGTAGTTGTGGTGCACAGGCCTAGTTGCTCCGCAGCATGTGGGATCTTCCCAGAGCAGGGCTTGAACCCGTGTCCCCTGCAATGGCGGGCAGATTCTTAACCACTGCACCACTAGGGAAGCCCAGGATTTGTATTGTATTGCTAGCAAAGAGACTGCATTTCTCCTCTGATGAATGTGCACAAGAAAGCATGCTGTCCCCGGTGATCGCTGGGTACCGTCTCATGATCCTGAGGGAAGCCATCCTATCCTTCTGGTTACGTGATACAGTGGGTTTCCTTCTTGTTTAGGCCAGTTTTATTTGGAGTTTCAATTTTTATAGTGAAAAGTTGTCATAACACTTTCTGCTCTAGGGGGGTTTTTTTGTTTGTTTTGTTTTTGTCAATTCCTGCTGGGTATTATTTGTATTGTTGATGTGGCAAGAACTCTACTGAGATATAGTCTTCTTGTCTTTATATTATGAATATATCTCTAAGTTTATCACTTATCATTTACTCCTTACTCTTGTTTAATATAGAGAAGGTTATAATTTAAGTCTATTAAATCCATCAGTGTGTTTCTACATGATATATTCCATTGCTTTTACTTTTATTCATTCATTCATTAAAGAGAGTGTGTGTGTGCGTGTGTGTATGTGTGTGTGTGTACTACAAGGTGCCAAGCACTACGAGAGGCAATAAGACTATTTATTTTGAGACAAGAAAGACACAGCCCCTGTCCTCGTGGAGTTCCTATCCTGGTGGGGGATTGAGAATATGTTAGACGTTTACTGAAAAGCCACACAAGTGTGTGTAAGCTACTAAAGGATAGAGGCTACAGAGGGAAGGACCCAGTCTAGGAGCGCTTTCATAGAAGGGTTAGGTCTAGTTAGGGAAGTCTGGGGAAGCTTTCCTGGGGAAGTGGTGACTGAGCTAAGAATGATAAAGAGGACTTAGGTAGTGGGCTAAGAGCATTACAGGCAGTGGAAAGAGCAGGTGCAAAGGTCCTGCTCATGGGCAAGCATAGGCAACAGGAAGGACTGAAAGAATGTAGGACATGGTCCACATCCTCAGAGGGGCCTGGTGTAAGTGAAGGCGGAAGGTTGAAGGGTGGGAAGTGGGGGATGCTGACCATGCAGGGCCAGTAAGTCCATGGTAAGGAGTTGTGTCTCCTTCCTAAGATCTATGGGAAATCACTGAAGGTGTCATCTTTGACAACCACATTACTTTTACCTCCAAACATCCAATCTCATAACAAGTCCTAACAATTTTGCTTTCGAAATATCTCTTCAGTCTATCCACTTCAATCCATCCACTTCTGTTCGTCATTACCAACACTTCCTCAGCCCATTCTATCATCATTTCTGTCTGGACTAGGGGAATAGCATCCTCAATGATCTATTTGCACCTACTGTTGCCCCACTCCAATCCCTTCCTGCACAGTTACGGGGAGACACGCCTGACCTTGATACCATTTGATGACACAGAAAACACTGAAAGAGGACCAGTTTGTTTTTCATTAGTCTTGTTCTTGAGAGGTTGTGGAGTGGGCAGTTCATGAGTTTAATCTTGGACCTGCTGAGTTTTAAATATCCCTGGGATGTCCTAGAGAAGAAGCCAAGCAGGAGGTGTCTGTTAGGTAGATATCTTCTGCCTCCCCATCTAGAGCCACTCTCCACCCATCTCTACGCTGATCCCTGCCCGGAGACATTAACGTGTGTGGGATGTCAAGATTCCATGTATCCCCAGCGCCTGCTCCCGTGTGCGCTGCCTTCTAGTTGCGTTCAGCCCATAGGAGGTACATGAGGGAAGAAGCGTGAAGGCTGAGTATTTACTCGATACGATATACATCCTGCATCATCTCTTCCTCTTCCCCACCTCCTCCTCTTTCCACCCTGCCTCCTTCAAACCCTCCTCCTCTGCCTCCTGCGCCTCCTGCTCTTCTTCCTCCCACCTCTTCCTCTTTTTTTCTCTCTCGAATCCAGTAATCATTTCCACCTCCTCCTTTTTCAAAAAACTAATTAATTAATTTTTGGCTGCATTGGATCTTTGCTGCGCCCGGGCTTTCTCTAGTCGCGGCAAGTGGGGGCTACTCTTCGTTGCAGTGAGTGGGCTTCTCATTTCGGTGGCTTCTCTTGTTGCAGAGCACGGGCTCTAGGTGCCCGGTCTTCAGTAGTTGCGGCCCGCGGGCTCAGTAGTTGTGGCTCGTGGGCTCTAGAGTGCAGGCTGAGTAGTTGTGGCGCACAGGCTCAGTTGCTCCGTGGCATGTGGGATCTTTCCGGACCAGGGCTTGAACCCCTGCACTGGCAGGTGGATTCTTAACCACTGAGCCACCAGGGAAGTCCCTAACCTCCTCCTTTAAGCCTAGGCAGTAAAAGCTCCCTGAGATGCTGGACTACTGTCCTCTGTTGTTTTCCCCAAACCCTTTGCAAATGATCTCTTGACTACAGTCTCCTTAATTACGGTACATTTGAGTGTGCCACCTTTCTCTTTCAGGGATTCTGACTTATACTGATAGGTAAGAAATGCCTGGGGGAGAGTTAAATTTGAGTCACCTGAGTAGAGGTGGTCATTGGAGCCGTGGCTATAAATGTGAATATCTTGGGAGACAGTGTAGAGAAGGAATGGGCCCTGAGGAACTCAAACATGTAATGGCTTTCAGAGGAGGATAATCTTGCAAAGGAATTGGAGAAGTAGCAACCAAAGTGAGGTGAAAAATCAGGGCAGTGTGTGTCATAGAAGTCAAAGGAGGCAAAGGGAAGAAAAAGAGTGTTGGTAGTCAAGATTATCAGTTGGTCCTGCAAAGTCATTGGATTTAGTGACTTATACCCTCGTGAATCTGTTACATATTTTCTGTGCTCCCTCTGAATAATGATTTAAATTTTTTTACATTAACTTATCTATAATTTATCTTAGGTAAATACAGTCAAATTTGTTTTAGAACGTATTTTAAGGTAAAAATTAACTACCCTTCCTTAACCATTATTCCAACATTATTTATGTTCTACTTTCTCTATTACCATTATTTCCTCCAACATTCACTGTTTCTAAAAATATAAAGAGATGTTTGAGCACTTTCTACTAGATGTTTAAGAGCTTTCTATTTGACTGTATCATAGTGGTTCAATGGTTGTCGCTTTAGCATTCATTTTAAAATTGATCCATTAGAACAAGTCTAACCTCTTAATTTTAATTTTCAGAATTCTATTATCAATAGCCCCATTTATTCTTCCAGATAAACTCTATATTTTTTTAACATCTTTATTAGAGTATAATTGCTTTACTATGGTGTGTTAGTTTCTGCTTTATAACAAAGTGAATCAGTTATACATATACATATGTCCCCACATCTCTTCCCTCTTGCATCTCCAGATAAACTTTAGAACCATCTTATCAATTAAAAAAAACTTAAACTTCATTGTGATTTTTTTCAAGACCGTGAGAGATAGATGGCCAACCAGAGTTCCTAAGGTTCAGTGTATGTAACTGCTGCCGCCGCTTAAGCCTGCCAAAGCAGTGGTACGGCTACTGCCCTTGTATTTGCTACCTCTAGAAACATTCTTGCCAGTAGTGGCAGCAGCGGGACTCAATTACCCTCTTTTCGCACTCCCTCCAGAAGCTCCAGATGGCGTCTTCCGTGGGCAACGTGGCCGACAGCACAGACCCAACGAAACGTATGCTTTCCTTCCAAGGGTTAGCAGAGTTGACACATCGAGCCTATCAGGCGGGAGATTTTGAGGCAGCTGAGAGACACTGCATGCAGCTCTGGAGACAAGAGCCAGACAATACTGGTGTACTTTTATTACTTTCATCTATACACTTCCGGTGTCGAAGGCTGGACGGATCTGCCCACTTTAGTACTCTGGCAATTAAAAAGAACCCTCTTCTGGCAGAAGCCTATTCGAATTTGGGGAATGTGTACAAGGAAAGCGGGCAGTTGCAGGAAGCAATCGAGCATTACCGGCATGCGTTGCGTCTCAAACCAGATTTCATCGATGGTTATATTAACCTGGCAGCTGCTTTGGTAGCAGCAGGCGACATGGAAGGGGCAGTACAAGCTTACGCCTCCGCTCTTCAGTACAATCCTGATCTGTACTGTGTTTGCAGTGACCTGGGGAACCTGCTCAAAGCCCTGGGTCGCTTGGAAGAAGCCAAGGCATGTTATTTGAAAGCAATTGAGACGCAACCGAACTTTGCAGTAGCTTGGAGTAACCTTGGCTGTGTTTTCAATGCACAAGGGGAGATTTGGCTTGCAATTCATCACTTTGAAAAGGCTGTCACCCATGACCCCAATTTTCTGGATGCTTATATCAATTTAGGAAATGTCTTCAAAGAGGCACGGATTTTTGAACGAGCTGTGGCAGCTTACCTTCGTGCCCTAAGCTTGAGTCCAAATCATGCAGTGGTACATGGCAGCCTGGCTTGTGTATACTATGAGCAAGGCCTGATAGATCTGGCAATAGACACCTACAGGCGAGCTATTGAATTGCAACCACACTTCCCGGACGCTTACTGCAACCTAGCCAACGCTCTCAAAGAGAAGGGCAGTGTTGCCGAAGCAGAAGATTGTTATAATACAGCTCTGTGGCTGTGTCCCACCCATGCAGACTCTCTGAATAACCTAGCCAATATCAAGCGAGAACAGGGAAACATTGAAGAGGCAGTTCGCTTGTATTGTAAAGCATTAGAAGTCTTCCCAGAGTTTGCTGCTGTCCATTCAAATTTAGCAAGTGTATTGCAGCAGCAGGGAAGAGTGCAGGAAGCTCTGATGCATTATAAGGAGGCTATTCGAATCAGTCCTACCTTTGCTGAGGCCTACTGTAATATGGGAAACACTCTAACGGGGATGCAGGATGTTCAGGGAGCCTTGCAGTGTTATACACGTGCCATTCAGATTAACCCTGCATTTGCGGATGCCCACAGCAATCTGGCTTCCATTCACAAGGATTCAGGGAATATTCCAGAAGCAATTGCTTCTTATCGCACTGCTCTGAAGCTTCAACCTGACTTTCCTGACGCTTATTGTAATCTGGCTCATTGCCTGCAGATTGTCTGTGACTGGACAGACTATGATGAGCGCATGAAGAGGTTGGTCAGCGTTGTGGCTGACCAGTTAGAGAAGAACAGGTTGCCTTCTGTGCAGCCTCATCACAGCATGTTATATCCTCTTCCTCACGGCGTCAGGAAGGCTATTGCCGAGAGGCATGGGCACCTCTGCCTGGATAACATCAATGTCCTTCACAAACCACCGTATGAACATCCAAAGGACTTGAAGCTCAGTGATGGTCGACTGCGTGTAGGATACGTGAGTTCTGACTTTGGGAACCATCCTACTTCTCATCTTATGCAGTCTATTCCAGGCATGCACAATCGTGATAAATTTGAGGTATTCTGTTATGCCCTGAGCCCAGATGATGGCACAAACTTCCGAGCGAAGGTGATGGCAGAAGCCGATCATTTCGTTGATCTTTCTCAGATTCCATGCGATGGAAAAGCAGCTGATCGCATCCATCAAGATGGTATACACATCCTCGTAAATATGAATGGTTATACCAGGGGTGCTCGAAATGAACTCTTTGCTCTCAGGCCAGCTCCTATTCAGGCAATGTGGCTGGGGTACCCTGGGACTAGTGGCGTGCTTTTCATGGATTATATCATCACTGATCGGGAAACTTCACCTGCTGAAGTTGCTGAGCAGTATTCTGAGAAACTGGCTTATATGCCCCATACTTTCTTTATTGGTGATCATGCTAATATGTTCCCTCACCTGAAGAAAAAAGCAGTCATCGATTTTAAGTCCAATGGGCACATTTATGACAATCGAATTGTGCTAAATGGCATCGACCTCAAAGCATTTCTTGATAGTCTACCAGACGTGAAAATTGTCAAGATGAAATGTCCTGATGGAGGAGACAAAGCAGACAGCAGCAATATAGATCTTAATATGCCTGTCATTCCTATGAATACGACTGCAGAAGCAGTTATGGAAATGATTAACAGAGGACAAATTCAGATAACAATTAATGGATTCAGTATTAGCAATGGACTGGCAACTACCCAGATCAACAATAAGGCTGCCACTGGAGAGGAGGTTCCCCGTACCATTATTGTAACCACACGTTCTCAGTACGGGTTACCGGAAGATGCCATTGTGTACTGTAACTTTAATCAGCTATATAAAATTGACCCATCTACTTTGCAGATGTGGGCAAATATTCTGAAGCGTGTTCCCAATAGCGTACTGTGGCTGTTGCGTTTCCCAGCAGGAGAACCTAATATTCAACAGTATGCGCAAAATATGGGCCTTCCCCAGAACCGTATCATTTTTTCACCTGTTGCTCCTAAAGAGGAACATGTTCGGAGAGGCCAGCTGGCTGATGTCTGCTTGGACACTCCACTCTGTAATGGACACACCACAGGGATGGATGTCCTTTGGTCGGGGACACCCATGGTGACTATGCCAGGAGAGACTCTTGCTTCCCGAGTTGCAGCTTCCCAGCTCACCTGTTTAGGCTGTCTTGAGCTTATTGCTAAAAATAGACAAGAGTATGAAGACATAGCTGTGAAACTGGGAACTGATCTAGAATACCTGAAGAGAATTCGTGGCAAAGTCTGGAAGCAGAGAATATCTAGCCCTCTGTTTAACACCAAACAATACACACTGGAACTAGAGCGCCTCTATCTACAGATGTGGGAGCATTATGCAGCTGGCAACAAACCTGATCACATGATGAAGCCTGTTGACGTCACTGAGTCGGCCTAAATAATGACTGTGTGCGCAGGAGAATTACCCCTGTACCTGAGCCTCAACCTTCTGGGGGAAAGGGAACTAGATACGTTACTTTGTACTTACCTTTGTAGCAATATCATGTTGCAGATGGGTGACAGACAGTGATAACAGATAGCACAGCCAGACTTGCTTCCTGCATGATCATGACAGGGAGAGACACAAGAGTTGGGAGACTGCTGTTCCACAAGGAGTCTCCGTAGAATTTTGCGGCAGCCAGGTGTTGCCTAAGTCTGGAAGGTCTGATCTCCCTTGGTCTTCCATGGGATGGGTGGTTAGTGTGGAGGGGAGATAGAGATTGCCCAGTCTTCTGAATTAAGTTTTTCTTTATATTTGGGGTATTGGAGCTATTAAAAATGTTTGGTTTCAGGTTTTATTCATGTGACGTGTATATGATTCTTTTGAGATAAGGTTTTAAGCTAAAATATTCCTTGTTTTAGTTTCTGAACTCTACAGACAAATGGGGACTTTGCTGGTGTAGTCTTTTTATAGGTTTTATAAACCACTTGAGCCTATATCAGTCATTTTAGTGTCTGACATGTTTGGAACTATCAGTGCTTTGTTGGTTTATGGCTTAAATTCTTTTTCTGGTCCGTTTCCTTCTTCCCTTCCCCCCACTTTAAACATTTTCCTGTAACTTGGCTAACAAAAAACCAAGTCTGATTCAAAACCTCCCAGAGTGTTTCTCTTAAACACATCATCTGGTGCCAAATGAAGATTCTTAGGAGTGATTATTAATTATGAAGGGCACAGTTGTGGTACTGTCACTGATGATAATAATAATGGATTTTTGGCCTAGAGTTTTGACCTATTGCACCAGTGTTTTACCGTTGACTGCCCCTCTGTGCTGCTTCCAAAAGTGATAGTGTGTGATCAGATTTTTACTTTCACTTCTAAAGTTTGTTCTTTTTTTTAAAGTGAGTCCTGTTCTTCCTTTTTCTTTCAGCAGAAATGAAATCCCAGGTAAGTACAAGTATTCAAATATTTGATCAGTAAGTCCCAGTTATCTCCAGTGCATTAAATAACTTTCATCAAAAAACATGTTATAGGTAAAAAGCTCTGGAGGACCAGCTATGTATATGATTATTATGCTTCAGACCTTCTAGGGTGTTACACATAATAACTTGTCTTCTGGACGTGGTCTTGAAGTCTATGGATTCAGCCTCAGTAGTAGCGAACTGCACTGCTACTTGGTTTGGAGTATAAATTAGACTTTAGCCCTCCTGGGGGTTGAGTTTTTGGTATTGAAAACCATAGGAATGAAATTATTGTATTTCAACAAAGGACTGAGGGCTTGAGGCTTAAACAAGCCAACATATGAATATATGTTTTTGTCTTGCTGTACTGCACATATGCTGTCTAGTAACAGATATTTTGTCTGCTAGTAGTGTTCTAGATTCTGTCTTTCCAAAGTGCTGAGGCAGTGCATCTATTCTGTAGTTGCAGCTGATGCCTGAATGTATCCTAGCTGACAAATGATTGATTAAGAAGCACTTGAATTTCGGAAAGATTTGTACTGTTAACCAAAATCTGAGCAAGGAGTCTCAAATGTAATTCTTAGCCAGAATTACATGTTAATGAACGACTTAACAGTGTAAATCAAGGAACATCAGTGTAGGGATTTCTTTTAATTTATTTTTTACCTGCTTGAAAGAATCAGTTAAAGGTTGCCAGCTTGGTTGCAGATGAACGGACGTTTGAAGTTCACCAAACTACTTCATGTGGAATAGGAGAATAGACTTCCAGCGCCCTCAAGGCTGTGACCTTGCAGCCATTTTACATAGCACAGCATCCCCCTAGAGGGATGAACCTTTCCCTGCCCGAAAAGTAGCCGCTCTGGTTGAAGCTTTGCTTATTGTAACAGGCTTTTGTTTCCAGGTAACATGTCTGTGGAAGGCTTAATTCTGAATAGAGATATAGATATTACTGGAAACTAATTGTTTTTTCTATTATACTCTGCTTTATCAAAAAAGTAAAACATTTACATTGTGCTACAGAAATTCAGATGTTGTCTTGCAATCTTTAAACAATAAATGAATGATTTGCCCTGAAAAACAAAAAACAAAAAACTTCTTTGTGATTTTGTTTGGGATTATTTTAATCCTGTAAATTAAATTGGGAAGAAGTTAAATCTTTATTATATTGCCTTTTAGCCAGAAACTTGATAGATAGATAGATAAATCCATTTATCTTCAAATCTCATTTTTAACTCTAATAAAAGTGTAACCATTTTCTTCAAATAATATGTTAATATATTTTGTGAAGGTCGTTTCCAAACATTTTATATTTACATTCTTCTTTCTGATGTTTCTTAGATATTCTTTGCTACTCTTTCTCTGACTTTTTTTGGTATAATAGTAATATATGTTTCTGGTAGAAAAAAATGAGAAGAAATCAAGAAAAAAAACCCTAAGTATAATTCTAATAGTCAACACCCAGATTCCAGTACAGTTAACTTTTTGGTGTACTCACTCAACGCTTTTTCTATTCTTATGTATGTGTATTTTTATATTTCTTATGTAAATGAGGTATCATACTGTTCTGTAACTTCTTTCATCTGCTATACAAGGAACATCTCATGTCAGTGTATGCACTTCATTGCTGGATGCTATTCTGTTATACAGATGTACCTTAATTTATTTAACCAGACCTTTACTGGGGACCTTTGTTGTTGTTTCTAACTTTCCAGCATGAAATCATTCTGTGATAAAGCTCTTTTTACCTCCTCAATTCCAAAGAGCCTTGACATTTTATTAAGTATCGGATATATACAAAAGAATATTTATAAAATAAATGTTTAAGGATAAAAAAAGTAACAATGACATGATCACTTGTGCACCTACTGTCCCATTTAAGACATAGAACATTTAAGCCCCTATGTATCCCTCTCCAATCCCATCCTTCCTAATCATTCTATATATATATATATATATGTGTGTGTGTGTGTGTGTGTGTATGTATATATACATATATATGTATGTATATATGATTTTTGCATGCTTTTGAACTTCATATAATTGGAATTTACCATATGGGTCTTTCTGGGACATACTTTTTCCACTTAATAACATGTTCCTGAGATGCATCCATGTTGTTGCAAATAACTACAGTTTATTCATGTTTATTTCTGTATAGTATTCAATTATATGAATATATCAGAATTTTACTCCATTCTACTGTTGGTGAATATCTTGGTTGTTTCTAGTTTTTGCTCTTACAGATATGCTACTATGAACATCTTATACCTACCGCCCACTACATGTGTACAAGAGTTTCTCTAGGCCAAACATCAGAGAGTAGAATTGCTGAGTCAAAAGGCATGCATACCTTCAACCTAATAGATAATGCAAATTATCTTCCAAAATGGTTGAAATAAATTGACTCTCCCACAAACACTGTATAAGAATTCAGTGGTTCCACATCTCTAATTCTTGGTATTCCACATTGAAAAATTTCTGTCAAGCTGATGAGATTGAAATAATATGCCACTGTGGTTTTAATTTGCATTTCCCTGATTACAAATGAAGTTGAACATATTTTCATATGTTATTTTACCATTTGTGTTCTCTTTTCAGTGATATGCCCAGTCAAATCTTTTTCCCCTTTAGAATAAATTAGGTTGTAGTTTTCTGAATGGCTTATAGTTTTTGGTCTGGATACTAACCCTTTGTCATATGGGTATAGCAAATACCCTCTCCCAGTGTGTGACTCACCTTTTCACTTCTGTTATGGTATATCTTGATGAACAGAAGTTCTTCATTTTAATGTAGTTCACTTTAATAGTAATTTACTTTACTCTCTATGCTTTTCTGTCTCGCTTCAGAGATTCTTCTCATCCGTTAATTGAAAAGGGCATTTTCTTTTATTACTTTCAAAAAGTTTAAAAACTCTACCTAATTTTGAGTCTTTTAGACACCTAGAATTGATTTTTGGCATGTGGTGTGAGGTAGGGGTTCAGATCCCCTTTTTTCTATATGAATAACCAGTTGTCTCAGCATCAGTTATTTAAAGCTCATACTTTCTCAACTGATTTTCAGTGTCCGTTCTGATACACTTGAGAATCAACGTGCCAAGTTCCACTATCCATTCCTCAATGCCCACCAGTCAAAATAAATACTTTGTTGGGATTTTAAATGTAATAAAAGAAATCTACGGATCAATTGGAAAAGCAATGACAACTTTATAATATTGAATCTTCCTACCCATAAACATAGTATCACTTTCCATTTATTTAAATTTCCTTTGATTTCTCTCAGTCATTTTATGATTTTCTGTATACAGGTCTTACTCATATTTTGTTAAATCTCTTCCTAGGTAATTCATATTTTTGATACTACTGTAAATGGCATCTGTCTTTTTATTACACGTTCTAATTTTTTGTTGCTGGTATATAGAAATGCATTTTTAAAATATTGACCTTATAAGTATCAATTTTACTAAAAAAAAATCTTAATTCTATTTTTCTGTATAGGAAAATTTTTAAAGTGGGGGGAAGGGAAGAAGGAAACGGACAAGAAAAGGAATTTAAGCCATAAACCAACAAAGCACTGATAGTTCCAAACATGTCAGACACTAAAATGACGGATATAGGCTCAAGTGGTTTATAAAACCTATAAAAAGACTACACCAGCAACGTCCCTATCTTTAATATGTATTCTTATGTGTATGTAAAAATCTTATCTCCTGCAGATGACTCCCTAGTTTCTGCCCTCTAATCATTATAAATTGTATATAAATTTTATACTATCTGATATTTCCAACACCTGATTGACTTTTTGTGGGTGATGTGAGTTGCTTGTTATTTTGTTGGGTCTCGCTCATGATGCTTTTCTTTTTTAATTGTGAATTCACATTTCTATGGGAATTATTTGAAGCCTAGATAGAAGGGAGTTCATTTAAAAAGGATTTGCATGTGTTTCTGCCAGATGCTCATGGGTACTACTGAAGGAGGGCCACTTTAAACTAAATTCTCAGCTTGAAGGTTTTCCAGACCACCCAGGTAGCGCAACTCTGGCAACAAAACTCACACGTGAGGGCTAGCTTGTACTTAGAAACTTTCAGGAAAGATTTTTCTTCTCCTTTACCAGCGCCAAATTTTAACATAAGCAAATGTCCTTGTTGTCTGCAATGGGGGCAATTTTATTTCTAGTATACCCTTTCGAGCTTTATGTAGGATTGTCTTTTATGCTGCCCTCTTTGGGCTGGACCTAGGCTTTGTCAACTATCATCCATATTTCACAAGGCTGTGAACACTGGATCTCAAGATCCCCTGATTTGTCAAAAGTCCTCAGTACAAAGGCCATTAGCAGTGCCTGGGTCATCTCACTTGGGCCTTGCTTAGAATTCCTTTTGGCCTTACTTTATTAGCAGGTCACTGATGCATTTAAAAATATATATATTTCTATATTTTATTCATTGTTTTTAGTTATTCTCAATGGGAAGTTTGTGAAGGGCATGTAGTTTGCTAAGCACCCCCCACCTCACTTCAGCTACACCTTCTCATATCCTAGATCTTTCATTTCCAATATCTATTTCACCTCCTAAATCTCAATTTCAAATATCTTCTCTCTATGGCCATCATCTCCTATCTTTGCGTGCCTCTAATTTACCAGTCCCACCTTAACAATTCTCCAGCCCTATTAGGACTCCCAATTCAATCACCCCCAAATATTCACTGGCCATTTACTCAGGTTCTTCCTCATCCACATTAGAGTCTACGCTGGGTCTCTGTGTTGCAAAATACAATAAAAATAGTGCCTTCTGTAGTTGTGCCATGCTATGGTACTGACTTTGTGTTTCATCATCATAATCACTCCTTTATACACACCCTCCATGTCTTTTTTTTCTTTTTTTTTTTTCTTCGTTCTTCTCTCATCTGATCTGGCACAATTATTGACTGAGTAAACCCGCATTTATCTGCCTACTCTGTACCTAGTTCTGGAGGAAAAGAAGCAACTAGGCTAACTGGTTTCCTTCTAAATGTATGTGGCTTCAGGCTGTAGAGAAATCCTTCTGTATTTCTCTAGTCAGTTCTCTCCACCACCTTTCAAAGCAGCTTCTCTCTGCAAATCCCCAGCCTTCCCTGACCCCAGCCCCCTTTCTCAGTTGATGGCTTCCCTTAGTCCATGGAGACATCCTCATCCACTCACCACCAAACTCCATGCATGTTTAATAGATGCTCATCTTTTCCTCTTGTGACTTCAGATGAACTCTCCATGTTCACATCTAGGGCCATCCTTTCCACTTGTGCACAGGATCCCACCCCCTTTCTCTCCCCTCCACCCCTCACTATCAGTGGTTCTCTGCCATTCTGACTCTCCTCCTGCTCTGAGAATGAACACATCCTGTCAGATTTTTTTTTTCTTAACATAAGAGACAACTTCTTCTGGGAAGATGAAGTTGATGTACTTTCCCATATTCCTCCAGCTAAGTGAAACTAAAACCCTTGGACATTACATATAAAAGAAACATAAGAAGGCTGAAAGGTAGAGAGAGGAAGGCAGATCAGCTAGGGACTTTGAGACCTGAGGAATGACACATGGTTAGTTCCTACCTTGTTTGTTTGTTTACCTCATATATCCCAGACTTGGAGCTGAAGAAGCTAGCAACCTGCAAACGCCAACAGGCACAGACAAAAAAAAAAAAAACAAAAAACAACCTTCAACCAAAGCCTGGTCTGCTTAGCCAGAGAACCAGGAATAGGTCAGCCTAGTGAAATAGAAAACTTTTAGAATTATCTAAGCAGCTCTACTCCAGCCAAAAACCACAGAAAAAAAAAAAACAAACAAAAACTGTGGCCCCACTCCCACCCATGCCAGCCAAGTCCTAGAGGGGAGACTAGACTTCAGCCTTCCGCTAGGCTGTACCAAGGCACCCCAACACACCTGCCAAGGTGGCGGCAGAGAAGGATACATAGGGAGCTGGGATTTTCATCCCCAACAGGCATGAATGATACACACTCTCCTCCCTCCCCTCTCCACAGTACCAGTGGAGACCACACGGGGAGCCTGGACTTCCACCCCCACTGGCAGTAACAAGGCCTCTCTCCCCATCCCAGATGGGGTACTGCCAGAGAAGGCCTAGGGGAGCTTCAGGGCTTTTGCCACCACCCGGCGGTAACGAGGCACTTCTGCCCCTCCCATCCAGGAAGGCATCCGTGAAGGCCTCGTGAGAAGCTGGCACTCCCACACCTGCCCAGCAGTAATGAGGAGCTCACAGCTGTAAGAGAGCGTACACTTTGCCTTCTAGGTCACTGTGTAACCCCAGTGCCTGGAATGACAGGGGCTAGTTGCATGATCTCGCTCAAATCACTCATCCCTTCGGTGTCGCAATTTGTTCCTCTGTAAAATGAGAATGAAAATAATAGCATCTACCTGTAGGTTGCTGTGAGGATTAAATGAGTCCATACATATAAAGCTCCTAGAATAGAAAGTGTTAGCCATTGCTGCTGCTGCTGGCATTGTCATTATTCATTCCTTACTTATTTATGTGCCTCTTAAAATATAGCTTTAGCCGTATCCCAGGAGTTTTGATTTGTAGTGTTTTCATTATTTTTATTTTCTAAATATTCTATGATTGCAATCATATTTCCCCTTTTGTGCCCAAGAGATATAGAGAAGGGTATTTTTGAATTTCCATGTGGGTGGGAAAGTTTTGTTTAAATGTTTCTAATTTATAGTTTTATTGCTCTGTGGTCAGAGAATGTCTGTGCACTTTGTGCTTTAGGAGATTTGTTGATGTTTTCTTTATAGTCTAGTAGATGATCTATATTAAAAAATAAGTTCTTCAATTAAAATAGTTTTTCCCCTTTTCCTCATTGTGAAGGATACATCTTATCCCTAGCCTAAAAGCTGGAAACATACTTTCCAACACACCAAACTAGACATTTAAATGAAATAAAAGCTCCAATCATGTTGAGTTAACATGCTTTATTCCCATTCAATTTGCAGTAAGCACAGATTGCAAAGTTCCCCAGAGGGAGAGAAATGGGAGCAGGCATACTCAGACTTCAGGTGTGATTTGTTAGTTGTTCTTCTGCTGCCTCTTTTCTCCCTCTAATTTTGTCTTGTAAAGAAGGCATTTAATTCTAGTTGTAGCAGATTGTAATTTCCATAAGTGGCCACAGCAATATTTCTGACCCCACACGCTGTTCCAGGACCTTGCCACTTCCCGTCAAGAGGTGAAGTCTATTCCCTTCCCCTTGAACTGGGGTAGAACTTTATGACTGCCCCAACAAAAAGAGGATGGGGTGGATGTCATGTTGCATGCCTTCCCAGCTGGGCCATAAATGGCAATAGAGCCTCTGCCTGACTGTCTTGTGATGCCCTCTTGGAAGCCAGTCACCATGTTGTGAGGAAGCTCAGGCTACATAGAGAGGCTGCTTGTAGGTGCTGAGGTCCCAGCGAGAGCCACCATCAGTCAGCAGACATGTGAGTGAGCGAGTGAGTGAGTCTTCAGGGGATCTTAGCCCCAAGTCATCTCCACAGCCCCTGTCTGAATTGTGACCCACAGACCCAATAAGCATTATAAACAGTTGTTTTACCTCATTGATTTGTAGGGTAATTTGGTCCTCAGCTATAGTAACCCTATCTCTAAGGATACAGTGACCCCAGCTAATCAGACAATTCCAACTAGAAGGTGGGTGTTATAATGAGAAAAACATGAGACTAGGACCTGGGAGACCTAGGTCATAGGCCGGATTAACTCATAATTGACCTTAGGACCTTGAACATATCATGTAACCTTTCTGAGTCCTAACATTTGAACCTTTTAGGCCCCTTCAAGTTCTACCATTAATTAAGGCCTTGATAGAGAACAATATGAAAAGGTTTCATATTGGAAATACTCGATCTCTTGAGAGACTGCATATCTATATGTAATCAATGACATTCTTGGTTTTACAGTTAACTCTCACAGGGAAATCTTATTTCCCTCCTTTCCAAACTATGGGAAAATTTTTCCAAAGTATTGACAGCAGAGAATAGGGTCATTTTTTATCAACCCAATTTTAGCATAAAATAAATTAGAAAGCTGGCTGGGCCTTTGCTGCAAGACGTGGGCTCCCCAGTCTCAGTTCATGGTAATATAGTAACCACTGCTTAGATTCTCGACTTTTATATTGTTCAGTCATCTTTGCCTGCTATTTTGGGTGTTCTTTGCTAGTTACCCGGTGACTTGCTGCCAGAATATGCTTACAGAGATTTTACTGTCTCTCTCTAGATTCAGCAGTTTGAGAACGTTAAATGTGCCTTGCAAAGCTAAATCTGCTATGGGATATATAAGGCTGGTCTCTCATCAGTTGTAATTCTCTGGTAGTTGCATTGTTAAGAGGAGTCATCTATTATTCCACATACTACATTCCAGAAGAAGCTAAAGCAAGTGTTTAATGCATGCTTTCCAGGGCACAATACTGCACAGTCCCTAGAGTGTGATGACTTGGGACAGCTGCCCCAAGTCAATATTCAGGGGACCCAGCCATGCTGGCAGCTTGTCAGTGACTCAAGGAGCACCAGCTGGGGCCCTGTAACATGCTTGTACCACGCTCACAGAGAAACAGTTTTTTTTTTTTTGAAATAAATTTATTTATTTATTATTTATTTTTGGCTGCGTGGGGTCTTCGTTGCTACGCGTGAGCTTTCTCTAGCTGTGGAGAGCGGGGGCTACTCTTTGTTGTGGTGTGTGGGCTTCTCATTGTGGTGGCTTCTCTTGTTGTGGAGCCCAGGCGTTAGCCATGCGGGCTTCAGTAGTTGTGGCACGTGGGCTCAGTAGTTGTGGCACATGGGCTCAGTTGCTCTGCGGCGAGTGGGATCTTCCCAGACTAGGGCTCAAACCCGTGTCCCCTGCATTGGTAGGCGGATTCTTAACAACTGCGCCACCAGGGAAGTCCTGAGAAACACTCTTCACTTGCCTCCCTTTCCTGGAGTCACCAGAATCACCGCCTATTCCCTTTGTACCCCAGCGTTCCCACCACAGAACAAGGTTAGTAGGTTACCTTCTGATATGAATTGTATCCTCCCTGTGAAGCAGTTGTTTCCTACGTCTGTTTAGGACACTTGCATTTTGTTATTTTAATGATGTGATATCATTAAATATTACATAAATTGATGAAATATGAAGACAATAGAGTTGTTTCTAGTGAACAAGTCAAAAGCTTCCTAAAGTGTGAGCGATATAGCTGCAAAAGATTGTGGGAAAAACTCTAATAGAATTCTGCACTCAGATCGCTTCCCCTTTATCTATAAGTTTTCATTCTCCTTTAAAGACACCCATACTTTACATCTCAGTTAATGATATGGATGTTCTTTTTTTTTTTTTTTATACTAATTTTTTTTTTTTAAATTTTTATTTATTTATGGCTGTGTTGGGTCTTCATTTCTGTGCGAGGGCTTTCTCTAGTTGTGGCAAGCGGGGTCCACTCTTCATCGCGGTGCGCGGGCCTCTCACTGTCGCGGCCTCTCTTGTTGCGGAGCACAGGCTCCAGACGCGCAGGCTCAGTAATTGTGGCTCACGGGCCCAGCCGCTCTGCGGCATGTGGGATCTTCCCAGACCAGGGCTCGAACCCGCGTCCCCTGCATTGGCAGGCAGACTCTCAACCACTGCGCCACCAGGGAAGCCCATATGGATGTTCTTTATTCAAGAGTGATGCCCTGTGCTCAAAAGCCTTGCTCCTATGTCAAAAGATTGGGCAACGTCTATATGCTTGTTTTCAGTTAAACAAAATGTTTTTGGAAATTTTCATTTTTTGACTTGTTACTTTAACCTTTTTTTTTTCTTAATTTATTAATTTATTTATGGCTGTGTTGGGTCTTCGTTTCTGTGCGAGGGCTTTCTCTAGTTGAGGCAAGTGGGGGCCACTCTTCATCGCAGTGCCCGGGCCTCTCATTATCGCGGCCTCTCTTGTTGCGGAGCACAGGCTCCAGACGCGCAGGCTCAGTAGTTCTGGCTCACGGGGCCTAGTTGCTCCGCGGCATGTGGGATCTTCCCAGACCAGGGCTTGAACCCGTGTCCCCTGCATTGGCAGACAGATTCTCAACCACTGCGCCACCAGGGAAGCCCCTAACCTACTTTTTAACACAGCAACACATGCTCCTGAGCAATAATTTGGCTTGAACTGTACATAAATTCAGCTCATCTCTACTTTCTGTTTCATCACAACAAATAAAGAACTGTGCAGACTGCCCTTTCCTGCTGCCAAACTACAAACTGCCACTTTGTGATTTTGTTTTCACATCAAGGATACTCTTCAGCTTTAGCCAGATCCCCCCAAGCCATTTCCCCCTCACTTTCCAGATTAATTCTAGAGGAATGAGATCTATTCCAGCCCCCACAAACCTCACTGGGATGGTTCTAAGTTCATTTACACAGGGAATCCTCTGCTACTTACCCAAATCTCAAAAGCTCCCCTACCCCTTGCCCCAGGCAATTCCCTAGTACAGCACCTGGTTCCTTCTCTTCTTTGCTTCAACCAGTGTTTATTGGGCACCTATCACATGTCAGGCTCAGCGCCAGGTACTAGGTGGGCTGTAGTGAATAAAATGTGTTTACTTTATATTGTCAACAACAGGTATGTAGTATGCGCAGAAGAGCAGTAGCTACGTCTTTTTGTCTTGTTGTTTTAATGGATAAATTGGTAAACTAATGAAGGAGAATTTCCGTCGCACTTTTGACTTTGGAAATTGTTGGTGTATGTCATTATGTATGCATTTAGATATGGTATGTATTTATTTGCATTTCTGTGGAAATTAAAAGGGCATGTAATACTTTAGTTTAACCCAGGGGCTAACAAACTTTTTCTGTAAGGGGGTCAGAGAGTAGATATTTTTGGTTTTGTGTCACAGGGTGTCTTTCACAACTACTAAAGTAAGTAAGCTGTTACAGCATAAACACAGTCATAGATAATACATAAATGAATGGGAGTGGCTGGGTTCCAATACAATTTTATTTATAAAAACAGGCAGTAGCCAGAGTTTGCTGACCCCTGGAATCTATTAAAATACCTTACTGCTGCTCCTATTAGCAATTAAACTTGCTTAAGCCTCTTCCCTTTAAAAAAAAAAAAAAATCCAAGTCCCACATCACTGCAAGAAGTTGTCTTGTACACACCATCTCTACCTCCCCACCTCTCATTCACCTCCAGTGCTAGACAGTCTGACCTCTGTGCTCACCGCCCACTGAAATTGCTCTTATCAAGGTCACCAACAATCTAGCCAACAGAACCCAACAACACATTAAAAGGATCATACACTATGATAAAGTGGGATTTATCCCAGGGATGCAAGGATTCTTCAATAAACGCAAATCAATGTGATACACCATATTAACAAATGGAAGAATAAAAACCATATGATCATCTCAATAGATGCAGAAGAATCTTTTGACAAAATTCAACACCCATTTATGATAAAAACTCTCCAGAAAGTGGGCATAAAGGGAACCTACCTCAACATCATAAAGGCCATATATGACAAACCCACAGCAAACATCATTCTCAGTGGTGATAAGCTGAAAGCATTTCCTCTAAGATCAGGAACAAGACAAGGATGTTCACTCTCGCCACTCTTACTCAACATAGTTTTGGAAGTCCTAGCCACGGCAATCAGAGAAGAAAAAGAAATAAAAGGAATACAAATGGGAAAAGAAGAAGTAACACTGTCACTGTTTGCAGATGACATGATACTATACATAGAAAACCCTAAAGATGCCACCAGGAAACTACTAGAACTAATCAATGAATTTGGTAAGGCTGCAGGATACAAAATCAATGCACAGAAATCTCTTGCATTCCTATACACTAACAACGAAAAATCAGAAAGAGAAATTAAGGAAACAATCCCACTGACCTGTGCAACAAAAAGAATAAAATACCTAGGAATAAACCTACCTAAGGAGGCAAAAGACCTATACTCAGAAAACTATAAAACACTGATGAAAGAAATCAAAGATAACATAAACAGATGGAGAGATATACCATTCTACTGAATTGGAAGAATCAATATTGTGAAAATGACTATACTACCCAAAGCAATCTACAGGTTCAGTGTAATCCCTATCAAATTACCAATGGCATTTTTCACAGAACTAGATCAAGAAATTTTACAATTTGTATGGAAATGCAAAAGACCCCAAATAGCCAAAGCAATCTTGAGAAAGAAAAATGAAGCTGGAGCAATCAGGCTTCCTGACTTCAGACTATACTACAAAGCTACAGTAATCAAGACAGTATGGTACTGGCACAAAAACAGAAATATAGATCAGTGGAACAAGATAAAAAGCCCAGAGATAAACCCACGCACCTATAGTCACCTTATCTTTGACAAAGGAGGCAAGAATATAACATGGAGAAAAGACAGCCTCTTCAATAAGTGGTGCTGGGAAAAATGGACAGCTACACGTATTAGAATGAAATTAGAACACACCCTAACACCATACACAAAAGTAAACTCAAAATGGATTAAAGACCTAAATGTAAAGCCAGACAGTATAAAACTCTTAGAGAAAAACATAGGCAGAACACTCTGTGATATAAATCATAGCAAGATCCTTTTTGACCCACCTCCTAGAGTAAGGGAAACAAAAACAAAAATAAACAAATGGGACCTAATGAAACTGAAAAGCTTTTGCACAGCAAAGGAAACCATAAACAAGACGAAAAGACAAGCCTCAGAATGGGAGAAAATATTTGCAAATGAAGCAACTGACAAAGAATTAATCTCCAAAACATACAAGCAGCTCATGCAGCTCGGTATCATAAAAACAAACAAGCCAGTCCAAAAATGGGCAGAAGACCTAAACAGACATTTTTCCGAAGAAGACATACAGATGGCCAACAAATGCATGAAAAGATGCTCAACATCACTAGTCATTAGAGAAATGCAAATCAAAACCACAGTGAGGTATCACCTAAAAATCTACAAACAATAAATGCTGGAGAGGGTGTGGAGAAAAGGGAACCCTCCTGCACTGTTGGTGGGAATGTAAATTGATACAGCCACTATGGAGAAGAGTATGGAGGTTCCCTAAAAAACTAAAAATAGAAATACCATATGACCCAGCAATCCCACTATTGGGCACATGCCCTGAGAAAACCATAATTCAAAAAGATACACGTACCACAACGTTCACTGCAGCACTATTTACAATAGCCCGGACATGGAAGCAACCTAAATGTCCATCAACAGATGACTGGATAAAGAAGATATGGCACATATATACAACGGAATATTAGCCATAAAAAGGAACGAAATTGAGTTATTTGTAGTGAGGTGGATGGACCCAGAATCTGTCATACAGAGTGAAGTAAGTCAGAAAGAGAAAAACAAATACCGCATGCTAACGTATATGTATGGAATTTATCAAAGCAGTACTGATGAACCTAGTGGCAGGGCAGGAATAAAGACGCAGACGTAGAGAACAGACGTGAGGGCATGGGGGGGAAGGGGAAGCTGGGATGAAGTGACAGAGCAGCATTGACGTATATACCCTACCAAATGTAAAATGGATGGCTACCGGGAAGCAGCTACATAGCACAGGGAGATCAGCTCAGTGCTTTGTGATCACCTAGAGGGATGGGATAGGGAGGGTGGCTCAAGAGGGAGGAGATATGGGGATATATGTATACATATAGCTGATTCAGTTTGTGGTACAGCATAAACTAACACACATTGTAAAGCATTTATACTCCAATAAAGATGTTAAAAAATAATAAGTTTAAAATTGTGCACCATTCTGAGTAGTGTGATGAGAACCATCCTGCTTCATCCAGCCCGGGACGTGAATCATCCCTTTCTCCAGCATATCCCACCTGTTAAGTCACTTAACTAGCTGTCTCAGTTATTGAATTGACTGTCTTGGTATCATAGTGTTTGTGTGTAAATAACAACTATTTTACTTAATAATGGCCCAAAGCACCAGAATAGTGATGCTGGCAATCTGGATATGCTAACGTGAAGCTGTAAAGCGTTCCCTTGAAGTGAAAATGTCCAAGTTCTCAACTTAATAAAGGAAGAGAAAAAATTAAATGCTCTGGTTGCTAAGATCTATGGTAAGAACAAATCTTTTATCTGTGAAACTGTGAAGAAGGAAAAAGAAATTTGGCTTGCTTTGCTGTTGCACCTCAAACTGCAAAAGTTAGGGCCACGGTGTGTTATAGGTACTAAGTTAAAATGGAAAAGGCATTATATTTGCATAAGATATTTTGAAAGAGACCATGTTCACATAACTTTGATTACAGCATATACTTATAACTTTTATTTTGTTATCAATTGTTGTTAATCTCTTAATGTGCCTAATTTATAAAATAAACTTTATCATAAGTATGTATGTATAAGAAAAACATAGGATACACAGGGTAAAATACTATCTGCAGGTTTAGGCATTCAACCGGAGGTCTTGAAGCATATCCCCTGTGGATAAGGGAGGTCTATACTATTTATATATTCAACACAATAAATTGTTTCTTATTTCATGATTACAGTTGTGATTAGAATATGTATTTAGTTTTTAACTGATCACAGTATTTCTCTACTAATTATTACAAAATTACCTCAATTCAAGTAGATCAAACAAGAGGATACCTTATCAATTAGAAACATACATTAGTATACTCAAACAATCCTTGAATTTACAAGAGCTTAAATAATAAAATTTAATAAAAAATTAATAGTAGCAATAAAATTGCTAACATAAATATTCTAAAGTATGAAAGAAAATCAATTAAATAAATACTTATCATCATTACTTAAGCTAAACAGGCATCAGGAAAATAGTAATTTCACATGTAGTGAAACCAGGTAACCACTACCACTAAATAAAACTTGCTGAATGTCTACTACTATATATGAAAAGCACTGTTCCGTGTACCAAGAGGAATTACAAAATCAGTTTCAGACTGTCCTCAAGGAATTTACATTCTGGTTGAGGGAGATACAATACGTATAATTAAACTATAATATAAAGTGGTATATTATGGCACATGCACACCAATGAAGGACAGGAAGCAAACAATGCAAAAAATAAATGAGGCTGCAGATAGCTAGAATGATGTACTCCAACTACATCAAGGGAAACTTTCAAGTAATAAGACTCTTACCATGCCACTTATAATCCTGTTGCTAACATCGCCTACTTAAATATTTGAGGATAAAATAGAGAATAACTAAATTCAGCAATAAAATATGATGGTTAGAAAAGAATCACATCTATTTCCAGTACTATCATCATTGTTAGGACCAGAAACTGACTCCTCATGTAGCATTCTGTAAAAAGCCTTGCTCATTATATCCATCTACAGGTTGTACTTTCCCCCTCCAATTCCCCTCCCTGATGAGGGAGCAGTGGTAGGCCTGGGGTTCCTCTGGGGTTCCTACTGAGGACTATACAATATAATTATTGCTTTCTAACAGCCAATTGGAAATTTAACTTTAAAGTGATAATAGTATAATAGGTTTAAAAACAAGGAGCTGTATTAGATAACTCTGCATCTGAATAGCATACAAGGCATTACTCTAAATAGGCAAAACTGCTTAATATCTACCTGCCAGAGCACTGTAATATGATGTTAAACTAATTGTTCCCAACAATTTTTACTTTAGTAGCAGTGACTGAAGATTGACTGGTTAGTGAGTTTGGAAATCCGATGGATTAAGAAGCTCACTTGAAGGAGAAAATTAACAAAGTTAAGTGGAATTTCTGCAAATTAAAAAAAAGTTATTATTAGAAACTTTAAGAACTTTAGCTACAGAGAAATATGAAACAAGCCACTATGCCTTCTAAACCAACCTTACCAGGTGGTAAAGAGGATGCAATATCTTTGAGTGACATAATGTAGCCATACAGAATGTAAACTAACACACGTAATAAAAAGCGCTCACATTCTTTTCTTGGACTTTAACACACTCCAACCTTTTTCATAGGTTCAGTGTGCATAAGTAACTAAAAAATAAAAATTGTTGATTCTCTGTGTTTAGCTCTCAAGAAAGATTATTCGCCAAAGCTTTCCATTAAACACTGATTATACAAGCAAAGCACATCTAAACCTAAGAAAGCATTTAAACCTTTTGAAAAAGAGCTATTATTCCTTCAACTACTGTGTAAAGACTATAACTGCATGAAACTTAGCCATTGTAACACCACCACCAAGAAGAAACTGCTTCTTACTTTATTCAAAGTTGATTACCACTCTGAAGAATCCTCAAGCCATACATGTATTACAACTCTAAAGAATCCTCAAGCCATACAATTCAGCAAAATGCTTAAGACAACTAAGTAACAAATACCAATTTTTCCAGACCTTTCTACATAGAACTCGCATTAAATAACTAGTTTTACATAAAAATATCACATTAACAATGTTAGTCAGTAGTATCAAAACACACATGGATAATGATATTTTGTCCTGATTTTAAGTTCCTAAAGTGTGTAAAATCTTTTGATGTTTTAACAATTATGTTCAAAAAGAAGCAGCCATTAAATCCCATAATGTGTACGTGTGTGTGTATGCCTTAAACCACCTAGTATTGATTAGAAAAATGTTAAAGAATGGTTAAAAAAAAAAAAAAGGCAATACTTTTTAGTCAGCACAGTGTCAACATCTGGGCATGTCTGAGAAGTAATAGCAAAAGCTTTCGAATACAGTGTATCACCCAGAAATTAGATCTTGGGAGATCCTAGAACAAAAAGGCTCAAGGCCCTCAGGCATAGGTAGAACTAAGCAATGGATCTCAAAGATGGGATCCTGAGATGTGGCTCTCTGCATAAGCATCACCAGGCAGCTTGTTAAAAATGCACGTTACTGGGCCACACTCCCAGAGATCCTAATTTAGTAGCTATAGGGTGGAACCAGGTATCAACATATTTTTTTTAATTTTTCTTTTCTCTCTTTTTGAAAAAAATTAATTTATTTATGTTTGGCTGCGTTGGGTCTTCGTTGTTGCACGCGGGCTTTCTCTAGCTGCAGAGAGCGGGGGATACTCTTTGTTGCAGTGCGCCGGCTTCTCATTGCGGTAGCTTCTCTTGTTCGGGAGCACGGGGCTCTAGGCGCACGGGCTTCAGGAGTTGTGGCTCGCGGGCTCTAGAGCACAGGCTCAGCAGTTGTGGCGTGCGGGCTTAGTTGCTCCACGTCATGTGGGATCCTCCTGGATCAGGGCTCGAACCCGCGTCCCCTGCACTGGCAGGTGGATTCCCAATCACTGCGCCACCAGGGAAGCCCTCAACATATTTCTTAAACCAGACCAAATTGATTCAGATGCATCATCAGCCTTGGGAACCACTGAGGTCCTAAAGCAATGTTTCTCAAAGTGTTAGACGTGTTAAATACGCTCAATACTGGGCCCAATTTCTCATCAACAATGTGAGACTCTCTGCTAGTGGGACCAAACAATGTGAATTTTAAATACGTATCTCAAGTGAATCTAATGGTACTAAAAGCTTCAGAACGTACGTCTACAGGATTGGGACTAGATCCTTTAGAGTTGCAGGTGCTCGAAAATAAAATCATTTTGTTGATTATAATCTACTCCATTCAGAGGCACTGAAAGTTTGAATATAAATCCAAGAAAATATCCTGCTGCAAAAAAGTCAAACAATTCTTCGAAATCTGCACTTAGCAGCTAACCTTCTAGAATCTAGTAAGTTTAAACTTCTAGTCATCTCCTTCAAAAAGGTCACTTTCTAAACTGAGTGCCAGCCATGACAATAAGAACCTTCAAACCTAAATACAAAGCACTCTAGGCAGAATGCTTAGGAATGCTTTCTTAGAAAGATGAGATAACAGACAAAAAGTTCAATACAGCTTCTTTGGAAAGATTCCCTCCCACCCAAACAGGGCATTTTGCACACACAAGTTAACTACAATAAAATTTCCTGCCTAAAAAATACAAGAAATTCTGAAAAAATACGTTAAGTAGGTTCCTTTTAATAAAATCAAAGTGTGAAAGAAAAATTAAATAAAATATATAAGCAGAGTAAAATTTAGATTTTAATAATTAATTTGATTAAAGAATTTAAGCCTGAGTCTCCAAATATTACAGTATTTTATAGACTATTTAAAACCTTTATCTTTTAAGAAAAAATAAGTGTTTCATGATGTCTGAATTTGCTCCTTCATCTTATAATTTCAATCCTTATCACTGAAATCAAAATAACAAATGCATGGAGCAGAGACTGAATAGAAGACGTTAGGTTGCTTTTCTTCAACTTCAAAAAAACCTGAAATGATACAGTTCCTAATTTAGTGATCAAAAATAACCAAAAGTAAATACGGGTAGAGAATATCTTGCTATTGGTTCACTGAGGTTAAGCATGAACTTAACTAAAGGTCTGTTTTGTTTTGTATTTTTATACATCTATTTATTTTTTATTTTTATTTTGGCCGCGTTGGGTCTTTGTTGCCGTGTGCGGGCTTTCTCTGGTCGCGGTGAGTGGGGGCTACTCTTCATTGCAGTGCACGGGCTTCCTACTGCAGTGTCTTCTCTTGTTGAGGAGCACGGGCTCCAGGCGCACGGGCTTCAGTAGTTGTGGCACGCGGGCTCAGTAGTTGTGGCTCGCGGGCTCTAGAGCGCAGGCTCAGTAGTTGTGGCGCACGGGCTTAGTTGCTCCGCAGCATGTGGGATCTTCCCGGGCCAGGGCTCGAACCCGTGTCCCCTGCATTGGCAGGCGGATTCTTAACCACTGTGCCACCAGGGAAGCTCCTAAAGGTCTGTTTTGTTCATAGAGATTTGCTTCAGTATTTCTGTATTGAGAGTCACTTCCTTGAAAGTTATAGTTTTACATTTATTATCACTGTTGAAGAGTCTCTCCTTGACCAAACTTTAGTCAGGCTCCTCTGAACTCTTTCCAATTAGGCCCTAACTTTTGGGCTTCTGTGTTCATCTCTGCATTGTCCAATTGTAGCAAGAATCCTACTATGTCAGTTTAACCAGAATCCCCCACCCTCAATATTGATCACGCTGGATATCTGATTAGGTTCCTCATCTCTACCATCCCCCATGTAATATCTGACCACCTGGCCTGCCTTCATCAACAATCCTGTTTAGGTCTGTTTAGCCAGAATCCCTCTTATTTTGATGTTTCTTTCCTCTTAGTAATTTTTACCCCACCCTTCTACTTGGCTATACATCCCCAGTTCTCCTAGTTGTATTCCAAGTTTGAGCCCAATCTCTCTCCCCCACTGCAAAACCACACTGCAGTGGGCCCTACAACTATCGTGATAGTCTCCCTGAATAAAGTCTGCTGTACTAATCTTTATAAGTGTCATGAACAATTTTTTCTTAAACATCACTACCAACGTTATGAGTAATTTTCTCCTTGCCTCACGGTTACAGAGAGAAATTTTCAAAATAAATCCCTCCCCACGCCCAACCAGGAAAAAAAACAAATTTAAAGAACTATGTAACTAAGAATAAAAAAAGTAGAAAGGAGGAGACTGGTATACATCTCTAGCCAATCGAATGCACATTAATACTGATCATCTAATAGAATTATTGTTACATTCAGTTTTCCAAAGTCAGCACAGTCTAGGCACCTCACCAACGGCCTTTATGGGCCTTTCTTGCTTAAAATATAAGAAGATAAAAAGTTAGCCAAACTCATGGGTCACATAAAATAAAATCATCAAAATCAAATGAACTTCAGATGAGACAGGGAGGACACCAGATCTGAATATGCTATCTGAAATAAAACTAAAGGGCAAAAACTAAAGCCCTCTCAGTGTGAGCAGATTCTGAAACACGAATCAAGACCTGGAATCCTGCCATAGAAGCAATCTAGAAAACATGCCGAAATGACCATATGGCTGCCCTGCAGAAATCTGGAAAGGAACCAGTCAAGAAGCTGACAAGAGAAACAAACATGCTTCTCACCAAATGAGGCCTGACACAGCCTGGAACCTGAGGTCTGTCAAGAAAAACAAACAAAAAAATGTAGTCAAGCAGCCATTTAGGAATGATTCTTCTCTAGGTTATAGCTCACTCAAATTTGTGTCAAATGATACATAAATTGAGATGCGACATTTGAGGAAGGCCTTCAGCCTGTTTTCAAAGAAAACCCAAGAGAGTATCTTCTTGCATCAGGGTTGTAAAAGAAAACTTCACCAAGACGGCCACGAAGGCTGGTGACAAGCACTGGAGGAATACACAACAAATTAAGATGGAGCTCTGACATCTGGAATATATCTATAAAGAAATTAACATATATGGCAGCTGAGATGCTAAAGATTTTTAAGTTCATTTTTTTTCTGGTGGAAAATGGTATTTCTTTAAGGAACCCTGGCAAAGTCATAATTAGTACAAGAACATTCTATAAACTTTATCAACTTCCAATGAATTCGATTAATAGAGCTTCCAAACATCTAAAATCTTACCTAACTAATGGTCTCAAATGTTAAAGAAATAATCACAAAGTATTAGCAACTATACAACAACCAAAATAAGATGACCAAAAATGGATATTAATACAGTAAGTGAAAGGAAAGCAAATATTCCTTAACCAGAAGACAAAATGTTTAACAAAATTTTGTTTCAAAGCACTTAACTTCCAGTTAAAGCAGTGGTAGAGCTTAGGAAATTTTTAACCAAATGAGACAGATCCACTATTATATTCCAATTAAAAAAAAAAAAAAAACGAACAAAAAAGACTATAATAAAGGCTACAGAATGGGCTATATCTTTACCACAGTATGCCAACCAATATTACTGATCAAACTCCTTGATTTTTAAAGTAGGGAAAACTGTGATCTAATAGTTCAAAACAAGCTAAAAATATCCTTTAAATGACAGAAGCAATGACAAACCTCAGAACTGGAAATACTGAAAAATGTTGTGCTTGAGAGCAAGGAAGATATGAAAAGAGAGGTGATCAAACTCAGGAAAGATTTAGAAAGAAAAGAAAAACTTATTTCAGGAATGAAGACTAAGTTAACAAGAAGCACAGTGGGTTAATGCCTTACAAAAGTAGAAAATGGAACATAAGACAAATTTTAGAATTAAAAAAAAAGAAGAGGTAAAAAGATTTTAAGAGACAATAATTAATATGTAACATAAGCAAGACTGTCCAATATATGTTTAGTAGGAGTCCCTGATAAAGACCAAAGCAACAAAGCAAAAAATACTAAAAACTGTAATAAAACTCTCCTGGAATAAAAGATAACTTCAAACTACATATTGAAAGACTATACGTGTATCTGAGAAAATGATACAGCCCAAATCGAACACATTTTAATGAAGCTAAAGTGACCTTCAAGTATAAAAACCCATAGATTAAAACTTCTTACAGTCTTGTATATTCTTGCTACATAATACATGAGAACTCAAGGAATATTGTTCCCATAAGTCTGTCCTGAAGAATCTACCAGAGAATAAGCTTCAAACAACCAACAGCTTGGAAAGGAATTAACATAAGGGCTCCTGGAATGTGTGAGCCATTCAGGTAGTAACTTTCAAAGGGGAAGAGAGTAGCAGAATGCTCAATATCTCTAAGGTAAGTCTTCCATCATTCCATGAAAGAAATGACCAGAGAAGGATTGGAAATTCATACAGTTATTCTCTCAGCACATCTGTAAGACTAAGAATTTCCAGAATATCTGATAACCAAATGTAGTTATTAAATTTCTTATAGAACCAGATATATATATACATATATTTTTAAACATTTTAATATTCCTCCAATATTTTATAGTGTTTACTCTGAGAAAAATTAATCTTAGTCTTAGAGAGGTACACTTTCTCCCTAGGTAACCTAGTAGAGAAATTAGCTCCTGCCTAACCTCGTGAAGAAACTAATTGAAATGGGGCATCCATAGTCACTCCATTAATAGAATTTTTGCCCATCCCCTTCCTCTAGAGCTGGCAATTACAGAGTAAAGTTTGAAAGTCAATCCTACAGAAGCCTGCAGCAAGAACCAGGAATGGATCAAGGAACGGGAATTCCTCTTACGGGGAAAGGTGGAGTTTACCACGGGAAAAGGTAGAATAACGGGCTGAGGGGCTTCCAGAGAGTCATTTGGAAAAAAACAAGATGGAAAGAAGCCTTGAAGAGTACCTTCACCTTGCAAGGAGCTAAATCTAGAAGGATCTGCTTTTTGAAGGAACAAAAGTAAGCAGCCTCTGTCCACATCATCCCAGTATCTATGGGACGGGTCAATAAAGAACAAAAAGTCCTAAAATAATTGTCAAGACCAAGAAAGAACTGATTGACTATTAACATTACGGAATCAGGGTCTTACCACTATTACAAAAGGACAACCAAATTCTACCATGTAATACAAGATCTTTATGATGAAATCTGTATGATGACCATAGTTCCTCTCATCCTGAAAAAGAATCTGAAAATGATCAGCTTTCTCATCTCTTATTTGAATAAAGAATGACTTAACATGGCAGAGAAAGCACAACAGTCTCCTAGACAAGTAAATATCTCTTCTTAAATCTATACTGAAAATTTGTAGAATTCTAAATCCAAATACATTTTAACAACATACAATTTATGATGAAAATAAGATTCAAGCATTTAAGTCTAAGTTATAAACATTTTGTTTAGGTAATAAAACCTACAGATTAGCTCATAATAGCATAATAATAGGGTCAACAGTTAACTCCATGGTTAAGTCGAAAAGATTAAGGAGAAAGCTAATCTGTAGGTAATAAAACCTACAGATTAGCTCATAATAGCATAATAATAGGGTCAACAGTTAACTCCATGGTTAAGTCGAAAAGATTAAGGAGAAAGGCTTAGGAAAAGAGTAACTGCTTAACCTCAATAAGATATGACTGCTAGTCAAGCTAATTTACTCATGGTAGGCAAATGATAAACAGAACTCTGAACTGAAAATACATCTGGATACCACGGATTTGCTTCATGCAAAAGAATCTAGTTAATTAAATCTAGCCGACTAGCTGTATTTCCCCCCACATTGTGTCCCCAAATCCAGCAGTGGTGAATATGTTGTTGACTGGGAAATATATAACTACGCTTCTGTAGAATAAACCCCAAATCAATAGGCTCAACAGAATGAAGGCTTCAGAAATAAGGAAACACAGATGTTTATTCTAGCATTTACTTTCATAAATACTGACATCAAAGAATCAAATATGTAGCTGTGAAGCAGTACTGTATCCAAAATTGGATGCTTCATTAAAGCTGGATATGGCCCAAAGCTGCAGGAAACATCCTGAAGGAAAAGGTCTTCTACAAATGATACCTTTGTAGAGGCCATGGAGTAAAACAGAACATGGTGAAAACCAGTTCCGTGTTTGCATACACAGGACACCTTCCACCTCAACAATTCTACAAATATTGTGCATAAAAGGTTGCCAGGAAACACTGCCAAGGACTGGGATCAACTTCAGAAAAAATAAAATAAAACTACTAGTGGCATGACTAAGTGTAGGGGAAAAGTGTCATAAAATATTTTAGAAGAGCATCATATTTTATGCCTCCAGAACAGGCATAGAACTGGCCATTATAATCTTAGCCAAAAACAGTCTATTGATATTACTGATTGAACTGGACTTCAATCAAAATGGCACTGCCCAGGAGCTACAAATGGACTGAAGTCACAAAGTTCCAGAGTTTGTTATTAGCATCTAAGTTAATTTTTTCCCTTAAATGATGAAAGAACATTGTTCAAACCAAGAGCCCAAGAAATGAGCGAACAAATATCAGACTACACTTTTGGATATAGCTTGAATCATTAACAATACCTACAACAGCTAGGGCATTTGTAATAAAAACCGGAACAACACTTCCAGATGTACTAAAAAGACTCATCTCAACATGGGAAGAAAACAAAACCACACTCGAGAAAAGAGATGGGTCAACTGGATTTTTGTCTGCCTTTTTTCTCCATTCTTTCCTTCTTCACCTCTGACCAGAATTTTTTTAAATCCTTTCTATGTAGTGTTTGAGACAGGACAAGTACGAACAATATATATTCAAACATTATGAATAATACAGTTAACTTCTTTTTCATGGATATGTCAAATCACTCATTTATCTGTCTCTTCCCCCGCCCCATATTTTAGTTATTTTACTTTCATTTAAGAATGAAATAAGAAAGTGAAACCTACTATGATTCACTATTTTGTTTATACTTAAATGATAAATGTAAAACTTATCTACCAGAGGGTAGGCTCCTTCCTAAAAGTAAAGCTCTCGTCTTTTTCTGTTTGTTTCTCTAACACCTAGCACAACTACTCAAGTTTTGTTGAACCTGTGGATATCAGTTATCCATCCTTTCCTTACTTTTAAATAAAGTAATACTCAAAAACTAGAAATCACCTGGCATATATTATGGAACTCATTAGCAAAGGAGGCTTTCTGGAAGAGCCTCAAATGGAATGGCTCCACGTTTCTTTTTAATATTCTGTATGTGAGGCTCATCTAAAATCATTGTGAATAAAGTGCAAGACAGTGACAAAAATAACTTGAATTCAGATCTCTATCATCCCATTTTCCACATTTACATAAAAGGCTATGATTTCCATGCTTCGGTATTTCACAAGCAGCTCATTAAGATAGGTTCACATAATAAATAACTCTTCATATAGTGCATAGCCAAGAAAAATAACATATTTATATAAAATAACAAGACCGCTTAATGAGACCACGAAACTTCGTGTCCTGCCACGCACTCTGGGAGACAATGGATTTATTTCCACATGGCTATCAATTCTTATAACGTCTCCAAAGTTTTTTGAAAATAGTCTCTTAAATCATTAATCAAAGAGTAGTTATAGCATCTTCAGCTAATGAAATAGCAAATTATATAAAACTAAGTACATTCCAGCAAGATCACACAATCGAACTTGATGAAGTATCTCTTGCATACTGACAGAGCACTGAAAACACTGAACCACACTTGCCTATGTGATGGATCACACGAGGTAAGAGTGAGACTCCCAAGGTGCATTTTCAAAGTGGCTCCAGTAGTAGCAGCTGGTAGACCACCTTTCTTTCAACTGTGAGGTGCAGTAAAGTTGCTAATGCTAACAGCTACAAGTTTTTAAAATTCGTAGCTTATCACAATAAAAACCCAATGTGTATCTTCCTGGCTGACAGATGGCCTTCTATATGATCATGCAGGGATTCAGACTTCCTTCATCTTATGGCTCCACCATTCCCCCAGGGCCTTGGTTGGAGTCCTCTGCTAGATTCTCTGCTTCCAGCTGGCAGATGAGGGAAGAGAATGAATGACAAGGATCAAACTAGTGCTTTTTTATTGAACACAGATGAAAATGTTGTATATCACAAAGCCTTACCTAATTGTAAGGAGGGGTAGGAAAAAGAGTCTTGATGTAGGCCAAGAGGGAGACAAAACAGGGTTTGGTGAATACTTTAGAAGTCTCTACTATAGAAGGGCTTAACTCCCTTTGCCTGAATTACCTTGGAGATGGTTTGAGCCAAATTTGAGAGTAAGTCTTGCTAAATTATTACAATTCTCACCATAAATAGAAAGATCTAACTTAATCTAATTTACAGTAATCAGTAGATTACCTTACACTGACACGGAATCCTTGCCTGACAAGGAACAAGCATGGAGCTATTGAAAGATAATAGCATTTTCAATACAAAGTGAGTTCAGTTTACAAAGAACTTGAGGTACACAATCGAGGATGCTGAGATGAGTCTTTTATGTCAAGCAAAGGATTGTGAACTTCAGAATTTTTTTTTTTTTTTAAAGAAAGACTATGTTTATAAAGAAAGACTGTGCAATGGGTCAATTAGAGAGGGGAGACTAATGGCGGGGGAACCACTTAAGAGGCAGCAGTTCTAACAAATCAAGCAATAAGTAATAACGGAGCCGTGAGGGGATGGAAAGAAGCTACCAGATTCAGGACGTAATTCTAAGGAGATGGGATAAGATATGGTGATCAGTAGGATGAGAGAAATGAGGGAGGAGGAAAAGTTAATAATTATGCTGCAAGGAAGTTGAGAACCCAACCCAATGATGCTCTGGGTCTGAAAGTCTTATTAATAAATTATTGATTTTCTGTTAGCAGCATAGAAAAATACACTAGGTCACTTTTTCAAAGCATGTTACCTAAGGGAGTATGATATATTCTACGTGAAACATCGGTGGAATATACTTTAAATTAAAACTTTTTATACAGATGGTAACAAGATCAGCAAGAATATAAACAGCATGAGCAAAACATCCAAAGACAATTATAATGATATTTTAAAATATTTGGATATGTAGACTTGCAGGATGTAATCATCATGTCTGTTTTAATTTGCTATATACACTTACCACCTATAAGAATACCCACTGCAGTCAGCAGAAATGCAATAACGACAGCTTTCAACACTTCTTTCAACTTTGAATTTAAATACCAACATAATATTCTGCTCAAAAATCACAAAGCCAACTCCAGCAGAGAAAATGATCATACACTTACTAAGAAAATTAAACTGTAGATAACTGGACTGTCATTCTAAATTATGTTAGATGATTCAGAAAAGGGAATTTATATGTAAACTGATGAATTTGTTTCTCCAAACCCATCCAACAACTTTTTACCAAATCATCCTTAAGTAAATACTTCAAAGAGTTCAGCATTTAAGACATGCCTCCCGAAGGAAATATAATTGTATTATAAATAGCAAATTTCCCCATAACCACAAGGAAGATGTTCAGAATTCTCATCTAGTTAGTTGTCCATTGGTTTTATCTTACATGAGATAAGTAAAGTCCCTAAGCCACTACCACTTAGTATATTAAAATTACTTATAGCATTATGAAAAGATGACCATGAATTTCTACTCTATATGGAGAAAGTATCAGGAGCCAGTGATTATCCAGTGATTGCTGAGAAAGGAATGCAAAATTTACAGCATTCTCTCTTTTATACACATACATACACACCACACACACACACACACACACACACACACACACAGATATTGTGTAGCCCTTAGGTATAATCAAATTAGGTGACCAATTAATTTTTTTTTGATCCGTACAGAAATTTTTTTAACATTTTTATTGGTAACAGACCCAACCTTAATCAAAATGTCCTCCAATAAGTGATGGGTAAGGAAACTGTGGTACATCCATACTGTGGAATTTTGCTCAGCAATAAAGGGTAACAGACTATTGATACTCTGAACAACTGTGATAGATCTCAAGGGCATTATGTTGAGTGAAAAAGAGCCAAGCTCAAAAGGTCACATAGTGTATGATTCCTGTTATCTAACATTCTCAAAATGACAAAATTATAGAGATGGAGAACAGATCAGTGATTGCCAGGGGTCAGGGTGGTAGGGGGAGGGAGTGGTGTGACTGCAACGGGCAGCACGAGGGAGATCTGAGTGGCATCTGACATGGTCTGTATCTTGATTATACTGGTGGCTACACAGATCTACACATGTGATGAAATGACACACACACACACACACACACACACAGTCATACACACCAATATAAAAATCCTGGTTTGATGTCATACTATAATTTTGTAAAATATAACCGTTCAAGGAAAAATGGGTGAAGGATACGTGGGAGCTCTCTGTATTGTCTTTGCAACTTCCTGTGAATGTATACTTATTTATTGACTTTTAAATTTTTATTGGGGTAGAGTTTATTTACAATGTTGTGTTACTTTCAGGTGTACAGCAAAGTGAATCTGTTATGCATATACATATATCTACTCTTTTTTAGATTCTTTTCCCATATAGGCCATTACAGAGTATTGAGTAGAGTTCCCTGTGCTATACAGTAGGTCTTTATTAGTCATCTATTTTATATACAGTAGTGTGTATATGGGTGACCAATTAATTTCTTCGTCCTTAAGTATATACAGAAACTTTAAGTTAAAATCAGACTGTAGGATTATACAGTTATAAATAAAGTCATAATCCACAGTACTAATCATATTTCTAGTCTGATTATGCTTCCTTATTGCCTTGTCCTCCTGACACTGATAACAGTAGAAGGTTTGGTGAAAGTTTTTCATGAAGGAAGAAATATTTCCTCCATTAAGCTGGTTAGGAACAGTGTGGTAGGAAATTATAACTCAAGTAATAACTTTTTTTTTATAAGGACAACATAATCCAGAAAAAAACTTGGAATATTTATCTAATTTAAAAGCATACCTTTCCACAGAGAAATGTGAGAAATAAAATCATTAGTCCATATGAATTCTTTCCCTTTTAGGGGTTCACTGAATACAAAATTTCTTAGAATTTTAAAACTCAGACTAGAAAGGAAATGGAAAAGATCTATCCATGTTCACTTATAACAACTTCTTAGGATATTAGTTAACCCTGCTAAATGTCAGTAGAACATTTTATGTAGCAGTGAGAAATTACACTATTCTGTAATATATTTTTACAACCTCAGATGAACCTCAATCTTGTGTAACTGACTTCCTAAAAAGTTTGTGTAAATAACACTTTGCTAAATCGAATAATTTTACTTGCAGGTAAATTAGCTATTCTCTAAAGCAAACAACCACCCCAAAATCTGCTCTACACTTTAAAATTTTTACATTGCAATATAGAACAAATTAATATGTAATTTATATTCTCATTGCTTGCTTAGTATAATCATGATCTTTCTGACAGATCTAAAAACATTGAGATTTTTAATTGAAAATGCCCACCAAATTTGTGGCATGATGGTTTTTTGAATTTCTCCAAATATAACCGCTTCAGAAGCTGATTCCATGTTAACCCCACCATGCTAGGCCAAACTTTAGCAGAATATTATAATATGTCCAGGCAGCAATATAGCTTAGACCTAGATGTAATATAGAAGCCACAAGGTAATGCTCTCCTAAGCTTCATCTAATAAGGGAAAAACACATATAAACAAGTATTTGGTATTCCAAAAAGAATACCAAGAAGTGCAACCTAATCTTGAAAGATAAGCATAGAACATAATAATTCCCATATGAAGTCCAAACCTCAGAGAAAATAGTGGGTCAAATTCTTGGCAGATTTTAAATGACTTGACCTGGTTGAGAAAAATGAATGTGAGCACCCCAATTGCACCTAGAATACGTATTCTGGGAGGGTTAAACAGAGCTCCTCAGACATAGCGGGGACTCAATAAATATTTATTGTGTAAAACAGGGAGAAAATGCATTCGTTTTACTCATCAACATACTGCCAACAACTACAATACCTGAAAACAAAAATTTCTTGAACGAACAGTTATCACTGAAGTTACATTAAAGCTACACTCACCTTTGGCCATGTGTTAACCAAAAAGACGAAGAGTGGGCAAACGCAATCAACTGACCAGGTGTTTTTCAATAACAGGTCACTTCAATATGCAAAGAAAGAACAGAATTTTAAAATAAGTTTTTTAAAGCTATCTGATCAAAATATTGCAGAATATTGTAGCTTTTTTCCAAAACCTGATTTCTGAGCGCAGTCTAACTCCCTAATTTACAATGCTAATGAAACTGTATTTAGCAATGTTTGCTAATCCCTGTTTAGTTAAGTATTAGACACTTAAATGAAATAACCTGACTTTAAGCAGGAAAAGGACAGTTGATTCTATTCAGGGAGATGCACCAGAGTACCTCCAAAACACTTTGGAAGAAAGAAAACGACACTGTCACAGAACACTCAAAAATATCATAATTTGTTGATAGACTACCAGCTAATATATAAACAAACCTGTATTTTACTATGATCCTTTTCCCCATTCGTGGGAAGATCATTTCACAGGTTTACATAAGTATAGCAAAGTTCTTTAAGGTAACTGAGCAACTGAGCTCTACTAGTTTTTGTTATCTTCTAAGATACAAATATTACTTCATTAATCCAACTTATAAACTGATGTATTTCACTAGTAAAGTAATTACACAAGAAAAGTCATGAGAAACTTCATCACATAGACTCTATAAAACACTTTCAGTATCATAACAATCACAATAAAAATACCATTTCTAATGTTACTTATGAAAGGATTCATGGTCCACACTGACTATCAAAGAGGGCTTAGAGTAAGCACAAGTGACACTGAAAAACGCCACTACATCCTGAAAGGAATTGTTAAAATGGAGATTGAAATATCTTTTCTATTATACATCACATCAGCAAACCTAGAAAATGGAAAAGAGCCCAAGGAGGCATAAATTGAGAAGATACTGCACCTTGCTGCTTTGCCATGAGAGTGAAATATAAAAAGATACTATTTTGAATGCTGCTAAATTATCAAAGAATGGTAAAAGTTATGAATCACAATGTTATGGTTGAATGGAGCCTTACGATGCTTTATTGTAAATGTAGAGCTTACGTTATCAAATAGGAAAATGCAAAAGACTCATTCTACCCAGATTTTAAGATTTCATGTGAAAGGCAACTTTAAAAATTAAATCTAAATTCTGTCTTGACAAAGTGGTAAGTACTTTCAGGACCAAGGGGAAGGCTTACTAATGACATAATAAGGTTTTGAAGTGCTATGACATATTTATATACATATCTGAGGCCTGAATCACTGGGAATACTTGCAGCTATTTTAAGTTCTATGGACCCTAGAGTTGAGTTCCATTTAGCTTTCTCTTCACACCCCACCAAAGCTAATTTTGGCCTTTCTGTGACTTACCTGTATAAGCAATGGGACAAGCCATTGTGCATGCTTTCCTGCCCCATAATTAATTGGGTTCCAAAAGCAACTCTCACCTGACCTGAGGTCGGGATGTAGAGAGTTACACGGCCCTTTGGGCCTTCTGTGCATGCCGCCTGATCTTGGGCAGATTACTTAAGTTCTCAAGAGAGCAAGAGAAATTATAAAAGTGTTCTATATTGAGTTCCGGTGAAGACTAGTTGCTGACATAAAAGCTCAGTAAATAACTAATTTTACTAAGAATCATCTAGTCTACACAATGCTATAGAAACAATATGGTACTGGCAATAGAAACAGACACATAGACCAACGGAACAGAGGACCCAGAAATAAATCCACGCATATATGGTCAACGAATCTTTGGCAAGGGTGCCAAGAATATACAATGGGAAAAGGACAGTCTCTTCTATACATGGTGCTGGGAAAAGTGGATATCCACATGCAAAAGAATGAAACTGGACCCTTACCTTACATCATGCACAAAGTTAACTTGAAATGGATTAAAGACTTAAATTTAAGACCTGGAACTATAAAACACCTAGAAGAAAACATAGGGGAAAAAGCTCCTTGACATCAGTCTTGGCAATGATATTTTGGATATGATACCAAAAGCATAAGCAACAAAAGCAAAAATAAACAAGCAACTAAAAAGCTTCTGCACAGTAAAGGAAACAATCAACAAAATAAAAAGGCAAGTTGTGGAATGGGAGAAAATATCTGCAAACCATACATCTGATAAGCGTATGGTTTTTTGTATACGTACATTTGCTATGTCCAAAATATATATCGAATTCATATAACTCAATAGCAAAAAACACAAATAACCTTATTAAGAAATAGGCAAAGGATCTGAATAGACATTTTCCAAAGATGACATGTAAATGTCCTATGAGGGTACACGAAAAAGTGCTCAACATCACTAATCACCAGGGAAATGCAAGTTAAAACCACAATGAGATACCACCTCACACTTGTTAGAATGGCTATTGTCAAAAAGACAAGAAAATAAGAAGTGTTGGTGAGGATGTGGAGAAAAGAGAAAACCCTTGTATAACATTGGTGGGAATGGAAAACAGTATGGAGGTTCCTCAAACACTTAAAAATAGACCTATCATATGATCCAGCAATCTCACTTCTGAGTATATACCCACAGGCAGTAAAATCAGTATCTTGAAAAGGTATCTGCCCTCCCATGTTCTTTGCAGCATTATCCACGATAGCTAAGATGTGGAGAACCTATGTGTCCACTCACGGAGGAATGGATAAAGAAAATGTGATATACATATAAAATGGAATATTATACAGTCTCTTACAGAAGGAAATCCTGCCATTCATAACAACATAGATGAACCTGGAGAACATTTTACTGAGTGAAATAAGCCAGACAGAAAAACAAATACACAGGGAAAAACAAAAACAAATATGATCTCACTTATGTGCATAATCTAAAAATGTCTAATTCATAGAAGCAGAGAGTAGAATGACGGTTGCCAGGGACTGGCAAGTGGGAAAAGTGGGGAGGTCAAAGGGTACAAACTTTCAGTTATGAGTAAGTTCTGGGAATCTAATGTACAGATGGTGACTACAGTCGATAATACTGTATTGTATACTTGGAATTTGCTAAGAATAGATCTTAAGTGTTCTCATCACACATCAAAAAAAAAAAAAAAAAAGGCATCTATGTGAGGTGATGGAGATGTTAATTATCTTGATTGTGGTAATCATCTCACATTGTAAATGTGTACCGAATCATCACACTGTATACCTTAAAATATATAGAACTTTTATTTGTCAGTTATACCTCAGTAAATAGTAAACTTACTTTTCCTTTAATAAACTTACTTTTCCTTTCCACAGCGGAATCTTTCCCCTACCCAACCAAACTCTTAATAAAAGCCCACCTATATCATTTTAAAGATAGAGAAAATAAGATGCAAAGAGTTAAGAACTTACTATAAGTCAAATGTTAGAAGTGGAACTATAACCCAAGTCTCTTGACGCCAAATCTAATATTTTTCAGTATACCTTTCTGTTTCTAAGCCTCTTTTATGGAACCATTTGGAAAATCATTTCTTCGGTCTTTAACTTGATAATTAATTCTAGAGAAAAAAGCCAGGTTATTCCATTAAGGAATAAATGTAGCCACTCACTGCTTCATTCCACCTTTACCAGAAATAAGACAATCCCCAAAGCGAATGTATAGAATCAGTTATAGGGCAACTCTAGTTGTCAGTCAGTGCTCATTCAATCCTATATTCAAGAGTATCAACAGCAATCACTTTATTAGGTATATCATAGGTATTAACAAAGCTAATTAAGCCACAAAGAGTTCATTCTTGTCTTGTTTGTTCTGCTCAAGAAAAAAACTGTGTAATAATTTTAGAAAATGTTTCACTAAATAATTGATCTTTTAGTAATATAAAAGTTAAAATTAGCTATAGGGACTACTAACGGAAATTCACCCTGTGGCCATACTGGCTAAGTAAGGGGATATTACTGTCAGTAGCTGATAGGTATTTTATCTTTAGACACTAGGCAGCAAGTCTTAGCAGTTTTTGCCTTCTTGTTACGAAACATCCAAAAGTTTAATGGATTTCTGAATTCTAATAGCTTGGAAGACAATTTTGGACATCAACCTTCCCACACAATAATGGATCTCACTAGTTTCTTTAACTCATCCTTATTTTTGGTGAGCCATTATTAAGGTGCACCATAGTTGCATTGCATTAAGTTACAAATATACAGAGTTCAAACCCACAAATTGCAGTGATACTATTAGCTCTTGGTGGGGCTAAATTAACCTAGTACCAGTTGCCAGGACAATCACTTGAGACCAGAATCTCTGCTTAGTCATTCCTGAAGCATTTACCAGTTTACCACCACGTATAACTAACTTTGAATAATCATGGAGAAACATACTTCTCACTACAATACGATTCAAGAACAGCACAGATTCTAGAAGTACACAGGGCCAGATACAACCAAGTCCATATCCTTGACCCCTCAGGAACCAGGATTTCTCTCACACACACTGTTGCTCATACCCTCCTCTCTGTCTCTCTCCCTCTCTCTCTCTGACACATTTTTAGACATTCGGAAAATGTCAAAGCATACCCCAGCACAGTGTAATAGTGCTGTGGAACCAATAGAAAACCTATTCTTCAGTAATTCTTATAGCTCAGAAATCACAGCTGATGACCAATATCAGTCTCTTTTTAATTAGGAGAAATAGGATAATCCTGTGGAATGAACGCTGTATCTGGAATCGGAAGATAGGATTTGAAATCCACTTTCTTGATGAACGAAAGTATATATTGCCTTATATAGAGTAAAGCACTCACATGTTTTCTTCCTTTGTACCTACAACAATTAGAGATACAACATAATATTGGGGAGGTTATTCAGGTACTCATGAACTTGCCTCGTCCTGCAAGCCGCCACAATAACATTCACCTGAGGTAAACCACACTGCTCAAAGGGATCTGCCATGTTTGTTCCTACAAAAATGAAATACTAGCAAAGTATTTTTCCACAATTTGTTCATAAGTAAGTATAATCCTGTTTTCTTTAGAATTACTATAACTCCATTATAATTTGTTTTGCAGAACAAGCACAAGTATTATCCTTCTAGAATCAACTGGATGACCCATGGAGTCACGGTCAGGTCTAGGGTTCAGATGAGAGGTAGAAAGGGAAGGAGATTGGCTCCTGGCTCTTCCATCAGCTTCTCACTCAGGTTTTTCACATCAATAGGTGAGCAGTGTTCTCTCTTTCCTCCACTGACTTTGGACAAACCCAGTTAGAGACCAGCATCAGAGAAGCTCAACCTCTTGTTAAAATAAATAGAATATAGGACAGAAACAGCATCAGTGATTTGGTTTCTTTGACATTTAATGAGAGAACAAAATTATATATTGAAGACAAAAGACAACAGTGCCAGGCACACACCCAGGACAGGTGCTGTGAAAAAGCCTATTGTGGTGGTGTCTGGGGATTGAAACTCTGGAGAAAAGACTAAAATTAAGAATAACAAAGTCATTAGTATATACTTCTTGGCAGATTCTTAGCTGTATGTGGAAGCTTTGATAAAACAGGCTTTTAGCAATGTTTTAAATTTCAGATTTAAGAAAAATCCTCTCCTACTCGCCATTTGTTGAACACTGCCGTTTATTTCCATTGCTATTCATTGCCATGGAGCCCAATTACTCCTTTGTTTTCTTATTCACATTTAGTCCACAGTATCACAAATAAAAATCACAAGGATACCATTACCCTTCAACACTTCCCCAATGTATAAATCCTAATTTGCATTAAATCCTTGAAGCAACATACATTGCAGTGAATGAAATGTCCTTCTGTAAAAAGTACTGTAAATAATGAAAGAATTTTCAGCTCAATATATATACACGACTTTACATACAGTTAAACTGACCAAGGTGCTTTTCTACACCCTAGGTATACAACATTCAATATGCTTAGAATAATAGTTATTTGAAAGGAATATAATCTTTGAACATAAAACAGTTGAAGAATAAAAAACTTCTATATATTCACTTACCTATTTTGCTATTGACCCACTGATGGAGAAATTTTACGTACCATAATTAATGGGAAAATTTAGTTAATGAAAGCTGCTGATACTTAGTGTAGTTCTCAAAGGCTGAAAACCTTTCCCAAAAATCAGTATCTGAAACCTGTCTCTTTAGGAAAAACAGTCAAAGCTTTAACTGTTTTCAGTCTAGTATAAGAAAGCTTTGAAACAAGTTAACTCTAAGCACTCAAGGAAAACTATTTTTAAAAGGGGGGGGACAAGACGAGGACCTTAATTTTCAACAATATCGGCCTGAGAAGTAACTTTATAAGAGAATGTCTGAGTATCTTTAAAAAGAGAGAGAAAAAAAGTACTTTAAAATGTTGGAAGTCCACAAACTGAGCATAGCAGTAAAAAGGACTCGAGGGAAAATTTAATGAAAAATAAAAAACTGAAAGCAAATTATTTGATCAAAACACAGACACACACACACACACACACACACACACATACATGCACACACACTGCAGGCAGTCATTCAGCATTATATGCTAGCTGGCTTTGTATTTTCTTTTAAAATGTAATCATGACTTCTTAATGTATAAAACAATAAGGCTCTCAAGGTACTCATGAAAAATTCTTATCAAATTTCACTCTAGAGTTAATGATATTAGGCATGTTAAATCAGGAATCAACACATGCTATTTTCCATAGCAGGAACTATATAAATTACAAGCTCTTCCATGTTTTTGTTATTAGGTTTGGTACACTTAAAAATAAGCGGTATTCTACATCGAGTGCTCTAACGCAACGGTTTTTATATCTTTCAGAATTTATAATTCATCTCCACCCTCAATCCTTACAAAAAACCACAAAAGGACCTGCAATTGCTATTTACTGTCTTGCCCAATAAAACTGTATTTGTTCTGTTTTTGAATTCATAGGTTTTGCTTTATGAAGTTTTCAGAAAGAAGCAACTTTATTATATTTTCATTGTTACTCATGATTTTAGCTTAAAGATCATTCATTTTAACACAACATCCTGCTATATTCTCATTTGGGTTGTTCTATTTATCTCAAAGGTACACTTATGTATTACCATTACAAAACAATAACTATTTGCATAATACTTCATGATTTTACATCTATTAAAAACACATCACAGGGAGCCTGAGGATGCATTCAGTAGCTTGTCATTCACCACTTCAAGACCCTTCAGAGCTGAACAAGGGGGAGGGGGACATTTTGCCAAAGGCAGAAGAAATGAATATAAATAACAAACTCTGAAGTTTTAAAAATAGAAAAGAAAATTTTAAAAATGCAAACAAAAATATGATCATATGCATAAACAAGATAATTTCAATTTTTAAAACTCCATGTTCTCTATACAGAGCAAGGTGTTTGGAGATTTATGTATCTTCTATTATGATACCCATTGAAATTATCTAAAACTGTGCTACAAAAATAAAGAAAATTACCATCTTCTTGCTAGATTTTATAAATATCATATTAAAATTGTGCCTATTTACATAATTCAGCTTTTCCTCAGCCTTGTGAAACAATCTGAGTATCATTTCTTTATTATTCTAGACTTAACCCTATAAATGTGCACATTAAGAATGTTTCAGAGGGAGGTAATAATGATCTAACATGTTCAGAAATTACACTGTCTCATAACTTCTTCTTGGTAAAGCAATTACAAAGAAAATTGTTTACATCTTCTGTATTTTCTTCCATAACCACCAGTCCAGATAAAAAAAATACTGAATGCTGTTATGTCACCTCTAGTCCAAATGCTCATAGCACTTGAAGCTTTTTGTAAGCAATATGCTTCTAGACTAAACACATATCCCTGAGCCACCACCTACCTAATTTAACAGTTTTAAATGTAGTTTCAAATGCAGCGTAATACCATCTTAAACACACACACACACACACACACACACGGAGTGTGCAGAAAAGCAAGGAGGTGGAGAGCCAGAAATGGAGCACGTTGTTGTTTTTCATTCATGCAGTATAGTGATGTCAGTGTCTGCAGCAGCAGCAGCGGCAGGAGCCTTGACCTGTGGAGGCTACAATCCACTGAAGTCAGAACCTTGCAGAATTCAAAAGAAACTGAGTAGATAATTGTTTGAAAAATTGTTCAACTGTTCATAGCATGAATTTTAAATAGATAAGTAAAAAGAATAGATTAGTTGTATCGTTTTAACTTAGGTAGAGAGGAGCAAGGTGGGATGTGGAGAAGTAACAGAAAGGTAATATCATCAGGGAACCGGGGGCAGAAGAGCCTACATTCAAAATCATTTCAATGTAAGAAACTGACAAAACCACCTGGTGTTAAAAACAGCAGAAAGGCCTCTTCTGTTCCCAATACAAGTTCTCTGATGCAAATCTGTCTCCTGAACAACCAGATTCAGAGAAGTGTTTTCATCATGATCGCGTTAAAATTGCATTCAACTCAGATGTGACATACTACAACAAAGAGGACAGTTTAAGCCTGGTCACAAATTTCATTAAAACTACTTGATGATGGACCTTGTAATTCTTAAGCAATTAAGACTTCTGAAGGATGCAGAAAAACAAGTTGTACTACAATCTGTTGTCAGATGTGTTTATCAACAAAAGGGGAGGAGGTACTAGATGACCAATATATTGCTGCAGCAGTTGCTGAAACTACTCACTATGCCCGCAAACCCTCTGAACACAGTCTTTCTGCAGTGCTTATATTATGGCTCTTACATTAGTCCCTAAAAGAAAATCCCAAAACTCAATCTATGTACTGTTGAAACTAAATCACTCAAAAATTTATGTAACTGCTGCCTTCTTTTCATTCTGTTACCTCTCATTTCATACAGTTCTAGAAAACGTGCAAAGGAGTTGCACATGGCATTAATCTGTTAGAAAATGGTGGCCTTTTCTATAAAATACAGCCAATGTGTATGTGTGTTCAGTTGTGGTCATTATTAGGGCGATCACGTTGTTTTCATTCATTCATTCAGGATTTGCTGGAGGATGTCAGTTTCTGCAGCGGGCTTGAACTGGGGGAGGAGTGGGGGAGCAAATTCCTTCCGGTGCATTATGATTACAGGATGCATTTCTCGGTGCTCCTGGACACATACCACTGCACTACATCCTACCCTGCCTCACCATCAAGTGGTCTGAAAACAAGGGCCTTAGCAACATGCTAATTACAGGTCAGAAATATTAAAGCAAAACACCAAAACTGCAATCTATCTTAACACAGTCACGTTCTCCAAGTCTAAGACCTTCATCAAGAAAACTCCAGTAATAAAATTACACATACCACATAAACATTGCACAGGCTCCACAGTGATTCCCTTCCAAGCAGAGAGTTTCCCCCTCGGTATGATCCGTTCTCTCCACAACGCGGCAGCAGCATCTGTAGCCCTAGCGTGCTATCTAATAACATGAGCTACTCCTCCCTCCCTTAGGAGCTTTACATCCCTGTTTTGGCTAAACTTCCTTCTCTCCCCCAGGACTAAACTAGATCATTCACCGTGTCCCTAAACATAAACCAAACCACACCAAAACGCAAAACATCAAGGGAAGCCGACAGCATCCACCAGCTCACCATTACCTTTGACAGCTAAGAAAAACGAAACTTGAGATCCTTTAACAGCTCAACTGAACTGTTAAGTGTACTTAAAAATAGAAGGGAAAAAGGGAGCACACTCCACAAATAGGTCCTTAGAAATTTACCATGAAAGTCTTGAGTTGGGCATAAACTGTTTCCAGTGCAGTACCGCCCTGAGGCATATGACTATATAAAGTAGAGAAAAGAGGGAGCCCCCCCCTCCAAAAAAAAAGCCCAACCAAACACTATACACTTCAATTGCACATCCAAAACTGTCCCCTCTACACACCCAACAGGATATCCTTACATCATAACTGCTGCCTCCACCTCCCCACCCCCATAAAAGAAAACAAAAATTATCCCGGTAGGCACAGACACGTTATAGGAACTTTGTAGGAAAGCACAAAGAGGCTGTACAGATTACAACCACCACCTTACCTGCTGCCGGAGAGTTTGTGTGCGTATTGTTTTTAAGTGTTTCGCCCAGCTCCTCCTTCCCCCACTACAAACAGCAAACACATGAGTGAGCTAATCAGCTCTTAAACTGAAAAACCTTTCGATCCAGGCGAGTGATGGAAGATAAAAGCTGAGGGGCGCCAGGAGGGTCAAATAAAAGTTGCTCCGCAGTTCGCTCATCCAAGCCCCGCAGCCACCGCAGGGGGCTGAGGTTCCCAAAGCCACTTTCACACCTTCGAGAATGCACTAGCAAAGAGAAGCCCGGAGAGGCTGAAGTTTCCACGGAGGGCGCCGTCGGGGAGACGCAGCCCGGGAGGACGCAAGGGTTGGGCTCGCTACCTCTGCACACGGGCGAGCCGGGGCTCCGGCGCTCAGGTGAGTGGCTCCTCCGGTGGCTGTCTGGGGACCGTCTCGGGCGGCCCTTGGCCCGCGGCGCCTGCTCGGTCGGGGCCGCGGTCGGCGGCGGCGTCGGGCCGGGCTGGCCGGGGCCGCGAGCCGCGCCGGGCCCCGGGAGGCTGCCCAGCGAGGCGGCGGCGGCGGCGGGCGGGCGCGTGGGACTGTGTCGGCTGCCCCGCAGGAGCTGGTAGGGCACCGTGGCGCGGATGGGCTGCAGCAGCCGGCCGGCTCCCGCAACCGGGGCGCAGCTCACGCCGCCGCCGCCGCCCGCACCGTTCCCGCTCCCGGCGGCGGGGGTGGCGGGCGGGGAACCCGCGGCGCTGCGCCGCATCCTCTGCGGCGGGGGATGAGGAGGAGGCAGTGCACATGGTGGCTCCGCGGGCCCTGGACGATGCCGGCCAACACCGAGGCGCGGAGCGGGAGGCGCGCGAGCGCGTGGGAGCCGGCGCGCTAGTGCGTGCGAGTGTGTAAGGGGGAGGGGCGGGGGGATCGTGGAGGGGGAGGAGTCTCTCGGCTCCCCCTTCGCAACGCGCACCCCCGCCGCCTCAGCGAGGGGGGGATGGAAGGCTGCGAAAACAAACGTCCAACGGCCCCAACCACCCGACCGGGCTGGGTGTGGCGGTTACGGCCGGGGCCGCGAGGAGCCCGGAGCCGCCGCCGCCGCCGCCGCCGCCGCCCCGGGCCTCGCGCTGACAGGGGAAAGGGGCAGCCGCCGGCATCACGCAGACGCGCGGGGCTGCACGCGCACGAGAGCCCGGCAGCTGCAGGGAGGCCCGGGATCCCTGCTTCTGGGGACCTGGTAGGGGGAAAGGGCCTCGAGGTGCCTGGCTGAACGCGGAGCCGCGCCGCCGGCTCCTCTGCCCGCTCCTCACTCCATAAGGAACCTAACCCCCCAACCCGTACCCCGCCCCCTGCACCGCCTCCCGGCGCTCGGGGCGGGCAGCTGACGCAACAAGAATTCCCATTGTCTCCGTCATTCTCCACCAGCACGCGACTGATTGGTTTCCGGGTAGGAGTGAGAGGAGCACCTGCCAACGAACGTGGGCGTCCTACTTTGGAGGCGGGATACGAAGGAGCGAAGGAGGAGAAAGGGGCTGTGCGTTCAAGGAGGGGCGTGAGAGTTGACAGGCTTTGAGGTGAGAGGGGGGCCGTGATTGGGCTGCCCTGGAAGAGTGGGTCCGTGTGTGTCCTGCGCGTACCCCGACACCCACAGACGCGCACGCCCAGGGAAGCAGGTTGTGGGGGCTCCACCCTCCAGGGCCGTTTGTACCACTTGAGACAGAGGATACGTCAGGCAAACTTGACTTTGCAAGTACACCTATTCTGGTGGTAGGATGTTTGAGAAGAATCCATCCCTTCCCCACTAATTTTAGTAATCTGAGTTTTTGTGGTGTGTAGACTAATCAAAAGAATTTAAGGCCATCAGAAGCAATGTCTGGGGGTTGGATTGAACACTGGGCGGATACTTTTACAGTTATCCTATGGAGTGAAAAGAGATCATCAAATCTTATGTTCCAAGACAATAACTCTGAATTGCAGGGGTCAACAAGGAATTGTCCATCATTGCACCGTCAGTTAAATGGAGGTGTAATGGAGGGCACGCCCTGTTGTCTTTTCCCAGAAGCAGATGGCCTCTTGGGAGAAATAATACCAGACTTGATGTAACAATCCACTGGGGTAAATTTAGTTTTTATTCTGCAGTGGAACTGAAGAGAAACTAAGATTTTGGATGACTGTCAGGAACCGAAGTTTACCCCACAGTAAACCAAGGTTTGAAACATTAAGCAGGAACAATTGATTGAAGGGTCCACATCAGATACCCTCCATCCGTTTCCATGAGAGAAAAAAGAAGTGGGAGATCAGATTGGTCTACTCTTGGTGTCTGCCCACACTGACAAGTCTTCCTCTGATTTCAGGCACTAAATGCAGGGGTCAGTTTCACTTAGAGGAGCCATCCCTCTCAGCTTCATTGTGCCCTCAGAACAGAAAGCATACTAGGTTCTGTAAAAAGTGGATGAAACCACTTTTTCTGTAAAATGCAAGAATTGCACCCATGAATACTAGTGACAGTTCCTCACTTTATCACATAGTAGAATAACAGCTAACATTTACTGAGCATTTCATGTGTCAGCCACTGTTGTAAGAATGTTTTATGTGTTAATTCCTTCAATCCTCCTATAATCCACAAGGTAGATACTACTATTATCCCCATTGTGTTCACATGTATTTGCTTTCCAGAATAACATATATTAAATGTAAATGTAGTAAAAACTTTATCTTTTAAATTTAGTATAATTGACCTATTGTATTATTTTTTCCACCTAAAATGAAAGATTTCCTCATTCATTAGGAAATTGCCTTCCTTCATGGGGAAAATGAATGATAAATGGCTTCTTTCTGATGACTTTTTCAGAGTATCAAGAACAAAAATTGACGGATTAAAATATGTGAAGTGTTTAAAAATGCTGGTAAATTTCCAAGTTGTCGATTCGATTACAGCATGGTTTCATAATAGAAATGTTATCTCTGGCCACTCCTAAATATAAGTATGTAACGACCCCAACACTTTAGATTACAGTCATTCTAAATTTATACCAAGCCACAGTCCTAATGATTTGGATCTAAAACAACCTACCTAGCCATGTGTTAAAGTCTTTCTGTGTTTGTTCCAAACTGCCAACGCCAACTTAAATCAGACAACCAAAACAAATCTAAATGACGCACACAGAGAACTAGTATGATCTTAAAATACTATTTTCAGTTGCTGATAAGTCACCATGACCTATTTGGAGGTTCAATCACCTTCTCTTTACTAAATATATCTTGGTTGCCTCTTAAACCTTTGTTCTCATGAAATAAATACTGTTCTTTATGTGTAAGGAATTCAGTCTCCGAACAAATCAAAGGTGGGCTAAAATCAACTAAAGCCAGTATCGGCTTTCCAATGTCCATTTGTTGAGTTCTTAACAGTATTTTATTCTTAGTGAGTTTGGGAGTGGGCTCCAAGGGTATGAAAAGAAGCTTTAGGAAAACATACCCCTCAGTAAATTGGGACCCCCCCCCCCTTAGAAGGAAGTGTGGATTGCTGGGCGAGAAGAGCATTGTTACCCGACTGTGCTAGCTATGGGATGGTTAGGTCCCGTGCAGATTAGCTCTATTTGTTGAATGTAAGTGTAACAAAATCCCTGGAAATTCTATATATGTTAATGTTGGTAATGACCTCTTTACTATGTTGACCTACCTAGAAGAAGACAACACTGAAAGCGCAATTTGGTGGCATGGGAAATACCTTTGTTCTCAGTAACCCGTGTCTTGGCTGTTTGTGGAACAAGATTCCACCGTTAGCTAATCTGAAGTAGAACTATGACACTTACTTCTTGGTTCATATATGGTAATGGACTATACTTTAGGTTCCATTAAAACTTGGAATCATTGGCTACCTCTGATGAATATGTAGCCCCATGTGAAGAGAGAATGAGATAGCTAACGGGCCTACAGAGCTACCAAAACCTCCCTCTTCTAGTTTCATCCAGGTTTGCCAGGGGATGCATCCAAGCCCCAACCAAATCTAAGAGGCAGTCCAGGCTGTCAGTATCAGAAATGAGGTCACGGCTGAGAGAGAACACTAAACAGATCTGCACTGATGTTCATCTTCAGCTGATTAAACTCTCTTGTAGGTGGATTCTTTATAGCAGCAACAAAAAGAGCCTTGCCTGAATTTTTGTCCCTGGCAGATGCTTACAGTAAAACTCCTTACTGCTTGTGACAGGCTACGTGCACCTTTGCACTAGGTGTTCTAAATAAATAAAAACTACTGGTTTCTTTTTTCTCATTGTATTTTTAAACTTCACCATGGTAAACATGTGTTTGAATTTGCAGTAATTAAAAATAAGCAATAAGAGTTTTCTTTTTTACAGTTAAACCCTGGGTACGATGAAATACAGCTGGAATCTTCAAGGGTGCATCTTCAAGGTTGCGTTTGCTTAATAATTTCTTGCCAGAAAGTTACAGGCACCATCCAGTCCAGCCACTAAGTACAGTTTCAAGTTAGTTACACATGAGACAGTGAGGGCTCACAAGCTGATGCAGAAGGAATAATTCTGCCTTCTGTCTTAATAGAGATGGAGAAAAAAGAATTCTGCCTTCCGTCTTGATAGAGACGGAGACTTCTGCGTGTTTCTGTGCGTTGATAGTTTATGTGTACACACGCAATTTGCTTTCTCTGGCCAGGACACAGCAAGGAGCAGTTCACTTAACAGCATACATTTCTTGATCTGGATTTTGTTCAAAATGCTGGCTCTGATGAGACTTTTATTTGGATGTTGCCTCAATCCCTTAAAGCATAAAAACCGTTCAGTACAGGTCTTTCTCCTACTGTAATCACATCTGTGCCAAATTAAAAATATTGCTAAGCACTCCTTGAAAATAAGTGATGCAATAAACATCATCTTTTGCTTAGCTGTTAGCACAGTATTAGGACGTTGTGCTTCCGTGACCATGTATTTGGTAGCAAATTATATTTCTGCTTTTTAAATTACTCAAAAAAGTCAGGATTATTCAGGTCCTTTGTTTCTTCAAATCATGTTATTAACATGTATTGACATATATAGTTCTTTCTTCTTTTATCTTAGGTGTATATAATTTTATCAGCTTTGCAGGAAAAACAGATACCCTCAGGGTCTGATCTGGTATTGGAGGAGATAAGCTCACTTTTAGCTCATGCCTAATAACATTACATTACTGTTTAGAAAGAGAGAGCAGGCTATGTCTTATAAATTTTAATATACTCTTTCTGTCATCGAATAACAACTGAGTTATCCTACTGATAAACCATAGGACTCATACGGAACTGTGGATGATGTCTATTCACTCTATTTTTGCCAACTAAGAGTACAGAAGAATATTATGCAATGGCCAGCATCCCAGTGACTTTAGGAACCTGTATACAGTGAGCGCCTCTTCACATAGTGTTCGTGGAGCATTGTTTCCAATGATTTCAGGAGGAGAACCAAAAGGGAATGGAAAGGATAATTAACTGAATATTTGTGCCATTGGGCAGTGGAACATCCCTAAGCCTCAGTTTCCTCCCTGGTAAAATAAAGAAGAGAGTTCCTTTCTCACAGGATGGCTGTGACTGTTAAGTAGGATGATGTAATTAGATGAAAAGAGTTTGTAAAGCACTATGTTGGTGATTGTTATTGCATAAATATGAGCACATTAGGAAAGACCTTATGAAATGGGGTGCTTTAGCACTCAGGGGAGCCATTACCTGGGGAGTTAGAGAAGGGACAGGTTGAACACCGTTGATGCTGGCGCTGCAAAAGCCACTCCCCAAATTTCCTGGTTTGCGGTGACATTCAGCTCATTCAAGGTAAAGGGGCCAGCCTGCCCCTCCCATAGCAACAGAATTCCCCGTTTGGCAAAGATGTCTGCTATGGTGACTGATGTCGTCCACTGTAATATCAGGAAACGTGGGAGTATTAATGGAAAGGAGGTTAGCATTCTCTTGAGGGAGTTCAAGGAAGCTTTTCCAACGGGGAATTGAGATGGGCATCAAACTACGATTTAAGCAGCTAATGGGCATTAACTAAATATACAACAAGGAAAGCTGGTCAGGTGAAATACAGATCAACTCTTCCTGTCTCTACAAACACACCTCAGGGCCTGTTAACACAGTAGCTCCACACCCCAAGGAAGAGAGTTAAAGACAACGGACTAGGTGACGCCAGTGTCCTGGGGGCAGGAGGGTGCCTGGTGGCTGAGGAGATGTGCTCTGTTTGCTGTAAGCAGAGGTTCTACCACCATCATCTTCTTTTGCAACAACGGAGACAAACACAGGGGATTTTCCTGAGCAGCCTGAGTGACAAAGAAATGAGGCAAATGAGTGAGAAACTGATGAGCGTTCATCGAAGAGCAACAAATATGATTTATCAGCCTGAAGGGACTGCCTTCAGAGGGAAGAGGAAAGAGACAGGTCTCCCAGCATGACCACTGGCTCTAGCTAGCAGGGACTGGCTCATCAGCCGCAAGGACTTGAAGGGTGTAAATAGCGGGGACGGGGAGAAATTATTTTGTGTGGTCCAAGGGGACGGCAGGAGGAGTGACGGAAATGAGAGTCAAAACAAAGATAATTCAGGCAGCTGAGCAAGACTCATGCCCTAATGGAGAGATCTATTATAGACTGTGCTGCCCTGTCCCCCAGGAGGGATGGAGGCCCCGTCACTTGTGCCATTTGCAATTGGGAAAGGCACTGAAACGTAGATCAGCGTATTGGAGAGGGAAAAAACCACCACATGCCCTCAGAGAATCAGTGGGATGCCTTAATAGGTCTTTTCCATCTCACATTACTGCAATGTGGCTTGTGTGCGTGGGGATCTGAGTTGCTAGAATAATTTTGCATCATCTGGGCTTCTTTTCTGCTACTACAGGGCCCCAGTGAAGAGATGATAATAGGTCATGGACAGCAGTTTCTGCATTGTAAACAGAGGCCTAAGTGTGCCGATGCTTTAGTGTGACGGCAGAACTGAGTAGGTTAAGTTTCACATTGTGATGTCAGTGTAAATAAATACATACACATACTGATTGAGACAAAACAACATCCATGTACTGATTGAGACCCAAGACAAAGGAAAGGAGCTTTGCCACATTTGGATGGTTAGCTGCCTACGTGAAAGTTCAAGTAGTTTATTCTCTCATCTAGGAAAATAAACGTCCAAATACTTAAACACTATCTTAAAAAAAAAAAAAAAAGACTATCTGGTCTTCAAAAACTATTAAGAAACAGTTACTGTGTAGGAAGTTTAGAACTCACGTTTTGAACATATTTCTGTCTGTCTACAGCTGCAGTTGTATTAGCAACAGACACATTCTGAAACTCGCGCTGGCCCAGAAGGGCACACGTGATCATGAGGCGGTGCCAACCTGGGTAACAACTGCAAGTGCCAGGGGTGGGCACAACGTGGTCAGATGGAAACTGGGGCAGGCAGAGAAGGGCCGGTGTGACCATGATTGCTGGAAGGAGCACAGCTGTGACCATCACAGCCCCTCCCAGCCAGAAGATAGCACAGATGCAGGGGGACAAAATTGGTCACAGGGTGACAGGAGGGAGAGGCAGTGAGAAAGAAAGCAAAAAAAATCTAGGAGGGGGGAAAGCCACAGATGTAAGTTCCTCGCAGGTGGAGAATATCACGGTTCCTGATAAAAATATTGTATGTGGTTGGGCGTAAGTTAAACTTGGCGTTCTGGAGCACTGAAGTTTGCTACAAACGTATTCAGGGTTTGACTTACACCCGACAGATAGAGGTCAGCCCTCACCCTGCTGCTCTCAGCAGCTGTAGCCAATGGGAGACAGAGCTGCCCAGCGTACCAGTTTAAGCTGCTGCTAATAGATAAAAATCAACCTAACCCCATTTCCTGCCTCTCTACTGTCCTCACTTGTCTGTTCATGGCCAATTTAGGCACAGGCTGAGCTGTTGGCTTGCTGTAACTGCTGGGAGACTGATGGGGTAGAATCTGATGCTGGCACATTCCCTTCTTAGCTAGGTGAAAGATCTGGTTTTAAGCCCTTAAAAGGAGGACTGTGTAAAAATGCAGTACTCCCTCATTAGCCTAAGGGCTATCCTAAATTCATAGATTTTCCTGATCTGTCACTCCAAGGAAGCTTTAGAGATGTTTAGACAGAGGGAAATCCACGATGGAAGGCTCTTTCAGAAAGGCTACAGCAGAGGTTAAATGACTTGCCCAAGGTTACTCAGAAGGGTGACTGACTATAAAGGCAGAAAGAGAACCAAAAGAGGCGTCTGAGAAGAATGGGGGAAATTATCAAATTAAACCTGGAGAAAGAACAGCGTCACTGATCCTCACGGTTAAAGATCTGTTGGAAACCCCAGTTCGCTAACACACGTTCCTTTATCCCAGACGTTCAGACTCTTAACTTAAACGTGAGCTCAGATATTTTCCTATGCTCAAGTTTTTAAAACTGTCCAACCTATTCTCCTCAACAAAAGTGACAGTAGATCAAGCTAAGTCTGGTCGTGTAGCTTCAACTGTTTCCTCACTAAGGCCTATAGCCAAGAGCCTATGGAGTTGAGTTAGAGGTTGAATTTTAGAAGAACAAGCTTTATGCTAAATGCTCTGTTGTAACTACATATCTTTCTGCAGTGTTTTATGCCTTCTTTCTTTTTTCCCCCTGGATTACAGACCAATTGGGCCAAACTAGAACTTTAGAAGCAGAGAATTCCATAACTCAGAATCTTTGATTCACATCGTTTGCTATTTTCTCTTCATTACCTTAAGGGAGCAATGAAACCCTGCAACTCCTTTGCCCACTGCTTAAGCTTCCAGAGGATATTCCTGACTGAAAGTGGTCCACGTTCTGAAATAAGAGGTTCCTTCGTGTCCTTTGTGTTTAAATAAACAAAATTAGGCTAAAGAATATTTGGGAAACATTTAAAAGAAAAAGTCACCCGTAAAATTGCCAGCCAGTAACAGCCACAAGAACATTTTTGTGTTTCCTCCTTATTTCTACACACATGTATACTTTCCAAAATTTGTCATAAATGTTTCCAAGGTTTTTTCGTATTTTGCCAAATTGCCCGCCAGAAAGATTAAATCAATTTATAATCCATTTTCCATGAATAATTTTTTAAAATGCAAACAAACTTTAAAATTGCAAGTTGAACAATGATACCTCACTGCCATGTTTGTTTTCTTGCATCTGCCTCACTCCTAAGGCTGACCATTTCCCCCCATGATTGTGGCCAATATTAGTGGACCTTGTATTTGATTCCTCAACAACAGTGTGGTTTCTGGAATTGAGCCTAGTGCCAGGAACGGGTCTTGATTAACACAAACCAAACATGGTGATCCAATCTCTCTTGCTAGTGAGTGGTTCAAAATGAGAACATGGCATCCTCTGACAGCAGAATTGATCCAGCTTGGTCCTAAAGTGACTCAGTGAAGCTAAAGAGAAGAACTTGTATTTTTTTTCTTTTGATAAATTTATTTATTTTTATTTATTTTATTTTTGGCTGCGTTGGGTCTTCGTTGCTGCACACGGGCTTTCTCTAGCTGTGGTGAGCGGGGGCCACTCTTCGTTGTGGTGCACGGGCTTCTCATTGGGGTGGCTTCTCTTGTTGCGGAGCACAGGGCTCTAGGCGCATGGGCTTCAGGAGTTGTGGCTCGCGGGCTCTAGAACACAGGCTCAGTAGTTGTGGTGCACAGGCCTAGTTGCTCCGCAGCATGTGGGATCTTCCCAGAGCAGGGCTTGAACCCGTGTCCCCTGCAATGGCGGGCAGATTCTTAACCACTGCACCACTAGGGAAGCCCAGGATTTGTATTGTATTGCTAGCAAAGAGACTGCATTTCTCCTCTGATGAATGTGCACAAGAAAGCATGCTGTCCCCGGTGATCGTTGGGTACCGTCTCATGATCCTGAGGGAAGCCATCCTATCCTTCTGGTTACGTGATACAGTGGGTTTCCTTCTTGTTTAGGCCAGTTTTATTTGGAGTTTCAATTTTTATAGTGAAAAGTTGTCATAACACTTTCTGTTCTAGGGGGGTTTTTTGTTTGTTTTGTTTTTGTCAATTCCTGCTGGGTATTATTTGTATTGTTGATGTGGCAAGAACTCTACTGAGATATAGTCTTCTTGTCTTTATATTATGAATATATCTCTAAGTTTATCACTTATCATTTACTCCTTACTCTTGTTTAATATAGAGAAGGTTATAATTTAAATCTATTAAATCCATCAGTGTGTTTCTACATGATATATTCCATTGCTTTTACTTTTATTCATTCATTCATTAAAGAGAGTGTGTGTGTGCGTGTGTGTATGTGTGTGTGTGTACTACAAGGTGCCAAGCACTACGAGAGGCAATAAGACTATTTATTTTGAGACAAGAAAGACACAGCCCCTGTCCTCGTGGAGTTCCTATCCTGGTGGGGGATTGAGAATATGTTAGACGTTTACTGAAAAGCCACACAAGTGTGTGTAAGCTACTAAAGGATAGAGGCTACAGAGGGAAGGACCCAGTCTAGGAGCGCTTTCATAGAAGGGTTAGGTCTAGTTAGGGAAGTCAGGGGAAGCTTTCCTGGGGAAGTGGTGACTGAGCTAAGAATGATAAAGAGGACTTAGGTAGTGGGCTAAGAGCATTACAGGCAGTGGAAAGAGCAGGTGCAAAGGTCCTGCTCATGGGCAAGCATAGGCAACAGGAAGGACTGAAAGAATGTAGGACATGGCCCACATCCTCAGAGGGGCCTGGTGTAAGTGAAGGCGGAAGGTTGAAGGGTGGGAAGTGGGGGATGCTGACCACGCAGGGCCAGTAAGTCCATGGTAAGGAGTTGTGTCTCCTTCCTAAGATCTATGGGAAATCACTGAAGGTGTCATCTTTGACAACCACATTACTTTTACCTCCAAACATCCAATCTCATAACAAGTCCTAACAATTTTGCTTTCGAAATATCTCTTCAGTCTATCCACTTCAATCCATCCACTTCTGTTCGTCATTACCAACACTTCCTCAGCCCATTCTATCATCATTTCTGTCTGGACTAGGGGAATAGCATCCTCAATGATCTATTTGCACCTACTGTTGCCCCACTCCAATCCCTTCCTGCACAGTTATGGGGAGACACGCCTGACCTTGATACCATTTGATGACACAGAAAACACTGAAAGAGGACCAGTTTGTTTTTCATTAGTCTTGTTCTTGAGAGGTTGTGGAGTGGGCAGTTCATGAGTTTAATCTTGGGCCTGCTGAGTTTTAAATATCCCTGGGATGTCCTAGAGAAGAAGCCAAGCAGGAGGTGTCTGTTAGGTAGATATCTTCTCCCTCCCCATCTAGAGCCACTCTCCACCCATCTCTACGCTGATCCCTGCCCGGAGACATTAACGTGTGTGGCATGTCAAGATTCCATGTATCCCCAGCACCTGCTCCCGTGTGCGCTGCCTTCTAGTTGCGTTCAGCCCATAGGAGGTACATGAGGGAAGAAGCGTGAAGGCTGAGTATTTACTCGATACGATATACATCCTGCATCATCTCTTCCTCTTCCCCACCTCCTCCTCTTTCCACCCTGCCTCCTTCAAACCCTCCTCCTCTGCCTCCTGCGCCTCCTGCTCTTCTTCCTCCCACGTCTTCCTCTTTTATTCTCTCTCGAATCCAGTAATCATTTCCACCTCCTCCTTTTTCAAAAAACTAATTAATTAATTTCTGGCTGCATTGGATCTTTGCTGCGCCCGGGCTTTCTCTAGTCGCGGCAAGTGGGGCCTACTCTTCGTTGCAGTGAGTGGGCTTCTCATTTCGGTGGCTTCTCTTGTTGCAGAGCACGGGCTCTAGGTGCCCGGTCTTCAGTAGTTGCGGCCCGCGGGCTCAGTAGTTGTGGCTCGTGGGCTCTAGAGTGCAGGCTGAGTAGTTGTGGCGCACAGGCTCAGTTGCTCCGTGGCATGTGGGATCTTTCCGGACCAGGGCTTGAACCCCTGCACTGGCAGGTGGATTCTTAACCACTGAGCCACCAGGGAAGTCCCTAACCTCCTCCTTTAAGCCTAGGCAGTAAAAGCTCCCTGAGATGCTGGACTACTGTCCTCTGTTGTTTTCCCCAAACCCTTTGCAAATGATCTCTTGACTACAGTCTCCTTAATTACGGTACATTTGAGTGTGCCACCTTTCTCTTTCAGGGATTCTGACTTATACTGATAGGTAAGAAATGCCTGGGGGAGAGTTAAATTTGAGTCACCTGAGTAGAGGTGGTCATTGGAGCCGTGGCTATAAATGTGAATATCTTGGGAGACAGTGTAGAGAAGGAATGGGCCCTGAGGAACTCAAACATGTAATGGCTTTCAGAGGAGGATAATCTTGCAAAGGAATTGGAGAAGTAGCAACCAAAGTGAGGTGAAAAATCAGGGCAGTGTGTGTCATAGAAGTCAAAGGAGGCAAAGGGAAGAAAAAGAGCGTTGGTAGTCAAGATTATCAGTTGGTCCTGCAAAGTCATTGGATTTAGTGACTTATACCCTCGTGAATCTGTTACATATTTTCTGTGCTCCCTCTGAATAATGATTTAAATTTTTTTACATTAACTTATCTATAATTTATCTTAGGTAAATACAGTCAAATTTGTTTTAGAACGTATTTTAAGGTAAAAATTAACTACCCTTCCTTAACCATTATTCCAACATTATTTATGTTCTACTTTCTCTATTACCATTATTTCCTCCAACATTCACTGTTTCTAAAAATATAAAGAGATGTTTGAGCACTTTCTACTAGATGTTTAAGAGCTTTCTATTTGACTGTATCATAGTGGTTCAATGGTTGTCGCTTTAGCATTCATTTTAAAATTGATCCATTAGAACAAGTCTAACCTCTTAATTTTAATTTTCAGAATTCTATTATCAATAGCCCCATTTATTCTTCCAGATAAACTCTATATTTTTTTAACATCTTTATTAGAGTATAATTGCTTTTCTATGGTGTGTTAGTTTCTGCTTTATAACAAAGTGAATCAGTTATACATATACATATGTCCCCACATCTCTTCCCTCTTGCATCTCCAGATAAACTTTAGAACCATCTTATCAATTAAAAAAAACTTAAACTTCATTGTGATTTTTTTCAAGACCGTGAGAGATAGATGGCCAACCAGAGTTCCTAAGGTTCAGTGTATGTAACTGCTGCCGCCGCTTAAGCCTGCCAAAGCAGTGGTACGGCTACTGCCCTTGTATTTGCTACCTCTAGAAACATTCTTGCCAGTAGTGGCAGCAGCGGGACTCAATTACCCTCTTTTCGCACTCCCTCCAGAAGCTCCAGATGGCGTCTTCCGTGGGCAACGTGGCCGACAGCACAGACCCAACGAAACGTATGCTTTCCTTCCAAGGGTTAGCAGAGTTGACACATCGAGCCTATCAGGCGGGAGATTTTGAGGCAGCTGAGAGACACTGCATGCAGCTCTGGAGACAAGAGCCAGACAATACTGGTGTACTTTTATTACTTTCATCTATACACTTCCGGTGTCGAAGGCTGGACGGATCTGCCCACTTTAGTACTCTGGCAATTAAAAAGAACCCTCTTCTGGCAGAAGCCTATTCGAATTTGGGGAATGTGTACAAGGAAAGCGGGCAGTTGCAGGAAGCAATCGAGCATTACCGGCATGCGTTGCGTCTCAAACCAGATTTCATCGATGGTTATATTAACCTGGCAGCCGCTTTGGTAGCAGCAGGCGACATGGAAGGGGCAGTACAAGCTTACGCCTCCGCTCTTCAGTACAATCCTGATCTGTACTGTGTTTGCAGTGACCTGGGGAACCTGCTCAAAGCCCTGGGTCGCTTGGAAGAAGCCAAGGCATGTTATTTGAAAGCAATTGAGACGCAACCGAACTTTGCAGTAGCTTGGAGTAACCTTGGCTGTGTTTTCAATGCACAAGGGGAGATTTGGCTTGCAATTCATCACTTTGAAAAGGCTGTCACCCATGACCCCAATTTTCTGGATGCTTATATCAATTTAGGAAATGTCTTCAAAGAGGCACGGATTTTTGAACGAGCTGTGGCAGCTTACCTTCGTGCCCTAAGCTTGAGTCCAAATCATGCAGTGGTACATGGCAGCCTGGCTTGTGTATACTATGAGCAAGGCCTGATAGATCTGGCAATAGACACCTACAGGCGAGCTATTGAATTGCAACCACACTTCCCGGACGCTTACTGCAACCTAGCCAATGCTCTCAAAGAGAAGGGCAGTGTTGCCGAAGCAGAAGATTGTTATAATACAGCTCTGTGGCTGTGTCCCACCCATGCAGACTCTCTGAATAACCTAGCCAATATCAAGCGAGAACAGGGAAACATTGAAGAGGCAGTTCGCTTGTATTGTAAAGCATTAGAAGTCTTCCCAGAGTTTGCTGCTGCCCATTCAAATTTAGCAAGTGTATTGCAGCAGCAGGGAAGAGTGCAGGAAGCTCTGATGCATTATAAGGAGGCTATTCGAATCAGTCCTACCTTTGCTGAGGCCTACTGTAATATGGGAAACACTCTTAACGGGGATGCAGGATGTTCAGGGAGCCTTGCAGTGTTATACACGTGCCATTCAGATTAACCCTGCATTTGCGGATGCCCACAGCAATCTGGCTTCCATTCACAAGGATTCAGGGAATATTCCAGAAGCAATTGCTTCTTATCGCACTGCTCTGAAGCTTCAACCTGACTTTCCTGACGCTTATTGTAATCTGGCTCATTGCCTGCAGATTGTCTGTGACTGGACAGACTATGATGAGCGCATGAAGAGGTTGGTCAGCGTTGTGGCTGACCAGTTAGAGAAGAACAGGTTGCCTTCTGTGCAGCCTCATCACAGCATGTTATATCCTCTTCCTCACGGCGTCAGGAAGGCTATTGCCGAGAGGCATGGGCACCTCTGCCTGGATAACATCAATGTCCTTCACAAACCACCGTATGAACATCCAAAGGACTTGAAGCTCAGTGATGGTCGACTGCGTGTAGGATACGTGAGTTCTGACTTTGGGAACCATCCTACTTCTCATCTTATGCAGTCTATTCCAGGCATGCACAATCGTGATAAATTTGAGGTATTCTGTTATGCCCTGAGCCCAGATGATGGCACAAACTTCCGAGCGAAGGTGATGGCAGAAGCCGATCATTTCGTTGATCTTTCTCAGATTCCATGCGATGGAAAAGCAGCTGATCGCATCCATCAAGATGGTATACACATCCTCGTAAATATGAATGGTTATACCAGGGGTGCTCGAAATGAACGCTTTGCTCTCAGGCCAGCTCCTATTCAGGCAATGTGGCTGGGGTACCCTGGGACTAGTGGCGCGCTTTTCATGGATTATATCATCACTGATCGGGAAACTTCACCTGCTGAAGTTGCTGAGCAGTATTCTGAGAAACTGGCTTATATGCCCCATACTTTCTTTATTGGTGATCATGCTAATATGTTCCCTCACCTGAAGAAAAAAGCAGTCATCGATTTTAAGTCCAATGGGCACATTTATGACAATCGAATTGTGCTAAATGGCATCGACCTCAAAGCATTTCTTGATAGTCTACCAGACGTGAAAATTGTCAAGATGAAATGTCCTGATGGAGGAGACAAAGCAGACAGCAGCAATATAGATCTTAATATGCCTGTCATTCCTATGAATACGACTGCAGAAGCAGTTATTGAAATGATTAACAGAGGACAAATTCAGATAACAATTAATGGATTCAGTATTAGCAATGGACTGGCAACTACCCAGATCAACAATAAGGCTGCCACTGGAGAGGAGGTTCCCCGTACCATTATTGTAACCACACGTTCTCAGTACGGGTTACCGGAAGATGCCATTGTGTACTGTAACTTTAATCAGCTATATAAAATTGACCCATCTACTTTGCAGATGTGGGCAAATATTCTGAAGCGTGTTCCCAATAGCGTACTGTGGCTGTTGCGTTTCCCAGCAGGAGAACCTAATATTCAACAGTACGCGCAAAATATGGGCCTTCCCCAGAACCGTATCATTTTTTCACCTGTTGCTCCTAAAGAGGAACATGTTCGGAGAGGCCAGCTGGCTGATGTCTGCTTGGACACTCCACTCTGTAATGGACACACCACAGGGATGGATGTCCTTTGGTCGGGGACACCCATGGTGACTATGCCAGGAGAGACTCTTGCTTCCCGAGTTGCAGCTTCCCAGCTCACCTGTTTAGGCTGTCTTGAGCTTATTGCTAAAAATAGACAAGAGTATGAAGACATAGCTGTGAAACTGGGAACTGATCTAGAATACCTGAAGAGAATTCGTGGCAAAGTCTGGAAGCAGAGAATATCTAGCCCTCTGTTCAACACCAAACAATACACACTGGAACTAGAGCGCCTCTATCTACAGATGTGGGAGCATTATGCAGCTGGCAACAAACCTGATCACATGATGAAGCCTGTTGACGTCACTGAGTCGGCCTAAATAATGACTGTGTGCGCAGGAGAATTACCCCTGTACCTGAGCCTCAACCTTCTGGGGGAAAGGGAACTAGATACGTTACTTTGTACTTACCTTTGTAGCAATATCATGTTGCAGATGGGTGACAGACAGTGATAACAGATAGCACAGCCAGACTTGCTTCCTGCATGATCATGACAGGGAGAGACACAAGAGATGGGAGACTGCTGTTCCACAAGGAGTCTCCGTAGAATTTTGCGGCAGCCAGGTGTTGCCTAAGTCTGGAAGGTCTGATCTCCCTTGGTCTTCCATGGGATGGGTGGTTAGTGTGGAGGGGAGACAGAGATTGCCCAGTCTTCTGAATTAAGTTTTTCTTTATATTTGGGGTATTGGAGCTATTAAAAATGTTTGGTTTCAGGTTTTATTCATGTGACGTGTATATGATTCTTTTGAGATAAGGTTTTAAGCTAAAATATTCCTTGTTTTAGTTTCTGAACTCTACAGACAAATGGGGACTTTGCTGGTGTAGTCTTTTTATAGGTTTTATAAACCACTTGAGCCTATATCAGTCATTTTAGTGTCTGACATGTTTGGAACTATCAGTGCTTTGTTGGTTTATGGCTTAAATTCTTTTTCTGGTCCGTTTCCTTCTTCCCTTCCCCCCACTTTAAACATTTTCCTGTATCTTGGCTAACAAAAAACCAAGTCTGATTCAAAACCTCCCAGAGTGTTTCTCTTAAACACATCATCTGGTGCCAAATGAAGATTCTTAGGAGTGATTATTAATTATGAAGGGCACAGTTGTGGTACTGTCACTGATGATAATAATAATGGATTTTTGGCCTAGAGTTTTGACCTATTGCACCAGTGTTTTACCGTTGACTGCCCCTCTGTGCTGCTTCCAAAAGTGATAGTGTGTGATCAGATTTTTACTTTCACTTCTAAAGTTTGTTCTTTTTTTTAAAGTGAGTCCTGTTCTTCCTTTTTCTTTCAGCAGAAATGAAATCCCAGGTAAGTACAAGTATTCAAATATTTGATCAGTAAGTCCCAGTTATCTCCAGTGCATTAAATAACTTTCATCAAAAAACATGTTATAGGTAAAAAGCTCTGGAGGACCAGCTATGTATATGATTATTATGCTTCAGACCTTCTAGGGTGTTACACATAATAACTTGTCTTCTGGACGTGGTCTTGAAGTCTATGGATTCAGCCTCAGTAGTAGCGAACTGCACTGCTACTTGGTTTGGAGTATAAATTAGACTTTAGCCCTCCTGGGGGTTGAGTTTTTGGTATTGAAAACCATAGGAATGAAATTATTGTATTTCAACAAAGGACTGAGGGCTTGAGGCTTAAACAAGCCAACATATGAATATATGTTTTTGTCTTGCTGTACTGCACATATGCTGTCTAGTAACAGATATTTTGTCTGCTAGTAGTGTTCTAGATTCTGTCTTTCCAAAGTGCTGAGGCAGTGCATCTATTCTGTAGTTGCAGCTGATGCCTGAATGTATCCTAGCTGACAAATGATTGATTAAGAAGCACTTGAATTTCGGAAAGATTTGTACTGTTAACCAAAATCTGAGCAAGGAGTCTCAAATGTAATTCTTAGCCAGAATTACATGTTAATGAACGACTTAACAGTGTAAATCAAGGAACATCAGTGTAGGGATTTCTTTTAATTTATTTTTTACCTGCTTGAAAGAATCAGTTAAAGGTTGCCAGCTTGGTTGCAGATGAACGGACGTTTGAAGTTCACCAAACTACTTCATGTGGAATAGGAGAATAGACTTCCAGCGCCCTCAAGGCTGTGACCTTGCAGCCATTTTACATAGCACAGCATCCCCCTAGAGGGATGAACCTTTCCCTGCCCGAAAAGTAGCCGCTCTGGTTGAAGCTTTGCTTATTGTAACAGGCTTTTGTTTCCAGGTAACATGTCTGTGGAAGGCTTAATTCTGAATAGAGATATAGATATTACTGGAAACTAATTGTTTTTTCTATTATACTCTGCTTTATCAAAAAAGTAAAACATTTACATTGTGCTACAGAAATTCAGATGTTGTCTTGCAATCTTTAAACAATAAATGAATGATTTGCCCTGAAAAACAAAAAACAAAAAACTTCTTTGTGATTTTGTTTGGGATTATTTTAATCCTGTAAATTAAATTGGGAAGAAGTTAAATCTTTATTATATTGCCTTTTAGCCAGAAACTTGATAGATAGATAGATAAATCCATTTATCTTCAAATCTCATTTTTAACTCTAATAAAAGTGTAACCATTTTCTTCAAATAATATGTTAATATATTTTGTGAAGGTCGTTTCCAAACATTTTATATTTACATTCTTCTTTCTGATGTTTCTTAGATATTCTTTGCTACTCTTTCTCTGACTTTTTTTGGTATAATAGTACTATATGTTTCTGGTAGAAAAAAATGAGAAGAAATCAAGAAAAAAAACCCTAAGTATAATTCTAATAGTCAACACCCAGATTCCAGTACAGTTAACTTTTTGGTGTACTCACTCAACGCTTTTTCTATTCTTATGTATGTGTATTTTTATATTTCTTATGTAAATGAGGTATCATACTGTTCTGTAACTTCTTTCATCTGCTATACAAGGAACATCTCATGTCAGTGTATGCACTTCCTTGCTGGATGCTATTCTGTTATACAGATGTACCTTAATTTATTTAACCAGACCTTTACTGGGGACCTTTGTTGTTGTTTCTAACTTTCCAGCATGAAATCATTCTGTGATAAAGCTCTTTTTACCTCCTCAATTCCAAAGAGCCTTGACATTTTATTAAGTATCGGATATATACAAAAGAATATTTATAAAATAAATGTTTAAGGATAAAACAAGAAACAATGACATGATCACTTGTGCACCTACTGTCCCATTTAAGACATAGAACATTTAAGCCCCTATGTGCCCCTCTCCAATCCCATCCTTCCTAATCATTCTATATATATATATATATATATATATATATGTGTGTGTGTGTGTGTGTGTATATACATATATATGTATGTATATATGATTTTTGCATGCTTTTGAACTTCATATGATTGGAATTTACCATATGGGTCTTTCTGGGACATACTTTTTCCACTTAATAACATGTTCCTGAGATGCATCCACGTTGTTGCAAATAACTACAGTTTATTCATGTTTATTTCTGTATAGTATTCAATTATATGAATATATCAGAATTTTACTCCATTCTACTGTTGGTGAATATCTTGGTTGTTTCTAGTTTTTGCTCTTACAGATATGCTACTATGAACATCTTGTACCTACCGCCCACTACATGTGTACAAGAGTTTCTCTAGGCCAAACATCAGAGAGTAGAATTGCTGAGTCAAAAGGCATGCATACCTTCAACCTAATAGATAATGCAAATTATCTTCCAAAATGGTTGAAATAAATTGACTCTCCCACAAACACTGTATAAGAATTCAGTGGTTCCACATCTCTAATTCTTGGTATTCCACATTGAAAAATTTCTGTCAAGCTGATGAGATTGAAATAATATGCCACTGTGGTTTTAATTTGCATTTCCCTGATTACAAATGAAGTTGAACATATTTTCATATGTTATTTTACCATTTGTGTTCTCTCTTCAGTGATATGCCCAGTCAAATCTTTTTCCCCTTTAGAATAAATTAGGTTGTAGTTTTCTGAATGGCTTATAGTTTTTGGTCTGGATACTAACCCTTTGTCATATGGGTATAGCAAATACCCTCTCCCAGTGTGTGACTCACCTTTTCACTTCTGTTATGGTATATCTTGATGAACAGAAGTTCTTCATTTTAATGTAGTTCACTTTAATAGTAATTTACTTTACTCTCTATGCTTTTCTGTCTCGCTTCAGAGATTCTTCTCATCCGTTAATTGAAAAGGGCATTTTCTTTTATTACTTTCAAAAAGTTTAAAAACTCTACCTAATTTTGAGTCTTTTAGACACCTAGAATTGATTTTTGGCATGTGGTGTGAGGTAGGGGTTCAGATCCCCTTTTTTCTATATGAATAACCAGTTGTCTCAGCATCAGTTATTTAAAGCTCATACTTTCTCAACTGATTTTCAGTGTCCGTTCTGATACACTTGAGAATCAACGTGCCAAGTTCCACTATCCATTCCTCAATGCCCACCAGTCAAAATAAATACTTTGTTGGGATTTTAAATGTAATAAAAGAAATCTACGGATCAATTGGAAAAGCAATGACAACTTTATAATATTGAATCTTCCTACCCATAAACATAGTATCACTTTCCATTTATTTAAATTTCCTTTGATTTCTCTCAGTCATTTTATGATTTTCTGTATACAGGTCTTACTCATATTTTGTTAAATCTCTTCCTAGGTAATTCATATTTTTGATACTACTGTAAATGGCATCTGTCTTTTTATTACACGTTCTAATTTTTTGTTGCTGGTATATAGAAATGCATTTTTAAAATATTGACCTTATAAGTATCAATTTTACTAAAAAAAAATCTTAATTCTATTTTTCTGTATAGGAAAATTTTTAAAGTGGGGGGAAGGGAAGAAGGAAACGGACAAGAAAAGGAATTTAAGCCATAAACCAACAAAGCACTGATAGTTCCAAACATGTCAGACACTAAAATGACGGATATAGGCTCAAGTGGTTTATAAAACCTATAAAAAGACTACACCAGCAACGTCCCTATCTTTAATATGTATTCTTATGTGTATGTAAAAATCTTATCTCCTGCAGATGACTCCCTAGTTTCTGCCCTCTAATCATTATAAATTGTATATAAATTTTATACTATCTGATATTTCCAACACCTGATTGACTTTTTGTGGGTGATGTGAGTTGCTTGTTATTTTGTTGGGTCTCGCTCATGATGCTTTTCTTTTTTAATTGTGAATTCACATTTCTATGGGAATTATTTGAAGCCTAGATAGAAGGGAGTTCATTTAAAAAGGATTTGCATGTGTTTCTGCCAGATGCTCATGGGTACTACTGAAGGAGGGCCACTTTAAACTAAATTCTCAGCTTGAAGGTTTTCCAGACCACCCAGGTAGCGCAACTCTGGCAACAAAACTCACACGTGAGGGCTAGCTTGTACTTAGAAACTTTCAGGAAAGATTTTTCTTCTCCTTTACCAGCGCCAAATTTTAACATAAGCAAATGTCCTTGTTGTCTGCAATGGGGGCAATTTTATTTCTAGTATACCCTTTCGAGCTTTATGTAGGATTGTCTTTTATGCTGCCCTCTTTGGGCTGGACCTAGGCTTTGTCAACTATCATCCATATTTCACAAGGCTGTGAACACTGGATCTCAAGATCCCCTGATTTGTCAAAAGTCCTCAGTACAAAGGCCATTAGCAGTGCCTGGGTCATCTCACTTGGGCCTTGCTTAGAATTCCTTTTGGCCTTACTTTATTAGCAGGTCACTGATGCATTTAAAAATATATATATTTCTATATTTTATTCATTGTTTTTAGTTATTCTCAATGGGAAGTTTGTGAAGGGCATGTAGTTTGCTAAGCACCCCCCACCTCACTTCAGCTACACCTTCTCATATCCTAGATCTTTCATTTCCAATATCTATTTCACCTCCTAAATCTCAATTTCAAATATCTTCTCTCTATGGCCATCATCTCCTATCTTTGCGTGCCTCTAATTTACCAGTCCCACCTTAACAATTCTCCAGCCCTATTAGGACTCCCAATTCAATCACCCCCAAATATTCACTGGCCATTTACTCAGGTTCTTCCTCATCCACATTAGAGTCTACGCTGGGTCTCTGTGTTGCAAAATACAATAAAAATAGTGCCTTCTGTAGTTGTGCCATGCTATGGTACTGACTTTGTGTTTCATCATCATAATCACTCCTTTATACACACCCTCCATGTCTTTTTTTTCTTTTTTTTTTTTCTTCGTTCTTCTCTCATCTGATCTGGCACAATTATTGACTGAGTAAACCCGCATTTATCTGCCTACTCTGTACCTAGTTCTGGAGGAAAAGAAGCAACTAGGCTAACTGGTTTCCTTCTAAATGTATGTGGCTTCAGGCTGTAGAGAAATCCTTCTGTATTTCTCTAGTCAGTTCTCTCCACCACCTTTCAAAGCAGCTTCTCTCTGCAAATCCCCAGCCTTCCCTGACCCCAGCCCCCTTTCTCAGTTGATGGCTTCCCTTAGTCCATGGAGACATCCTCATCCACTCACCACCAAACTCCATGCATGTTTAATAGATGCTCATCTTTTCCTCTTGTGACTTCAGATGAACTCTCCATGTTCACATCTAGGGCCATCCTTTCCACTTGTGCACAGGATCCCACCCCCTTTCTCTCCCCTCCACCCCTCACTATCAGTGGTTCTCAGCCATTCTGACTCTCCTCCTGCTCTGAGAATGAACACATCCTGTCAGATTTTTTTTTTCTTAACATAAGAGACAACTTCTTCTGGGAAGATGAAGTTGATGTACTTTCCCATATTCCTCCAGCTAAGTGAAACTAAAACCCTTGGACATTACATATAAAAGAAACATAAGAAGGCTGAAAGGTAGAGAGAGGAAGGCAGATCAGCTAGGGACTTTGAGACCTGAGGAATGACACATGGTTAGTTCCTACCTTGTTTGTTTGTTTACCTCATATATCCCAGACTTGGAGCTGAAGAAGCTAGCAACCTGCAAACGCCAACAGGCACAGACAAAAAAAAAAAAAACAAAAAACAACCTTCAACCAAAGCCTGGTCTGCTTAGCCAGAGAACCAGGAATAGGTCAGCCTAGTGAAATAGAAAACTTTTAGAATTATCTAAGCAGCTCTACTCCAGCCAAAAACCACAGAAAAAAAAAAAAAAAAAACAAAAACTGTGGCCCCACTCCCACCCATGCCAGCCAAGTCCTAGAGGGGAGACTAGACTTCAGCCTTCCGCTAGGCTGTACCAAGGCACCCCAACACACCTGCCAAGGTGGCGGCAGAGAAGGATACATAGGGAGCTGGGATTTTCATCCCCAACAGGCATGAATGATACACACTCTCCTCCCTCCCCTCTCCACAGTACCAGTGGAGACCACACGGGGAGCCTGGACTTCCACCCCCACTGGCAGTAACAAGGCCTCTCTCCCCATCCCAGATGGGGTACTGCCAGAGAAGGCCTAGGGGAGCTTCAGGGCTTTTGCCACCACCCGGCGGTAACGAGGCACTTCTGCCCCTCCCATCCAGGAAGGCATCCGTGAAGGCCTCGTGAGAAGCTGGCACTCCCACACCTGCCCAGCAGTAATGAGGAGCTCACAGCTGTAAGAGAGCGTACACTTTGCCTTCTAGGTCACTGTGTAACCCCAGTGCCTGGAATGACAGGGGCTAGTTGCATGATCTCGCTCAAATCACTCATCCCTTCGGTGTCGCAATTTGTTCCTCTGTAAAATGAGAATGAAAATAATAGCATCTACCTGTAGGTTGCTGTGAGGATTAAATGAGTCCATACATATAAAGCTCCTAGAATAGAAAGTGTTAGCCATTGCTGCTGCTGCTGGCATTGTCATTATTCATTCCTTACTTATTTATGTGCCTCTTAAAATATAGCTTTAGCCGTATCCCAGGAGTTTTGATTTGTAGTGTTTTCATTATTTTTATTTTCTAAATATTCTATGATTGCAATCATATTTCCCCTTTTGTGCCCAAGAGATATAGAGAAGGGTATTTTTGAATTTCCATGTGGGTGGGAAAGTTTTGTTTAAATGTTTCTAATTTATAGTTTTATTGCTCTGTGGTCAGAGAATGTCTGTGCACTTTGTGCTTTAGGAGATTTGTTGATGTTTTCTTTATAGTCTAGTAGATGATCTATATTAAAAAATAAGTTCTTCAATTAAAATAGTTTTTCCCCTTTTCCTCATTGTGAAGGATACATCTTATCCCTAGCCTAAAAGCTGGAGACATACTTTCCAACACACCAAACTAGACAGTTAAATGAAATAAAAGCTCCAATCATGTTGAGTTAACATGCTTTATTCCCATTCAATTTGCAGTAAGCACAGATTGCAAAGTTCCCCAGAGGGAGAGAAATGGGAGCAGGCATACTCAGACTTCAGGTGGGATTTGTTAGTTGTTCTTCTGCTGCCTCTTTTCTCCCTCTAATTTTGTCTTGTAAAGAAGGCATTTAATTCTAGTTGTAGCAGATTGTAATTTCCATAAGTGGCCACAGCAATATTTCTGACCCCACACGCTGTTCCAGGACCTTGCCACTTCCCGTCAAGAGGTGAAGTCTATTCCCTTCCCCTTGAACTGGGGTAGAACTTTATGACTGCCCCAACAAAAAGAGGATGGGGTGGATGTCATGTTGCATGCCTTCCCAGCTGGGCCATAAATGGCAATAGAGCCTCTGCCTGACTGTCTTGTGATGCCCTCTTGGAAGCCAGTCACCATGTTGTGAGGAAGCTCAGGCTACATAGAGAGGCTGCTTGTAGGTGCTGAGGTCCCAGCGAGAGCCACCATCAGTCAGCAGACATGTGAGTGAGCGAGTGAGTGAGTCTTCAGGGGATCTTAGCCCCAAGTCATCTCCACAGCCCCTGTCTGAATTGTGACCCACAGACCCAATAAGCATTATAAACAGTTGTTTTACCTCATTGATTTGTAGGGTAATTTGGTCCTCAGCTATAGTAACCCTATCTCTAAGGATACAGTGACCCCAGCTAATCAGACAATTCCAACTAGAAGGTGGGTGTTATAATGAGAAAAACATGAGACTAGGACCTGGGAGACCTAGGTCATAGGCCGGATTAACTCATAATTGACCTTAGGACCTTGAACATATCATGTAACCTTTCTGAGTCCTAACATTTGAACCTTTTAGGCCCCTTCAAGTTCTACCATTAATTAAGGCCTTGATAGAGAACAATATGAAAAGGTTTCATATTGGAAATACTCGATCTCTTGAGAGACTGCGTATCTATATGTAATCAATGACATTCTTGGTTTTACAGTTAACTCTCACAGGGAAATCTTATTTCCCTCCTTTCCAAACTATGGGAAAATTTTTCCAAAGTATTGACAGCAGAGAATAGGGTCATTTTTTATCAACCCAATTTTAGCATAAAATAAATTAGAAAGCTGGCTGGGCCTTTGCTGCAAGACGTGGGCTCCCCAGTCTCAGTTCATGGTAATATAGTAACCACTGCTTAGATTCTCGACTTTTATATTGTTCAGTCATCTTTGCCTGCTATTTTGGGTGTTCTTTGCTAGTTACCCGGTGACTTGCTGCCAGAATATGCTTACAGAGATTTTACTGTCTCTCTCTAGATTCAGCAGTTTGAGAACGTTAAATGTGCCTTGCAAAGCTAAATCTGCTATGGGATATATAAGGCTGGTCTCTCATCAGTTGTAATTCTCTGGTAGTTGCATTGTTAAGAGGAGTCATCTATTATTCCACATACTACATTCCAGAAGAAGCTAAAGCAAGTGTTTAATGCATGCTTTCCAGGGCACAATACTGCACAGTCCCTAGAGTGTGATGACTTGGGACAGCTGCCCCAAGTCAATATTCAGGGGACCCAGCCATGCTGGCAGCTTGTCAGTGACTCAAGGAGCACCAGCTGGGGCCCTGTAACATGCTTGTACCACGCTCACAGAGAAACAGTTTTTTTTTTTTTTGAAATAAATTTATTTATTTATTATTTATTTTTGGCTGCGTGGGGTCTTCGTTGCTACGCGTGAGCTTTCTCTAGCTGTGGAGAGCGGGGGCTACTCTTTGTTGTGGTGTGTGGGCTTCTCATTGTGGTGGCTTCTCTTGTTGTGGAGCCCAGGCGTTAGCCATGCGGGCTTCAGTAGTTGTGGCACGTGGGCTCAGTAGTTGTGGCACATGGGCTCAGTTGCTCTGCGGCGTGTGGGATCTTGCCAGACTAGGGCTCAAACCCGTGTCCCCTGCATTGGTAGGCGGATTCTTAACAACTGCGCCACCAGGGAAGTCCTGAGAAACACTCTTCACTTGCCTCCCTTTCCTGGAGTCACCAGAATCACCGCCTATTCCCTTTGTACCCCAGCGTTCCCACCACAGAACAAGGTTAGTAGGTTACCTTCTGATATGAATTGTATCCTCCCTGTGAAGCAGTTGTTTCCTACGTCTGTTTAGGACACTTGCATTTTGTTATTTTAATGATGTGATATCATTAAATATTACATAAATTGATGAAATATGAAGACAATAGAGTTGTTTCTAGTGAACAAGTCAAAAGCTTCCTAAAGTGTGAGCGATATAGCTGCAAAAGATTGTGGGAAAAACTCTAGAAGAATTCTGCACTCAGATCGCTTCCCCTTTATCTATAAGTTTTCATTCTCCTTTAAAGACACCCATACTTTACATCTCAGTTAATGATATGGATGTTCTTTTTTTTTTTTATACTAATTTTTTTTTTTTAATTTTTATTTATTTATTTATTTATTTATTTATGGCTGTGTTGGGTCTTCGTTTCTGTGCGAGGGCTTTCTCTAGTTGTGGCAAGCGGGGTCCACTCTTCATCGCGGTGCGCGGGCCTCTCACTGTCGCGGCCTCTCTTGTTGCGGAGCACAGGCTCCAGACGCGCAGGCTCAGTAATTGTGGCTCACGGGCCCAGCCGCTCTGCGGCATGTGGGATCTTCCCAGACCAGGGCTCGAACCCGCGTCCCCTGCATTGGCAGGCAGACTCTCAACCACTGCGCCACCAGGGAAGCCCATATGGATGTTCTTTATTCAAGAGTGATGCCCTGTGCTCAAAAGCCTTGCTCCTATGTCAAAAGATTGGGCAACGTCTATATGCTTGTTTTCAGTTAAACAAAACGTTTTTGGAAATTTTCATTTTTTGACTTGTTACTTTAACCTTTTTTTTTTCTTAATTTATTAATTTATTTATGGCTGTGTTGGGTCTTCGTTTCTGTGCGAGGGCTTTCTCTAGTTGAGGCAAGTGGGGGCCACTCTTCATCGCAGTGCCCGGGCCTCTCATTATCGCGGCCTCTCTTGTTGCGGAGCACAGGCTCCAGACGCGCAGGCTCAGTAGTTCTGGCTCACGGGCCTAGTTGCTCCGCGGCATGTGGGATCTTCCCAGACCAGGGCTTGAACCCGTGTCCCCTGCATTGGCAGACAGATTCTCAACCACTGCGCCACCAGGGAAGCCCCTAACCTACTTTTTAACACAGCAACACATGCTCCTGAGCAATAATTTGGCTTGAACTGTACATAAATTCAGCTCATCTCTACTTTCTGTTTCATCACAACAAATAAAGAACTGTGCAGACTGCCCTTTCCTGCTGCCAAACTACAAACTGCCACTTTGTGATTTTGTTTTCACATCAAGGATACTCTTCAGCTTTAGCCAGATCCCCCCAAGCCATTTCCCCCTCACTTTCCAGATTAATTCTAGAGGAATGAGATCTATTCCAGCCCCCACAAACCTCACTGGGATGGTTCTAAGTTCATTTACACAGGGAATCCTCTGCTACTTACCCAAATCTCAAAAGCTCCCCTACCCCTTGCCCCAGGCAATTCCCTAGTACAGCACCTGGTTCCTTCTCTTCTTTGCTTCAACCAGTGTTTATTGGGCACCTATCACATGTCAGGCTCAGCGCCAGGTACTAGGTGGGCTGTAGTGAATAAAATGTGTTTACTTTATATTGTCAACAACAGGTATGTAGTATGCGCAGAAGAGCAGTAGCTACGTCTTTTTGTCTTGTTGTTTTAATGGATAAATTGGTAAACTAATGAAGGAGAATTTCCGTCGCACTTTTGACTTTGGAAATTGTTAGTGTATGTCATTATGTATGCATTTAGATATGGTATGTATTTATTTGCATTTCTGTGGAAATTAAAAGGGCATGTAATACTTTAGTTTAACCCAGGGGCTAACAAACTTTTTCTGTAAGGGGGTCAGAGAGTAGATATTTTTGGTTTTGTGTCACAGGGTGTCTTTCACAACTACTAAAGTAAGTAAGCTGTTACAGCATAAACACAGTCATAGATAATACATAAATGAATGGGAGTGGCTGGGTTCCAATACAATTTTATTTATAAAAACAGGCAGTAGCCAGAGTTTGCTGACCCCTGGAATCTATTAAAATACCTTACTGCTGCTCCTATTAGCAATTAAACTTGCTTAAGCCTCTTCCCTTTAAAAAAAAAAAAAAAATCCAAGTCCCACATCACTGCAAGAAGTTGTCTTGTACACACCATCTCTACCTCCCCACCTCTCATTCACCTCCAGTGCTAGACAGTCTGACCTCTGTGCTCACCGCCCACTGAAATTGCCCTTATCAAGGTCACCAACAATCTAGGCAACAGAACCCAACAACACATTAAAAGGATCATACACTATGATAAAGTGGGATTTATCCCAGGGATGCAAGGATTCTTCAATAAACGCAAATCAATGTGATACACCATATTAACAAATGGAAGAATAAAAACCATATGATCATCTCAATAGATGCAGAAGAATCTTTTGACAAAATTCAACACCCATTTATGATAAAAACTCTCCAGAAAGTGGGCATAAAGGGAACCTACCTCAACATCATAAAGGCCATATATGACAAACCCACAGCAAACATCATTCTCAGTGGTGATAAGCTGAAAGCATTTCCTCTAAGATCAGGAACAAGACAAGGATGTTCACTCTCGCCACTCTTACTCAACATAGTTTTGGAAGTCCTAGCCACGGCAATCAGAGAAGAAAAAGAAATAAAAGGAATACAAATGGGAAAAGAAGAAGTAACACTGTCACTGTTTGCAGATGACATGATACTATACATAGAAAACCCTAAAGATGCCACCAGGAAACTACTAGAACTAATCAATGAATTTGGTAAGGCTGCAGGATACAAAATCAATGCACAGAAATCTCTTGCATTCCTATACACTAACAACGAAAAATCAGAAAGAGAAATTAAGGAAACAATCCCACTGACCTGTGCAACAAAAAGAGTAAAATACCTAGGAATAAACCTACCTAAGGAGCAAAAGACCTATACTCAGAAAACTATAAAACACTGATGAAAGAAATCAAAGATAACATAAACAGATGGAGAGATATACCATTCTACTGAATTGGAAGAATCAATATTGTGAAAATGACTATACTACCCAAAGCAATCTACAGGTTCAGTGTAATCCCTATCAAATTACCAATGGCATTTTTCACAGAACTAGATCAAGAAATTTTACAATTTGTATGGAAATGCAAAAGACCCCAAATAGCCAAAGCAATCTTGAGAAAGAAAAATGAAGCTGGAGCAATCAGGCTTCCTGACTTCAGACTATACTACAAAGCTACAGTAATCAAGACAGTATGGTACTGGCACAAAAACAGAAATATAGATCAGTGGAACAAGATAAAAAGCCCAGAGATAAACCCACGCACCTATAGTCACCTTATCTTTGACAAAGGAGGCAAGAATATAACATGGAGAAAAGACAGCCTCTTCAATAAGTGGTGCTGGGAAAAATGGACAGCTACACGTATTAGAATGAAATTAGAACACACCCTAACACCATACACAAAAGTAAACTCAAAATGGATTAAAGACCTAAATGTAAAGCCAGACAGTATAAAACTCTTAGAGAAAAACATAGGCAGAACACTCTGTGATATAAATCATAGCAAGATCCTTTTTGACCCACCTCCTAGAGTAAGGGAAACAAAAACAAAAATAAACAAATGGGACCTAATGAAACTGAAAAGCTTTTGCACAGCAAAGGAAACCATAAACAAGACGAAAAGACAAGCCTCAGAATGGGAGAAAATATTTGCAAATGAAGCAACTGACAAAGAATTAATCTCCAAAACATACAAGCAGCTCATGCAGCTCGGTATCATAAAAACAAACAAGCCAGTCCAAAAATGGGCAGAAGACCTAAACAGACATTTTTCCGAAGAAGACATACAGATGGCCAACAAATGCATGAAAAGATGCTCAACATCACTAATCATTAGAGAAATGCAAATCAAAACCACAGTGAGGTATCACCTAAAAATCTACAAACAATAAATGCTGGAGAGGGTGTGGAGAAAAGGGAACCCTCCTGCACTGTTGGTGGGAATGTAAATTGATACAGCCACTATGGAGAAGAGTATGGAGGTTCCCTAAAAAACTAAAAATAGAAATACCATATGACCCAGCAATCCCACTATTGGGCACATGCCCTGAGAAAACCATAATTCAAAAAGATACACGTACCACAACGTTCACTGCAGCACTATTTACAATAGCCCGGACATGGAAGCAACCTAAATGTCCATCAACAGATGACTGGATAAAGAAGATATGGCACATATATACAACGGAATATTAGCCATAAAAAGGAACGAAATTGAGTTATTTGTAGTGAGGTGGATGGACCCAGAATCTGTCATACAGAGTGAAGTAAGTCAGAAAGAGAAAAACAAATACCGCATGCTAACGTATATGTATGGAATTTATCAAAGCAGTACTGATGAACCTAGTGGCAGGGCAGGAATAAAGACGCAGACGTAGAGAACAGACGTGAGGGCATGGGGGGGAAGGGGAAGCTGGGATGAAGTGACAGAGCAGCATTGACGTATATACCCTACCAAATGTAAAATGGATGGCTACCGGGAAGCAGCTACATAGCACAGGGAGATCAGCTCAGTGCTTTGTGATCACCTAGAGGGATGGGATAGGGAGGGTGGCTCAAGAGGGAGGAGATATGGGGATATATGTATACATATAGCTGATTCAGTTTGTGGTACAGCATAAACTAACACACATTGTAAAGCATTTATACTCCAATAAAGATGTTAAAAAATAATAAGTTTAAAATTGTGCACCATTCTGAGTAGTGTGATGAGAACCATCCTGCTTCATCCAGCCCGGGACGTGAATCATCCCTTTCTCCAGCATATCCCACCTGTTAAGTCACTTAACTAGCTGTCTCAGTTATTGAATTGACTGTCTTGGTATCATAGTGTTTGTGTGTAAATAACAACTATTTTACTTAATAATGGCCCAAAGCACCAGAATAGTGATGCTGGCAATCTGGATATGCTAACGTGAAGCTGTAAAGCGTTCCCTTGAAGTGAAAATGTCCAAGTTCTCAACTTAATAAAGGAAGAGAAAAAATTAAATGCTCTGGTTGCTAAGATCTATGGTAAGAACAAATCTTTTATCTGTGAAACTGTGAAGAAGGAAAAAGAAATTTGGCTTGCTTTGCTGTTGCACCTCAAACTGCAAAAGTTAGGGCCACGGTGTGTTATAGGTACTAAGTTAAAATGGAAAAGGCATTATATTTGCATAAGATATTTTGAAAGAGACCATGTTCACATAACTTTGATTACAGCATATACTTATAACTTTTATTTTGTTATCAATTGTTGTTAATCTCTTAATGTGCCTAATTTATAAAATAAACTTTATCATAAGTATGTATGTATAAGAAAAACATAGGATACACAGGGTAAAATACTATCTGCAGGTTTAGGCATTCAACCGGAGGTCTTGAAGCATATCCCCTGTGGATAAGGGAGGTCTATACTATTTATATATTCAACACAATAAATTGTTTCTTATTTCATGATTACAGTTGTGATTAGAATATGTATTTAGTTTTTAACTGATCACAGTATTTCTCTACTAATTATTACAAAATTACCTCAATTCAAGTAGATCAAACAAGAGGATACCTTATCAATTAGAAACATACATTAGTATACTCAAACAATCCTTGAATTTACAAGAGCTTAAATAATAAAATTTAATAAAAAATTAATAGTAGCAATAAAATTGCTAACATAAATATTCTAAAGTATGAAAGAAAATCAATTAAATAAATACTTATCATCATTACTTAAGCTAAACAGGCATCAGGAAAATAGTAATTTCATATGTAGTGAAACCAGGTAACCACTACCACTAAATAAAACTTGCTGAATGTCTACTACTATATATGAAAAGCACTGTTCCGTGTACCAAGAGGAATTACAAAATCAGTTTCAGACTGTCCTCAAGGAATTTACATTCTGGTTGAGGGAGATACAATACGTATAATTAAACTATAATATAAAGTGGTATATTATGGCACATGCACACCAATGAAGGACAGGAAGCAAACAATGCAAAAAATAAATGAGGCAGCAGATAGCTAGAATGATGTACTCCAACTACATCAAGGGAAACTTTCAAGTAATAAGACTCTTACCATGCCACTTATAATCCTGTTGCTAACATCGCCTACTTAAATATTTGAGGATAAAATAGAGAATAACTAAATTCAGCAATAAAATATGATGGTTAGAAAAAAATCACATCTATTTCCAGTACTATCATCATTGTTAGGACCAGAAACTGACTCCTCATGTAGCATTCTGTAAAAAGCCTTGCTCATTATATCCATCTACAGGTTGTACTTTCCCCCTCCAATTCCCCTCCCTGATGAGGGAGCAGTGGTAGGCCTGGGGTTCCTCTGGGGTTCCTACTGAGGACTATACAATATAATTATTGCTTTCTAACAGCCAATTGGAAATTTAACTTTAAAGTGATAATAGTATAATAGGTTTAAAAACAAGGAGCTGTATTAGATAACTCTGCATCTGAATAGCATACAAGGCATTACTCTAAATAGGCAAAACTGCTTAATATCTACCTGCCAGAGCACTGTAATATGATGTTAAACTAATTGTTCCCAACAATTTTTACTTTAGTAGCAGTGACTGAAGATTGACTGGTTAGTGAGTTTGGAAATCCGATGGATTAAGAAGCTCACTTGAAGGAGAAAATTAACAAAGTTAAGTGGAATTTCTGCAAATTAAAAAAAAGTTATTATTAGAAACTTTAAGAACTTTAGCTACAGAGAAATATGAAACAAGCCACTATGCCTTCTAAACCAACCTTACCAGGTGGTAAAGAGGATGCAATATCTTTGAGTGACATAATGTAGCCATACAGAATGTAAACTAACACACGTAATAAAAAGCGCTCACATTCTTTTCTTGGACTTTAACACACTCCAACCTTTTTCATAGGTTCAGTGTGCATAAGTAACTAAAAAATAAAAATTGTTGATTCTCTGTGTTTAGCTCTCAAGAAAGATTATTCGCCAAAGCTTTCCATTAAACACTGATTATACAAGCAAAGCACATCTAAACCTAAGAAAGCATTTAAACCTTTTGAAAAAGAGCTATTATTCCTTCAACTACTGTGTAAAGACTATAACTGCATGAAACTTAGCCATTGTAACACCACCACCAAGAAGAAACTGCTTCTTACTTTATTCAAAGTTGATTACCACTCTGAAGAATCCTCAAGCCATACATGTATTACAACTCTAAAGAATCCTCAAGCCATACAATTCAGCAAAATGCTTAAGACAACTAAGTAACAAATACCAATTTTTCCAGACCTTTCTACATAGAACTCGCATTAAATAACTAGTTTTACATAAAAATATCACATTAACAATGTTAGTCAGTAGTATCAAAACACACATGGATAATGATATTTTGTCCTGATTTTAAGTTCCTAAAGTGTGTAAAATCTTTTGATGTTTTAACAATTATGTTCAAAAAGAAGCAGCCATTAAATCCCATAATGTGTACGTGTGTGTGTATGCCTTAAACCACCTAGTATTGATTAGAAAAATGTTAAAGAATGGTTAAAAAAAAAAAAAAGGCAATACTTTTTAGTCAGCACAGTGTCAACATCTGGGCATGTCTGAGAAGTAATAGCAAAAGCTTTCGAATACAGTGTATCACCCAGAAATTAGATCTTGGGAGATCCTAGAACAAAAAGGCTCAAGGCCCTCAGGCATAGGTAGAACTAAGCAATGGATCTCAAAGATGGGATCCTGAGATGTGGCTCTCTGCATAAGCATCACCAGGCAGCTTGTTAAAAATGCACGTTACTGGGCCACACTCCCAGAGATCCTAATTTAGTAGCTATAGGGTGGAACCAGGTATCAACATATTTTTTTTAATTTTTCTTTTCTCTCTTTTTGAAAAAAATTAATTTATTTATGTTTGGCTGCGTTGGGTCTTCGTTGTTGCACGCGGGCTTTCTCTAGCTGCAGAGAGCGGGGGATACTCTTTGTTGCAGTGCGCCGGCTTCTCATTGCGGTAGCTTCTCTTGTTCGGGAGCACGGGGCTCTAGGCGCACGGGCTTCAGGAGTTGTGGCTCGCGGGCTCTAGAGCACAGGCTCAGCAGTTGTGGCGTGCGGGCTTAGTTGCTCCACGTCATGTGGGATCCTCCTGGATCAGGGCTCGAACCCGCGTCCCCTGCACTGGCAGGTGGATTCCCAATCACTGCGCCACCAGGGAAGCCCTCAACATATTTCTTAAACCAGACCAAATTGATTCAGATGCATCATCAGCCTTGGGAACCACTGAGGTCCTAAAGCAATGTTTCTCAGTGTTAGACGTGTTAAATACGCTCAATACTGGGCCCAATTTCTCATCAACAATGTGAGACTCTCTGCTAGTGGGACCAAACAATGTGAATTTTAAATACGTATCTCAAGTGAATCTAATGGTACTAAAAGCTTCAGAACGTACGTCTACAGGATTGGGACTAGATCCTTTAGAGTTGCAGGTGCTCGAAAATAAAATCATTTTGTTGATTATAATCTACTCCATTCAGAGGCACTGAAAGTTTGAATATAAATCCAAGAAAATATCCTGCTGCAAAAAAGTCAAACAATTCTTCGAAATCTGCACTTAGCAGCTAACCTTCTAGAATCTAGTAAGTTTAAACTTCTAGTCATCTCCTTCAAAAAGGTCACTTTCTAAACTGAGTGCCAGCCATGACAATAAGAACCTTCAAACCTAAATACAAAGCACTCTAGGCAGAATGCTTAGGAATGCTTTCTTAGAAAGATGAGATAACAGACAAAAAGTTCAATACAGCTTCTTTGGAAAGATTCCCTCCCACCCAAACAGGGCATTTTGCACACACAAGTTAACTACAATAAAATTTCCTGCCTAAAAAATACAAGAAATTCTGAAAAAATACGTTAAGTAGGTTCCTTTTAATAAAATCAAAGTGTGAAAGAAAAATTAAATAAAATATATAAGCAGAGTAAAATTTAGATTTTAATAATTAATTTGATTAAAGAATTTAAGCCTGAGTCTCCAAATATTACAGTATTTTATAGACTGTTTATTTAAAACCTTTATCTTTTAAGAAAAAATAAGTGTTTCATGATGTCTGAATTTGCTCCTTCATCTTATAATTTCAATCCTTATCACTGAAATCAAAATAACAAATGCATGGAGCAGAGACTGAATAGAAGACGTTAGGCTGCTTTTCTTCAACTTCAAAAAAACCTGAAATGATACAGTTCCTAATTTAGTGATCAAAAATAACCAAAAGTAAATACGGGTAGAGAATATCTTGCTATTGGTTCACTGAGGTTAAGCATGAACTTAACTAAAGGTCTGTTTTGTTTTGTATTTTTATACATCTATTTATTTTTTATTTTTATTTTGGCCGCGTTGGGTCTTTGTTGCCGTGTGCGGGCTTTCTCTGGTCGCGGTGAGTGGGGGCTACTCTTCATTGCAGTGCACGGGCTTCCTACTGCAGTGTCTTCTCTTGTTGAGGAGCACGGGCTCCAGGCGCACGGGCTTCAGTAGTTGTGGCACGCGGGCTCAGTAGTTGTGGCTCGCGGGCTCTAGAGCGCAGGCTCAGTAGTTGTGGCGCACGGGCTTAGTTGCTCCGCAGCATGTGGGATCTTCCCGGGCCAGGGCTCGAACCCGTGTCCCCTGCATTGGCAGGCGGATTCTTAACCACTGTGCCACCAGGGAAGCTCCTAAAGGTCTGTTTTGTTCATAGAGATTTGCTTCAGTATTTCTGTATTGAGAGTCACTTCCTTGAAAGTTATAGTTTTACATTTATTATCACTGTTGAAGAGTCTCTCCTTGACCAAACTTTAGTCAGGCTCCTCTGAACTCTTTCCAATTAGGCCCTAACTTTTGGGCTTCTGTGTTCATCTCTGCATTGTCCAATTTTAGCAAGAATCCTACTATGTCAGTTTAACCAGAATCCCCCACCCTCAATATTGATCACGCTGGATATCTGATTAGGTTCCTCATCTCTACCATCCCCCATGTAATATCTGACCACCTGGCCTGCCTTCATCAACAATCCTGTTTAGGTCTGTTTAGCCAGAATCCCTCTTATTTTGATGTTTCTTTCCTCTTAGTAATTTTTACCCCACCCTTCTACTTGGCTATACATCCCCAGTTCTCCTAGTTGTATTCCAAGTTTGAGCCCAATCTCTCTCCCCCACTGCAAAACCACACTGCAGTGGGCCCTACAACTATCGTGATAGTCTCCCTGAATAAAGTCTGCTGTACTAATCTTTATAAGTGTCATGAACAATTTTTTCTTAAACATCACTACCAACGTTATGAGTAATTTTCTCCTTGCCTCACGGTTACAGAGAGAAATTTTCAAAATAAATCCCTCCCCACGCCCAACCAGGAAAAAAAACAAATTTAAAGAACTATGTAACTAAGAATAAAAAAAGTAGAAAGGAGGAGACTGGTATACATCTCTAGCCAATCGAATGCACATTAATACTGATCATCTAATAGAATTATTGTTACATTCAGTTTTCCAAAGTCAGCACAGTCTAGGCACCTCACCAACGGCCTTTATGGGCCTTTCTTGCTTAAAATATAAGAAGATAAAAAGTTAGCCAAACACATGGGTCACATAAAATAAAATCATCAAAATCAAATGAACTTCAGATGAGACAGGGAGGACACCAGATCTGAATATGCTATCTGAAATAAAACTAAAGGGCAAAAACTAAAGCCCTCTCAGTGTGAGCAGATTCTGAAACACGAATCAAGACCTGGAATCCTGCCATAGAAGCAATCTAGAAAACATGCCGAAATGACCATATGGCTGCCCTGCAGAAATCTGCAAAGGAACCAGTCAAGAAGCTGACAAGAGAAACAAACATGCTTCTCACCAAATGAGGCCTGACACAGCCTGGAACCTGAGGTCTGTCAAGAAAAACAAACAAAAAAATGTAGTCAAGCAGCCATTTAGGAATGATTCTTCTCTAGGTTATAGCTCACTCAAATTTGTGTCAAATGATACATAAATTGAGATGCGACATTTGAGGAAGGCCTTCAGCCTGTTTTCAAAGAAAACCCAAGAGAGTATCTTCTTGTATCAGGGTTGTAAAAGAAAACTTCACCAAGACGGCCACGAAGGCTGGTGACAAGCACTGGAGGAATACACAACAAATTAAGATGGAGCTCTGACATCTGGAATATATCTATAAAGAAATTAACATATATGGCAGCTGAGATGCTAAAGATTTTTAAGTTCATTTTTTTTCTGGTGGAAAATGGTATTTCTTTAAGGAACCCTGGCAAAGTCATAATTAGTACAAGAACATTCTATAACCTTTATCAACTTCCAATGAATTCGATTAATAGAGCTTCCAAACATCTAAAATCTTACCTAACTAATGGTCTCAAATGTTAAAGAAATAATCACAAAGTATTAGCAACTATAAAACAACCAAAATAAGATGACCAAAAATGGATATTAATACAGTAAGTGAAAGGAAAGCAAATATTCCTTAACCAGGAGACAAAATGTTTAACAAAATTTTGTTTCAAAGCACTTAACTTCCAGTTAAAGCAGTGGTAGAGCTTAGGAAATTTTTAACCAAATGAGACAGATCCACTATTATATTCCAATTAAAAAAAAAAAAAAAACGAACAAAAAAGACTATAATAAAGGCTACAGAATGGGCTATATCTTTACCACAGTATGCCAACCAATATTACTGATCAAACTCCTTGATTTTTAAAGTAGGGAAAACTGTGATCTAATAGTTCAAAACAAGCTAAAAATATCCTTTAAATGACAGAAGCAATGACAAACCTCAGAACTGGAAATACTGAAAAATGTTGTGTTTGAGAGCAAGGAAGATATGAAAAGAGAGGTGATCAAACTCAGGAAAGATTTAGAAAGAAAAGAAAAACTTATTTCAGGAATGAAGACTAAGTTAACAAGAAGCACAGTGGGTTAATGCCTTACAAAAGTAGAAAATGGAACATAAGACAAATTTTAGAATTAAAAAAAAAGAAGAGGTAAAAAGATTTTAAGAGACAATAATTAATATGTAACATAAGCAAGACTGTCCAATATATGTTTAGTAGGAGTCCCTGATAAAGACCAAAGCAACAAAGCAAAAAATACTAAAAACTGTAATAAAACTCTCCTGGAATAAAAGATAACTTCAAACTACATATTGAAAGACTATACGTGTATCTGAGAAAATGATACAGCCCAAATCGAACACATTTTAATGAAGCTAAAGTGACCTTCAAGTATAAAAACCCATAGATTAAAACTTCTTACAGTCTTGTATATTCTTGCTACATAATACATGAGAACTCAAGGAATATTGTTCCCATAAGTCTGTCCTGAAGAATCTACCAGAGAATAAGCTTCAAACAACCAACAGCTTGGAAAGGAACGAACATAAGGGCTCCTGGAATGTGTGAGCCATTCAGGTAGTAACTTTCAAAGGGGAAGAGAGTAGCAGAATGCTCAATATCTCTAAGGTAAGTCTTCCATCATTCCATGAAAGAAATGACCAGAGAAGGATTGGAAATTCATACAGTTATTCTCTCAGCACATCTGTAAGACTAAGAATTTCCAGAATATCTGATAACCAAATGTAGTTATTAAATTTCTTATAGAACCAGATATATATATACATATATTTTTAAACATTTTAATATTCCTCCAATATTTTATAGTGTTTACTCTGAGAAAAATTAATCTTAGTCTTAGAGAGGTACACTTTCTCCCTAGGTAACCTAGTAGAGAAATTAGCTCCTGCCTAACCTCGTGAAGAAACTAATTGAAATGGGGCATCCATAGTCACTCCATTAATAGAATTTTTGCCCATCCCCTTCCTCTAGAGCTGGCAATTACAGAGTAAAGTTTGAAAGTCAATCCTACAGAAGCCTGCAGCAAGAACCAGGAATGGATCAAGGAACGGGAATTCCTCTTACGGGGAAAGGTGGAGTTTACCACGGGAAAAGGTAGAATAACGGGCTGAGGGGCTTCCAGAGAGTCATTTGGAAAAAAACAAGATGGAAAGAAGCCTTGAAGAGTACCTTCACCTTGCAAGGAGCTAAATCTAGAAGGATCTGCTTTTTGAAGGAACAAAAGTAAGCAGCCTCTGTCCACATCATCCCAGTATCTATGGGACGGGTCAATAAAGAACAAAAAGTCCTAAAATAATTGTCAAGACCAAGAAAGAACTGATTGACTATTAACATTACGGAATCAGGGTCTTACCACTATTACAAAAGGACAACCAAATTCTACCATGTAATACAAGATCTTTATGATGAAATCTGTATGATGACCATAGTTCCTCTCATCCTGAAAAAGAATCTGAAAATGATCAGCTTTCTCATCTCTTATTTGAATAAAGAATGACTTAACATGGCAGAGAAAGCACAACAGTCTCCTAGACAAGTAAATATCTCTTCTTAAATCTATACTGAAAATTTGTAGAATTCTAAATCCAAATACATTTTAACAACATACAATTTATGATGAAAATAAGATTCAAGCATTTAAGTCTAAGTTATAAACATTTTGTTTAGGTAATAAAACCTACAGATTAGCTCATAATAGCATAATAATAGGGTCAACAGTTAACTCCATGGTTAAGTCGAAAAGATTAAGGAGAAAGCTAATCTGTAGGTAATAAAACCTACAGATTAGCTCATAATAGCATAATAATAGGGTCAACAGTTAACTCCATGGTTAAGTCGAAAAGATTAAGGAGAAAGGCTTAGGAAAAGAGTAACTGCTTAACCTCAATAAGATATGACTGCTAGTCAAGCTAATTTACTCATGGTAGGCAAATGATAAACAGAACTCTGAACTGAAAATACATCTGGATACCACGGATTTGCTTCATGCAAAAGAATCTAGTTAATTAAATCTAGCCGACTAGCTGTATTTCCCCCCACATTGTGTCCCCAAATCCAGCAGTGGTGAATATGTTGTTGACTGGGAAATATATAACTACGCTTCTGTAGAATAAACCCCAAATCAATAGGCTCAACAGAATGAAGGCTTCAGAAATAAGGAAACACAGATGTTTATTCTAGCATTTACTTTCATAAATACTGACATCAAAGAATCAAATATGTAGCTGTGAAGCAGTACTGTATCCAAAATTGGATGCTTCATTAAAGCTGGATATGGCCCAAAGCTGCAGGAAACATCCTGAAGGAAAAGGTCTTCTACAAATGATACCTTTGTAGAGGCCATGGAGTAAAACAGAACATGGTGAAAACCAGTTCCGTGTTTGCATACACAGGACACCTTCCACCTCAACAATTCTACAAATATTGTGCATAAAAGGTTGCCAGGAAACACTGCCAAGGACTGGGATCAACTTCAGAAAAAATAAAATAAAACTACTAGTGGCATGACTAAGTGTAGGGGAAAAGTGTCATAAAATATTTTAGAAGAGCATCATATTTTATGCCTCCAGAACAGGCATAGAACTGGCCATTATAATCTTAGCCAAAAACAGTCTATTGATATTACTGATTGAACTGGACTTCAATCAAAATGGCACTGCCCAGGAGCTACAAATGGACTGAAGTCACAAAGTTCCAGAGTTTGTTATTAGCATCTAAGTTAATTTTTTCCCTTAAATGATGAAAGAACATTGTTCAAACCAAGAGCCCAAGAAATGAGCGAACAAATATCAGACTACACTTTTGGATATAGCTTGAATCATTAACAATACCTACAACAGCTAGGGCATTTGTAATAAAAACCGGAACAACACTTCCAGATGTACTAAAAAGACTCATCTCAACATGGGAAGAAAACAAAACCACACTCGAGAAAAGAGATGGGTCAACTGGATTTTTGTCTGCCTTTTTTCTCCATTCTTTCCTTCTTCACCTCTGACCAGAATTTTTTTAAATCCTTTCTATGTAGTGTTTGAGACAGGACAAGTACGAACAATATATATTCAAACATTATGAATAATACAGTTAACTTCTTTTTCATGGATATGTCAAATCACTCATTTATCTGTCTCTTCCCCCGCCCCATATTTTAGTTATTTTACTTTCATTTAAGAATGAAATAAGAAAGTGAAACCTACTATGATTCACTATTTTGTTTATACTTAAATGATAAATGTAAAACTTATCTACCAGAGGGTAGGCTCCTTCCTAAAAGTAAAGCTCTCGTCTTTTTCTGTTTGTTTCTCTAACACCTAGCACAACTACTCAAGTTTTGTTGAACCTGTGGATATCAGTTATCCATCCTTTCCTTACTTTTAAATAAATTAATACTCAAAAACTAGAAATCACCTGGCATATATTATGGAACTCATTAGCAAAGGAGGCTTTCTGGAAGAGCCTCAAATGGAATGGCTCCACGTTTCTTTTTAATATTCTGTATGTGAGGCTCATCTAAAATCATTGTGAATAAAGTGCAAGACAGTGACAAAAATAACTTGAATTCAGATCTCTATCATCCCATTTTCCACATTTACATAAAAGGCTATGATTTCCATGCTTAGGTATTTCACAAGCAGCTCATTAAGATAGGTTCACATAATAAATAACTCTTCATATAGTGCATAGCCAAGAAAAATAACATATTTATATAAAATAACAAGACCGCTTAATGAGACCACGAAACTTCGTGTCCTGCCACGCACTCTGGGAGACAATGGATTTATTTCCACATGGCTATCAATTCTTATAACGTCTCCAAAGTTTTTTGAAAATAGTCTCTTAAATCATTAATCAAAGAGTAGTTATAGCATCTTCAGCTAATGAAATAGCAAATTATATAAAACTAAGTACATTCCAGCAAGATCACACAATCGAACTTGATGAAGTATCTCTTGCATACTGACAGAGCACTGAAAACACTGAACCACACTTGCCTATGTGATGGATCACACGAGGTAAGAGTGAGACTCCCAAGGTGCATTTTCAAAGTGGCTCCAGTAGTAGCAGCTGGTAGACCACCTTTCTTTCAACTGTGAGGTGCAGTAAAGTTGCTAATGCTAACAGCTACAAGTTTTTAAAATTCGTAGCTTATCACAATAAAAACCCAATGTGTATCTTCCTGGCTGACAGATGGCCTTCTATATGATCATGCAGGGATTCAGACTTCCTTCATCTTATGGCTCCACCATTCCCCCAGGGCCTTGGTTGGAGTCCTCTGCTAGATTCTCTGCTTCCAGCTGGCAGATGAGGGAAGAGAATGAATGACAAGGATCAAACTAGTGCTTTTTTATTGAACACAGATGAAAATGTTGTATATCACAAAGCCTTACCTAATTGTAAGGAGGGGTAGGAAAAAGAGTCTTGATGTAGGCCAAGAGGGAGACAAAACAGGGTTTGGTGAATACTTTAGAAGTCTCTACTATAGAAGGGCTTAACTCCCTTTGCCTGAATTACCTTGGAGATGGTTTGAGCCAAATTTGAGAGTAAGTCTTGCTAAATTATTACAATTCTCACCATAAATAGAAAGATCTAACTTAATCTAATTTACAGTAATCAGTAGATTACCTTACACTGACACGGAATCCTTGCCTGACAAGGAACAAGCATGGAGCTATTGAAAGATAATAGCATTTTCAATACAAAGTGAGTTCAGTTTACAAAGAACTTGAGGTACACAATCGAGGATGCTGAGATGAGTCTTTTATGTCAAGCAAAGGATTGTGAACTTCAGAATTTTTTTTTTTTTTAAAGAAAGACTATGTTTATAAAGAAAGACTGTGCAATGGGTCAATTAGAGAGGGGAGACTAATGGCGGGGGAACCACTTAAGAGGCAGCAGTTCTAACAAATCAAGCAATAAGTAATAACGGAGCCGTGAGGGGATGGAAAGAAGCTACCAGATTCAGGACGTAATTCTAAGGAGATGGGATAAGATATGGTTATCAGTAGGATGAGAGAAATGAGGGAGGAGGAAAAGTTAATAATTATGCTGCAAGGAAGTTGAGAACCCAACCCAATGATGCTCTGGGTCTGAAAGTCTTATTAATAAATTATTGATTTTCTGTTAGCAGCATAGAAAAATACACTAGGTCACTTTTTCAAAGCATGTTACCTAAGGGAGTATGATATATTCTACGTGAAACATCGGTGGAATATACTTTAAATTAAAACTTTTTATACAGATGGTAACAAGATCAGCAAGAATATAAACAGCATGAGCAAAACATCCAAAGACAATTATAATGATATTTTAAAATATTTGGATATGTAGACTTGCAGGATGTAATCATCATGTCTGTTTTAATTTGCTATATACACTTACCACCTATAAGAATACCCACTGCAGTCAGCAGAAATGCAATAACGACAGCTTTCAACACTTCTTTCAACTTTGAATTTAAATACCAACATAATATTCTGCTCAAAAATCACAAAGCCAACTCCAGCAGAGAAAATGATCATACACTTACTAAGAAAATTAAACTGTAGATAACTGGACTGTCATTCTAAATTATGTTAGATGATTCAGAAAAGGGAATTTATATGTAAACTGATGAATTTGTTTCTCCAAACCCATCCAACAACTTTTTACCAAATCATCCTTAAGTAAATACTTCAAAGAGTTCAGCATTTAAGACATGCCTCCCGAAGGAAATATAATTGTATTATAAATAGCAAATTTCCCCATAACCACAAGGAAGATGTTCAGAATTCTCATCTAGTTAGTTGTCCATTGGTTTTATCTTACATGAGATAAGTAAAGTCCCTAAGCCACTACCACTTAGTATATTAAAATTACTTATAGCATTATGAAAAGATGACCATGAATTTCTACTCTATATGGAGAAAGTATCAGGAGCCAGTGATTATCCAGTGATTGCTGAGAAAGGAATGCAAACTTTACAGCATTCTCTCTTTTATACACATACATACACACCACACACACACACACACACACACACACACAGATATTGTGTAGCCCTTAGGTATAATCAAATTAGGTGACCAATTAATTTTTTTTTGATCCGTACAGAAATTTTTTTAACATTTTTATTTGTAACAGACCCAACCTTAATCAAAATGTCCTCCAATAAGTGATGGGTAAGGAAACTGTGGTACATCCATACTGTGGAATTTTGCTCAGCAATAAAGGGTAACAGACTATTGATACTCTGAACAACTGTGATAGATCTCAAGGGCATTATGTTGAGTGAAAAAGAGCCAAGCTCAAAAGGTCACATAGTGTATGATTCCTGTTATCTAACATTCTCAAAATGACAAAATTATAGAGATGGAGAACAGATCAGTGATGGTCAGGGTGGTAGGGGGAGGGAGTGGTGTGACTGCAACGGGCAGCACGAGGGAGATCTGAGTGGCATCTGACATGGTCTGTATCTTGATTATACTGGTGGCTACACAGATCTACACATGTGATGAAATGACACACACACACACACACACACACAGTCATACACACCAATATAAAAATCCTGGTTTGATGTCATACTATAATTTTGTAAAATATAACCGTTCAAGGAAAAATGGGTGAAGGATACGTGGGAGCTCTCTGTATTGTCTTTGCAACTTCCTGTGAATGTATACTTATTTATTGACTTTTAAATTTTTATTGGGGTAGAGTTTATTTACAATGTTGTGTTACTTTCAGGTGTACAGCAAAGTGAATCTGTTATGCATATACATATATCTACTCTTTTTTAGATTCTTTTCCCATATAGGCCATTACAGAGTATTGAGTAGAGTTCCCTGTGCTATACAGTAGGTCTTTATTAGTCATCTATTTTATATACAGTAGTGTGTATATGGGTGACCAATTAATTTCTTCGTCCTTAAGTATATACAGAAACTTTAAGTTAAAATCAGACTGTAGGATTATACAGTTATAAATAAAGTCATAATCCACAGTACTAATCATATTTCTAGTCTGATTATGCTTCCTTATTGCCTTGTCCTCCTGACACTGATAACAGTAGAAGGTTTGGTGAAAGTTTTTCATGAAGGAAGAAATATTTCCTCCATTAAGCTGGTTAGGAACAGTGTGGTAGGAAATTATAACTCAAGTAATAACTTTTTTTTTATAAGGACAACATAATCCAGAAAAAAACTTGGAATATTTATCTAATTTAAAAGCATACCTTTCCACAGAGAAATGTGAGAAATAAAATCATTAGTCCATATGAATTCTTTCCCTTTTAGGGGTTCACTGAATACAAAATTTCTTAGAATTTTAAAACTCAGACTAGAAAGGAAATGGAAAAGATCTATCCATGTTCATTTATAACAACTTCTTAGGATATTAGTTAACCCTGCTAAATGTCAGTAGAACATTTTATGTAGCAGTGAGAAATTACACTATTCTGTAATATATTTTTACAACCTCAGATGAACCTCAATCTTGTGTAACTGACTTCCTAAAAAGTTTGTGTAAATAACACTTTGCTAAATCGAATAATTTTACTTGCAGGTAAATTAGCTATTCTCTAAAGCAAACAACCACCCCAAAATCTGCTCTACACTTTAAAATTTTTACATTGCAATATAGAACAAATTAATATGTAATTTATATTCTCATTGCTTGCTTAGTATAATCATGATCTTTCTGACAGATCTAAAAACATTGAGATTTTTAATTGAAAATGCCCACCAAATTTGTGGCATGATGGTTTTTTGAATTTCTCCAAATATAACCGCTTCAGAAGCTGATTCCATGTTAACCCCACCATGCTAGGCCAAACTTTAGCAGAATATTATAATATGTCCAGGCAGCAATATAGCTTAGACCTAGATGTAATATAGAAGCCACAAGGTAATGCTCTCCTAAGCTTCATCTAATAAGGGAAAAACACATATAAACAAGTATTTGGTATTCCAAAAAGAATACCAAGAAGTGCAACCTAATCTTGAAAGATAAGCATAGAACATAATAATTCCCATATGAAGTCCAAACCTCAGAGAAAATAGTGGGTCAAATTCTTGGCAGATTTTAAATGACTTGACCTGGTTGAGAAAAATGAATGTGAGCACCCCAATTGCACCTAGAATACGTATTCTGGGAGGGTTAAACAGAGCTCCTCAGACATAGCGGGGACTCAATAAATATTTATTGTGTAAAACAGGGAGAAAATGCATTCGTTTTACTCATCAACATACTGCCAACAACTACAATACCTGAAAACAAAAATTTCTTGAACGAACAGTTATCACTGAAGTTACATTAAAGCTACACTCACCTTTGGCCATGTGTTAACCAAAAAGACGAAGAGTGGGCAAACGCAATCAACTGACCAGGTGTTTTTCAATAACAGGTCACTTCAATATGCAAAGAAAGAACAGAATTTTAAAATAAGTTTTTTAAAGCTATCTGATCAAAATATTGCAGAATATTGTAGCTTTTTTCCAAAACCTGATTTCTGAGCGCAGTCTAACTCCCTAATTTACAATGCTAATGAAACTGTATTTAGCAATGTTTGCTAATCCCTGTTTAGTTAAGTATTAGACACTTAAATGAAATAACCTGACTTTAAGCAGGAAAAGGACAGTTGATTCTATTCAGGGAGATGCACCAGAGTACCTCCAAAACACTTTGGAAGAAAGAAAACGACACTGTCACAGAACACTCAAAAATATCATAATTTGTTGATAGACTACCAGCTAATATATAAACAAACCTGTATTTTACTATGATCCTTTTCCCCATTCGTGGGAAGATCATTTCACAGGTTTACATAAGTATAGCAAAGTTCTTTAAGGTAACTGAGCAACTGAGCTCTACTAGTTTTTGTTATCTTCTAAGATACAAATATTACTTCATTAATCCAACTTATAAACTGATGTATTTCACTAGTAAAGTAATTACACAAGAAAAGTCATGAGAAACTTCATCACATAGACTCTATAAAACACTTTCAGTATCATAACAATCACAATAAAAATACCATTTCTAATGTTACTTATGAAAGGATTCATGGTCCACACTGACTATCAAAGAGGGCTTAGAGTAAGCACAAGTGACACTGAAAAACGCCACTACATCCTGAAAGGAATTGTTAAAATGGAGATTGAAATATCTTTTCTATTATACATCACATCAGCAAACCTAGAAAATGGAAAAGAGCCCAAGGAGGCATAAATTGAGAAGATACTGCACCTTGCTGCTTTGCCATGAGAGTGAAATATAAAAAGATACTATTTTGAATGCTGCTAAATTATCAAAGAATGGTAAAAGTTATGAATCACAATGTTATGGTTGAATGGAGCCTTACGATGCTTTATTGTAAATGTAGAGCTTACGTTATCAAATAGGAAAATGCAAAAGACTCATTCTACCCAGATTTTAAGATTTCATGTGAAAGGCAACTTTAAAAATTAAATCTAAATTCTGTCTTGACAAAGTGGTAAGTACTTTCAGGACCAAGGGGAAGGCTTACTAATGACATAATAAGGTTTTGAAGTGCTATGACATATTTATATACATATCTGAGGCCTGAATCACTGGGAATACTTGCAGCTATTTTAAGTTCTATGGACCCTAGAGTTGAGTTCCATTTAGCTTTCTCTTCACACCCCACCAAAGCTAATTTTGGCCTTTCTGTGACTTACCTGTATAAGCAATGGGACAAGCCATTGTGCATGCTTTCCTGCCCCATAATTAATTGGGTTCCAAAAGCAACTCTCACCTGACCTGAGGTCGGGATGTAGAGAGTTACACGGCCCTTTGGGCCTTCTGTGCATGCCGCCTGATCTTGGGCAGATTACTTAAGTTCTCAAGAGAGCAAGAGAAATTATAAAAGTGTTCTATATTGAGTTCCGGTGAAGACTAGTTGCTGACATAAAAGCTCAGTAAATAACTAATTTTACTAAGAATCATCTAGTCTACACAATGCTATAGAAACAATATGGTACTGGCAATAGAAACAGACACATAGACCAACGGAACAGAGGACCCAGAAATAAATCCACGCATATATGGTCAACGAATCTTTGGCAAGGGTGCCAAGAATATACAATGGGAAAAGGACAGTCTCTTCTATACATGGTGCTGGGAAAAGTGGATATCCACATGCAAAAGAATGAAACTGGACCCTTACCTTACATCATGCACAAAGTTAACTTGAAATGGATTAAAGACTTAAATTTAAGACCTGGAACTATAAAACACCTAGAAGAAAACATAGGGGAAAAAGCTCCTTGACATCAGTCTTGGCAATGATATTTTGGATATGATACCAAAAGCATAAGCAACAAAAGCAAAAATAAACAAGCAACTAAAAAGCTTCTGCACAGTAAAGGAAACAATCAACAAAATAAAAAGGCAAGTTGTGGAATGGGAGAAAATATCTGCAAACCATACATCTGATAAGCGTATGGTTTTTTGGATATGTACATTTGCTATGTCCAAAATATATATCGAATTCATATAACTCAATAGCAAAAAACACAAATAACCTTATTAAGAAATAGGCAAAGGATCTGAATAGACATTTTCCAAAGATGACATGTAAATGTCCTATGAGGGTACACGAAAAAGTGCTCAACATCACTAATCACCAGGGAAATGCAAGTTAAAACCACAATGAGATACCACCTCACACTTGTTAGAATGGCTATTGTCAAAAAGACAAGAAAATAAGAAGTGTTGGTGAGGATGTGGAGAAAAGAGAAAACCCTTGTATAACATTGGTGGGAATGGAAAACAGTATGGAGGTTCCTCAAACACTTAAAAATAGACCTATCATATGATCCAGCAATCTCACTTCTGAGTATATACCCACAGGAAGTAAAATCAGTATCTTGAAAAGGTATCTGCCCTCCCATGTTCTTTGCAGCATTATCCACGATAGCTAAGATGTGGAGAACCTATGTGTCCACTCACGGAGGAATGGATAAAGAAAATGTGATATACATATAAAATGGAATATTATACAGTCTCTTAAAGAAGGAAATCCTGCCATTCATAACAACATAGATGAACCTGGAGAACATTTTACTGAGTGAAATAAGCCAGACAGAAAAACAAATACACAGGGAAAAACAAAAACAAATATGATCTCACTTATGTGCATAATCTAAAAATGTCTAATTCATAGAAGCAGAGAGTAGAATGACGGTTGCCAGGGACTGGCAAGTGGGAAAAGTGGGGAGGTCAAAGGGTACAAACTTTCAGTTATGAGTAAGTTCTGGGAATCTAATGTACAGATGGTGACTACAGTCGATAATACTGTATTGTATACTTGGAATTTGCTAAGAATAGATCTTAAGTGTTCTCATCACACATCAAAAAAAAAAAAAAAAAAAGGCATCTATGTGAGGTGATGGAGATGTTAATTATCTTGATTGTGGTAATCATCTCACATTGTAAATGTGTACCGAATCATCACACTGTATACCTTAAAATATATAGAACTTTTATTTGTCAGTTATACCTCAGTAAATAGTAAACTTACTTTTCCTTTAATAAACTTACTTTTCCTTTCCACAGCGGAATCTTTCCCCTACCCAACCAAACTCTTAATAAAAGCCCACCTATATCATTTTAAAGATAGAGAAAATAAGATGCAAAGAGTTAAGAACTTACTATAAGTCAAATGTTAGAAGTGGAACTATAACCCAAGTCTCTTGACGCCAAATCTAATATTTTTCAGTATACCTTTCTGTTTCTAAGCCTCTTTTATGGAACCATTTGGAAAATCATTTCTTCGGTCTTTAACTTGATAATTAATTCTAGAGAAAAAAGCCAGGTTATTCCATTAAGGAATAAATGTAGCCACTCACTGCTTCATTCCACCTTTACCAGAAATAAGACAATCCCCAAAGCGAATGTATAGAATCAGTTATAGGGCAACTCTAGTTGTCAGTCAGTGCTCATTCAATCCTATATTCAAGAGTATCAACAGCAATCACTTTATTAGGTATATCATAGGTATTAACAAAGCTAATTAAGCCACAAAGAGTTCATTCTTGTCTTGTTTGTTCTGCTCAAGAAAAAAACTGTGTAATAATTTTAGAAAATGTTTCACTAAATAATTGATCTTTTAGTAATATAAAAGTTAAAATTAGCTATAGGGACTACTAACGGAAATTCACCCTGTGGCCATACTGGCTAAGTAAGGGGATATTACTGTCAGTAGCTGATAGGTATTTTATCTTTAGACACTAGGCAGCAAGTCTTAGCAGTTTTTGCCTTCTTGTTACGAAACATCCAAAAGTTTAATGGATTTCTGAATTCTAATAGCTTGGAAGACAATTTTGGACATCAACCTTCCCACACAATAATGGATCTCACTAGTTTCTTTAACTCATCCTTATTTTTGGTGAGCCATTATTAAGGTGCACCATAGTTGCATTGCATTAAGTTACAAATATACAGAGTTCAAACCCACAAATTGCAGTGATACTATTAGCTCTTGGTGGGGCTAAATTAACCTAGTACCAGTTGCCAGGACAATCACTTGAGACCAGAATCTCTGCTTAGTCATTCCTGAAGCATTTACCAGTTTACCACCACGTATAACTAACTTTGAATAATCATGGAGAAACATACTTCTCACTACAATACGATTCAAGAACAGCACAGATTCTAGAAGTACACAGGGCCAGATACAACCAAGTCCATATCCTTGACCCCTCAGGAACCAGGATTTCTCTCACACACACTGTTGCTCATACCCTCCTCTCTGTCTCTCTCCCTCTCTCTCTCTGACACATTTTTAGACATTCGGAAAATGTCAAAGCATACCCCAGCACAGTGTAATAGTGCTGTGGAACCAATAGAAAACCTATTCTTCAGTAATTCTTATAGCTCAGAAATCACAGCTGATGACCAATATCAGTCTCTTTTTAATTAGGAGAAATAGGATAATCCTGTGGAATGAACGCTGTATCTGGAATCGGAAGATAGGATTTGAAATCCACTTTCTTGATGAACGAAAGTATATATTGCCTTATATAGAGTAAAGCACTCACATGTTTTCTTCCTTTGTACCTACAACAATTAGAGATACAACATAATATTGGGGAGGTTATTCAGGTACTCATGAACTTGCCTCGTCCTGCAAGCCGCCACAATAACATTCACCTGAGGTAAACCACACTGCTTAAAGGGATCTGCCATGTTTGTTCCTACAAAAATGAAATACTAGCAAAGTATTTTTCCACAATTTGTTCATAAGTAAGTATAATCCTGTTTTCTTTAGAATTACTATAACTCCATTATAATTTGTTTTGCAGAACAAGCACAAGTATTATCCTTCTAGAATCAACTGGATGACCCATGGAGTCACGGTCAGGTCTAGGGTTCAGATGAGAGGTAGAAAGGGAAGGAGATTGGCTCCTGGCTCTTCCATCAGCTTCTCACTCAGGTTTTTCACATCAATAGGTGAGCAGTGTTCTCTCTTTCCTCCACTGACTTTGGACAAACCCAGTTAGAGACCAGCATCAGAGAAGCTCAACCTCTTGTTAAAATAAATAGAATATAGGACAGAAACAGCATCAGTGATTTGGTTTCTTTGACATTTAATGAGAGAACAAAATTATATATTGAAGACAAAAGACAACAGTGCCAGGCACACACCCAGGACAGGTGCTGTGAAAAAGCCTATTGTGGTGGTGTCTGGGGATTGAAACTCTGGAGAAAAGACTAAAATTAAGAATAACAAAGTCATTAGTATATACTTCTTGGCAGATTCTTAGCTGTATGTGGAAGCTTTGATAAAACAGGCTTTTAGCAATGTTTTAAATTTCAGATTTAAGAAAAATCCTCTCCTACTCGCCATTTGTTGAACACTGCCGTTTATTTCCATTGCTATTCATTGCCATGGAGCCCAATTACTCCTTTGTTTTCTTATTCACATTTAGTCCACAGTATCACAAATAAAAATCACAAGGATACCATTACCCTTCAACACTTCCCCAATGTATAAATCCTAATTTGCATTAAATCCTTGAAGCAACATACATTGCAGTGAATGAAATGTCCTTCTGTAAAAAGTACTGTAAATAATGAAAGAATTTTCAGCTCAATATATATACACGACTTTACATACAGTTAAACTGACCAAGGTGCTTTTCTACACCCTAGGTATACAACATTCAATATGCTTAGAATAATAGTTATTTGAAAGGAATATAATCTTTGAACATAAAACAGTTGAAGAATAAAAAACTTCTATATATTCACTTACCTATTTTGCTATTGACCCACTGATGGAGAAATTTTACGTACCATAATTAATGGGAAAATTTAGTTAATGAAAGCTGCTGATACTTAGTGTAGTTCTCAAAGGCTGAAAACCTTTCCCAAAAATCAGTATCTGAAACCTGTCTCTTTAGGAAAAACAGTCAAAGCTTTAACTGTTTTCAGTCTAGTATAAGAAAGCTTTGAAACAAGTTAACTCTAAGCACTCAAGGAAAACTATTTTTAAAAGGGGGGGGACAAGACGAGGACCTTAATTTTCAACAATATCGGCCTGAGAAGTAACTTTATAAGAGAATGTCTGAGTATCTTTAAAAAGAGAGAGAAAAAAAGTACTTTAAAATGTTGGAAGTCCACAAACTGAGCATAGCAGTAAAAAGGACTCGAGGGAAAATTTAATGAAAAATAAAAAACTGAAAGCAAATTATTTGATCAAAACACAGACACACACACACACACACACACACACATACATGCACACACACTGCAGGCAGTCATTCAGCATTATATGCTAGCTGGCTTTGTATTTTCTTTTAAAATGTAATCATGACTTCTTAATGTATAAAACAATAAGGCTCTCAAGGTACTCATGAAAAATTCTTATCAAATTTCACTCTAGAGTTAATGATATTAGGCATGTTAAATCAGGAATCAACACATGCTATTTTCCATAGCAGGAACTATATAAATTACAAGCTCTTCCATGTTTTTGTTATTAGGTTTGGTACACTTAAAAATAAGCGGTATTCTACATCGAGTGCTCTAACGCAACGGTTTTTATATCTTTCAGAATTTATAATTCATCTCCACCCTCAATCCTTACAAAAAACCACAAAAGGACCTGCAATTGCTATTTACTGTCTTGCCCAATAAAACTGTATTTGTTCTGTTTTTGAATTCATAGGTTTTGCTTTATGAAGTTTTCAGAAAGAAGCAACTTTATTATATTTTCATTGTTACTCATGATTTTAGCTTAAAGATCATTCATTTTAACACAACATCCTGCTATATTCTCATTTGGGTTGTTCTATTTATCTCAAAGGTACACTTATGTATTACCATTACAAAACAATAACTATTTGCATAATACTTCATGATTTTACATCTATTAAAAACACATCACAGGGAGCCTGAGGATGCATTCAGTAGCTTGTCATTCACCACTTCAAGACCCTTCAGAGCTGAACAAGGGGGAGGGGGACATTTTGCCAAAGGCAGAAGAAATGAATATAAATAACAAACTCTGAAGTTTTAAAAATAGAAAAGAAAATTTTAAAAATGCAAACAAAAATATGATCATATGCATAAACAAGATAATTTCAATTTTTAAAACTCCATGTTCTCTATACAGAGCAAGGTGTTTGGAGATTTATGTATCTTCTATTATGATACCCATTGAAATTATCTAAAACTGTGCTACAAAAATAAAGAAAATTACCATCTTCTTGCTAGATTTTATAAATATCATATTAAAATTGTGCCTATTTACATAATTCAGCTTTTCCTCAGCCTTGTGAAACAATCTGAGTATCATTTCTTTATTATTCTAGACTTAACCCTATAAATGTGCACATTAAGAATGTTTCAGAGGGAGGTAATAATGATCTAACATGTTCAGAAATTACACTGTCTCATAACTTCTTCTTGGTAAAGCAATTACAAAGAAAATTGTTTACATCTTCTGTATTTTCTTCCATAACCACCAGTCCAGATAAAAAAAATACTGAATGCTGTTATGTCACCTCTAGTCCAAATGCTCATAGCACTTGAAGCTTTTTGTAAGCAATATGCTTCTAGACTAAACACATATCCCTGAGCCACCACCTACCTAATTTAACAGTTTTAAATGTAGTTTCAAATGCAGCGTAATACCATCTTAAACACACACACACACACACACACACACGGAGTGTGCAGAAAAGCAAGGAGGTGGAGAGCCAGAAATGGAGCACGTTGTTGTTTTTCATTCATGCAGTATAGTGATGTCAGTGTCTGCAGCAGCAGCAGCGGCAGGAGCCTTGACCTGTGGAGGCTACAATCCACTGAAGTCAGAACCTTGCAGAATTCAAAAGAAACTGAGTAGATAATTGTTTGAAAAATTGTTCAACTGTTCATAGCATGAATTTTAAATAGATAAGTAAAAAGAATAGATTAGTTGTATCGTTTTAACTTAGGTAGAGAGGAGCAAGGTGGGATGTGGAGAAGTAACAGAAAGGTAATATCATCAGGGAACCGGGGGCAGAAGAGCCTACATTCAAAATCATTTCAATGTAAGAAACTGACAAAACCACCTGGTGTTAAAAACAGCAGAAAGGCCTCTTCTGTTCCCAATACAAGTTCTCTGATGCAAATCTGTCTCCTGAACAACCAGATTCAGAGAAGTGTTTTCATCATGATCGCGTTAAAATTGCATTCAACTCAGATGTGACATACTACAACAAAGAGGACAGTTTAAGCCTGGTCACAAATTTCATTAAAACTACTTGATGATGGACCTTGTAATTCTTAAGCAATTAAGACTTCTGAAGGATGCAGAAAAACAAGTTGTACTACAATCTGTTGTCAGATGTGTTTATCAACAAAAGGGGAGGAGGTACTAGATGACCAATATATTGCTGCAGCAGTTGCTGAAACTACTCACTATGCCCGCAAACCCTCTGAACACAGTCTTTCTGCAGTGCTTATATTATGGCTCTTACATTAGTCCCTAAAAGAAAATCCCAAAACTCAATCTATGTACTGTTGAAACTAAATCACTCAAAAATTTATGTAACTGCTGCCTTCTTTTCATTCTGTTACCTCTCATTTCATACAGTTCTAGAAAACGTGCAAAGGAGTTGCACATGGCATTAATCTGTTAGAAAATGGTGGCCTTTTCTATAAAATACAGCCAATGTGTATGTGTGTTCAGTTGTGGTCATTATTAGGGCGATCACGTTGTTTTCATTCATTCATTCAGGATTTGCTGGAGGATGTCAGTTTCTGCAGCGGGCTTGAACTGGGGGAGGAGTGGGGGAGCAAATTCCTTCCGGTGCATTATGATTACAGGATGCATTTCTCGGTGCTCCTGGACACATACCACTGCACTACATCCTACCCTGCCTCACCATCAAGTGGTCTGAAAACAAGGGCCTTAGCAACATGCTAATTACAGGTCAGAAATATTAAAGCAAAACACCAAAACTGCAATCTATCTTAACACAGTCACGTTCTCCAAGTCTAAGACCTTCATCAAGAAAACTCCAGTAATAAAATTACACATACCACATAAACATTGCACAGGCTCCACAGTGATTCCCTTCCAAGCAGAGAGTTTCCCCCTCGGTATGATCCGTTCTCTCCACAACGCGGCAGCAGCATCTGTAGCCCTAGCGTGCTATCTAATAACATGAGCTACTCCTCCCTCCCTTAGGAGCTTTACATCCCTGTTTTGGCTAAACTTCCTTCTCTCCCCCAGGACTAAACTAGATCATTCACCGTGTCCCTAAACATAAACCAAACCACACCAAAACGCAAAACATCAAGGGAAGCCGACAGCATCCACCAGCTCACCATTACCTTTGACAGCTAAGAAAAACGAAACTTGAGATCCTTTAACAGCTCAACTGAACTGTTAAGTGTACTTAAAAATAGAAGGGAAAAAGGGAGCACACTCCACAAATAGGTCCTTAGAAATTTACCATGAAAGTCTTGAGTTGGGCATAAACTGTTTCCAGTGCAGTACCGCCCTGAGGCATATGACTATATAAAGTAGAGAAAAGAGGGAGCCCCCCCCTCCAAAAAAAAAGCCCAACCAAACACTATACACTTCAATTGCACATCCAAAACTGTCCCCTCTACACACCCAACAGGATATCCTTACATCATAACTGCTGCCTCCACCTCCCCACCCCCATAAAAGAAAACAAAAATTATCCCGGTAGGCACAGACACGTTATAGGAACTTTGTAGGAAAGCACAAAGAGGCTGTACAGATTACAACCACCACCTTACCTGCTGCCGGAGAGTTTGTGTGCGTATTGTTTTTAAGTGTTTCGCCCAGCTCCTCCTTCCCCCACTACAAACAGCAAACACATGAGTGAGCTAATCAGCTCTTAAACTGAAAAACCTTTCGATCCAGGCGAGTGATGGAAGATAAAAGCTGAGGGGCGCCAGGAGGGTCAAATAAAAGTTGCTCCGCAGTTCGCTCATCCAAGCCCCGCAGCCACCGCAGGGGGCTGAGGTTCCCAAAGCCACTTTCACACCTTCGAGAATGCACTAGCAAAGAGAAGCCCGGAGAGGCTGAAGTTTCCACGGAGGGCGCCGTCGGGGAGACGCAGCCCGGGAGGACGCAAGGGTTGGGCTCGCTACCTCTGCACACGGGCGAGCCGGGGCTCCGGCGCTCAGGTGAGTGGCTCCTCCGGTGGCTGTCTGGGGACCGTCTCGGGCGGCCCTTGGCCCGCGGCGCCTGCTCGGTCGGGGCCGCGGTCGGCGGCGGCGTCGGGCCGGGCTGGCCGGGGCCGCGAGCCGCGCCGGGCCCCGGGAGGCTGCCCAGCGAGGCGGCGGCGGCGGCGGGCGGGCGCGTGGGACTGTGTCGGCTGCCCCGCAGGAGCTGGTAGGGCACCGTGGCGCGGATGGGCTGCAGCAGCCGGCCGGCTCCCGCAACCGGGGCGCAGCTCACGCCGCCGCCGCCGCCCGCACCGTTCCCGCTCCCGGCGGCGGGGGTGGCGGGCGGGGAACCCGCGGCGCTGCGCCGCATCCTCTGCGGCGGGGGATGAGGAGGAGGCAGTGCACATGGTGGCTCCGCGGGCCCTGGACGATGCCGGCCAACACCGAGGCGCGGAGCGGGAGGCGCGCGAGCGCGTGGGAGCCGGCGCGCTAGTGCGTGCGAGTGTGTAAGGGGGAGGGGCGGGGGGATCGTGGAGGGGGAGGAGTCTCTCGGCTCCCCCTTCGCAACGCGCACCCCCGCCGCCTCAGCGAGGGGGGGATGGAAGGCTGCGAAAACAAACGTCCAACGGCCCCAACCACCCGACCGGGCTGGGTGTGGCGGTTACGGCCGGGGCCGCGAGGAGCCCGGAGCCGCCGCCGCCGCCGCCGCCCCGGGCCTCGCGCTGACAGGGGAAAGGGGCAGCCGCCGGCATCACGCAGACGCGCGGGGCTGCACGCGCACGAGAGCCCGGCAGCTGCAGGGAGGGCCGGGATCCCTGCTTCTGGGGACCTGGTAGGGGGAAAGGGCCTCGAGGTGCCTGGCTGAACGCGGAGCCGCGCCGCCGGCTCCTCTGCCCGCTCCTCACTCCATAAGGAACCTAACCCCCCAACCCGTACCCCGCCCCCTGCACCGCCTCCCGGCGCTCGGGGCGGGCAGCTGACGCAACAAGAATTCCCATTGTCTCCGTCATTCTCCACCAGCACGCGACTGATTGGTTTCCGGGTAGGAGTGAGAGGAGCACCTGCCAACGAACGTGGGCGTCCTACTTTGGAGGCGGGATACGAAGGAGCGAAGGAGGAGAAAGGGGCTGTGCGTTCAAGGAGGGGCGTGAGAGTTGACAGGCTTTGAGGTGAGAGGGGGGCCGTGATTGGGCTGCCCTGGAAGAGTGGGTCCGTGTGTGTCCTGCGCGTACCCCGACACCCACAGACGCGCACGCCCAGGGAAGCAGGTTGTGGGGGCTCCACCCTCCAGGGCCGTTTGTACCACTTGAGACAGAGGATACGTCAGGCAAACTTGACTTTGCAAGTACACCTATTCTGGTGGTAGGATGTTTGAGAAGAATCCATCCCTTCCCCACTAATTTTAGTAATCTGAGTTTTTGTGGTGTGTAGACTAATCAAAAGAATTTAAGGCCATCAGAAGCAATGTCTGGGGGTTGGATTGAACACTGGGCGGATACTTTTACAGTTATCCTATGGAGTGAAAAGAGATCATCAAATCTTATGTTCCAAGACAATAACTCTGAATTGCAGGGGTCAACAAGGAATTGTCCATCATTGCACCGTCAGTTAAATGGAGGTGTAATGGAGGGCACGCCCTGTTGTCTTTTCCCAGAAGCAGATGGCCTCTTGGGAGAAATAATACCAGACTTGATGTAACAATCCACTGGGGTAAATTTAGTTTTTATTCTGCAGTGGAACTGAAGAGAAACTAAGATTTTGGATGACTGTCAGGAACCGAAGTTTACCCCACAGTAAACCAAGGTTTGAAACATTAAGCAGGAACAATTGATTGAAGGGTCCACATCAGATACCCTCCATCCGTTTCCATGAGAGAAAAAAGAAGTGGGAGATCAGATTGGTCTACTCTTGGTGTCTGCCCACACTGACAAGTCTTCCTCTGATTTCAGGCACTAAATGCAGGGGTCAGTTTCACTTAGAGGAGCCATCCCTCTCAGCTTCATTGTGCCCTCAGAACAGAAAGCATACTAGGTTCTGTAAAAAGTGGATGAAACCACTTTTTCTGTAAAATGCAAGAATTGCACCCATGAATACTAGTGACAGTTCCTCACTTTATCACATAGTAGAATAACAGCTAACATTTACTGAGCATTTCATGTGTCAGCCACTGTTGTAAGAATGTTTTATGTGTTAATTCCTTCAATCCTCCTATAATCCACAAGGTAGATACTACTATTATCCCCATTGTGTTCACATGTATTTGCTTTCCAGAATAACATATATTAAATGTAAATGTAGTAAAAACTTTATCTTTTAAATTTAGTATAATTGACCTATTGTATTATTTTTTCCACCTAAAATGAAAGATTTCCTCATTCATTAGGAAATTGCCTTCCTTCATGGGGAAAATGAATGATAAATGGCTTCTTTCTGATGACTTTTTCAGAGTATCAAGAACAAAAATTGACGGATTAAAATATGTGAAGTGTTTAAAAATGCTGGTAAATTTCCAAGTTGTCGATTCGATTACAGCATGGTTTCATAATAGAAATGTTATCTCTGGCCACTCCTAAATATAAGTATGTAACGACCCCAACACTTTAGATTACAGTCATTCTAAATTTATACCAAGCCACAGTCCTAATGATTTGGATCTAAAACAACCTACCTAGCCATGTGTTAAAGTCTTTCTGTGTTTGTTCCAAACTGCCAACGCCAACTTAAATCAGACAACCAAAACAAATCTAAATGACGCACACAGAGAACTAGTATGATCTTAAAATACTATTTTCAGTTGCTGATAAGTCACCATGACCTATTTGGAGGTTCAATCACCTTCTCTTTACTAAATATATCTTGGTTGCCTCTTAAACCTTTGTTCTCATGAAATAAATACTGTTCTTTATGTGTAAGGAATTCAGTCTCCGAACAAATCAAAGGTGGGCTAAAATCAACTAAAGCCAGTATCGGCTTTCCAATGTCCATTTGTTGAGTTCTTAACAGTATTTTATTCTTAGTGAGTTTGGGAGTGGGCTCCAAGGGTATGAAAAGAAGCTTTAGGAAAACATACCCCTCAGTAAATTGGGACCCCCCCCCCTTAGAAGGAAGTGTGGATTGCTGGGCGAGAAGAGCATTGTTACCCGACTGTGCTAGCTATGGGATGGTTAGGTCCCGTGCAGATTAGCTCTATTTGTTGAATGTAAGTGTAACAAAATCCCTGGAAATTCTATATATGTTAATGTTGGTAATGACCTCTTTACTATGTTGACCTACCTAGAAGAAGACAACACTGAAAGCGCAATTTGGTGGCATGGGAAATACCTTTGTTCTCAGTAACCCGTGTCTTGGCTGTTTGTGGAACAAGATTCCACCGTTAGCTAATCTGAAGTAGAACTATGACACTTACTTCTTGGTTCATATATGGTAATGGACTATACTTTAGGTTCCATTAAAACTTGGAATCATTGGCTACCTCTGATGAATATGTAGCCCCATGTGAAGAGAGAATGAGATAGCTAACGGGCCTACAGAGCTACCAAAACCTCCCTCTTCTAGTTTCATCCAGGTTTGCCAGGGGATGCATCCAAGCCCCAACCAAATCTAAGAGGCAGTCCAGGCTGTCAGTATCAGAAATGAGGTCACGGCTGAGAGAGAACACTAAACAGATCTGCACTGATGTTCATCTTCAGCTGATTAAACTCTCTTGTAGGTGGATTCTTTATAGCAGCAACAAAAAGAGCCTTGCCTGAATTTTTGTCCCTGGCAGATGCTTACAGTAAAACTCCTTACTGCTTGTGACAGGCTACGTGCACCTTTGCACTAGGTGTTCTAAATAAATAAAAACTACTGGTTTCTTTTTTCTCATTGTATTTTTAAACTTCACCATGGTAAACATGTGTTTGAATTTGCAGTAATTAAAAATAAGCAATAAGAGTTTTCTTTTTTACAGTTAAACCCTGGGTACGATGAAATACAGCTGGAATCTTCAAGGGTGCATCTTCAAGGTTGCGTTTGCTTAATAATTTCTTGCCAGAAAGTTACAGGCACCATCCAGTCCAGCCACTAAGTACAGTTTCAAGTTAGTTACACATGAGACAGTGAGGGCTCACAAGCTGATGCAGAAGGAATAATTCTGCCTTCTGTCTTAATAGAGATGGAGAAAAAAGAATTCTGCCTTCCGTCTTGATAGAGACGGAGACTTCTGCGTGTTTCTGTGCGTTGATAGTTTATGTGTACACACGCAATTTGCTTTCTCTGGCCAGGACACAGCAAGGAGCAGTTCACTTAACAGCATACATTTCTTGATCTGGATTTTGTTCAAAATGCTGGCTCTGATGAGACTTTTATTTGGATGTTGCCTCAATCCCTTAAAGCATAAAAACCGTTCAGTACAGGTCTTTCTCCTACTGTAATCACATCTGTGCCAAATTAAAAATATTGCTAAGCACTCCTTGAAAATAAGTGATGCAATAAACATCATCTTTTGCTTAGCTGTTAGCACAGTATTAGGACGTTGTGCTTCCGTGACCATGTATTTGGTAGCAAATTATATTTCTGCTTTTTAAATTACTCAAAAAAGTCAGGATTATTCAGGTCCTTTGTTTCTTCAAATCATGTTATTAACATGTATTGACATATATAGTTCTTTCTTCTTTTATCTTAGGTGTATATAATTTTATCAGCTTTGCAGGAAAAACAGATACCCTCAGGGTCTGATCTGGTATTGGAGGAGATAAGCTCACTTTTAGCTCATGCCTAATAACATTACATTACTGTTTAGAAAGAGAGAGCAGGCTATGTCTTATAAATTTTAATATACTCTTTCTGTCATCGAATAACAACTGAGTTATCCTACTGATAAACCATAGGACTCATACGGAACTGTGGATGATGTCTATTCACTCTATTTTTGCCAACTAAGAGTACAGAAGAATATTATGCAATGGCCAGCATCCCAGTGACTTTAGGAACCTGTATACAGTGAGCGCCTCTTCACATAGTGTTCGTGGAGCATTGTTTCCAATGATTTCAGGAGGAGAACCAAAAGGGAATGGAAAGGATAATTAACTGAATATTTGTGCCATTGGGCAGTGGAACATCCCTAAGCCTCAGTTTCCTCCCTGGTAAAATAAAGAAGAGAGTTCCTTTCTCACAGGATGGCTGTGACTGTTAAGTAGGATGATGTAATTAGATGAAAAGAGTTTGTAAAGCACTATGTTGGTGATTGTTATTGCATAAATATGAGCACATTAGGAAAGACCTTATGAAATGGGGTGCTTTAGCACTCAGGGGAGCCATTACCTGGGGAGTTAGAGAAGGGACAGGTTGAACACCGTTGATGCTGGCGCTGCAAAAGCCACTCCCCAAATTTCCTGGTTTGCGGTGACATTCAGCTCATTCAAGGTAAAGGGGCCAGCCTGCCCCTCCCATAGCAACAGAATTCCCCGTTTGGCAAAGATGTCTGCTATGGTGACTGATGTCGTCCACTGTAATATCAGGAAACGTGGGAGTATTAATGGAAAGGAGGTTAGCATTCTCTTGAGGGAGTTCAAGGAAGCTTTTCCAACGGGGAATTGAGATGGGCATCAAACTACGATTTAAGCAGCTAATGGGCATTAACTAAATATACAACAAGGAAAGCTGGTCAGGTGAAATACAGATCAACTCTTCCTGTCTCTACAAACACACCTCAGGGCCTGTTAACACAGTAGCTCCACACCCCAAGGAAGAGAGTTAAAGACAACGGACTAGGTGACGCCAGTGTCCTGGGGGCAGGAGGGTGCCTGGTGGCTGAGGAGATGTGCTCTGTTTGCTGTAAGCAGAGGTTCTACCACCATCATCTTCTTTTGCAACAACGGAGACAAACACAGGGGATTTTCCTGAGCAGCCTGAGTGACAAAGAAATGAGGCAAATGAGTGAGAAACTGATGAGCGTTCATCGAAGAGCAACAAATATGATTTATCAGCCTGAAGGGACTGCCTTCAGAGGGAAGAGGAAAGAGACAGGTCTCCCAGCATGACCACTGGCTCTAGCTAGCAGGGACTGGCTCATCAGCCGCAAGGACTTGAAGGGTGTAAATAGCGGGGACGGGGAGAAATTATTTTGTGTGGTCCAAGGGGACGGCAGGAGGAGTGACGGAAATGAGAGTCAAAACAAAGATAATTCAGGCAGCTGAGCAAGACTCATGCCCTAATGGAGAGATCTATTATAGACTGTGCTGCCCTGTCCCCCAGGAGGGATGGAGGCCCCGTCACTTGTGCCATTTGCAATTGGGAAAGGCACTGAAACGTAGATCAGCGTATTGGAGAGGGAAAAAACCACCACATGCCCTCAGAGAATCAGTGGGATGCCTTAATAGGTCTTTTCCATCTCACATTACTGCAATGTGGCTTGTGTGCGTGGGGATCTGAGTTGCTAGAATAATTTTGCATCATCTGGGCTTCTTTTCTGCTACTACAGGGCCCCAGTGAAGAGATGATAATAGGTCATGGACAGCAGTTTCTGCATTGTAAACAGAGGCCTAAGTGTGCCGATGCTTTAGTGTGACGGCAGAACTGAGTAGGTTAAGTTTCACATTGTGATGTCAGTGTAAATAAATACATACACATACTGATTGAGACAAAACAACATCCATGTACTGATTGAGACCCAAGACAAAGGAAAGGAGCTTTGCCACATTTGGATGGTTAGCTGCCTACGTGAAAGTTCAAGTAGTTTATTCTCTCATCTAGGAAAATAAACGTCCAAATACTTAAACACTATCTTAAAAAAAAAAAAAAAAGACTATCTGGTCTTCAAAAACTATTAAGAAACAGTTACTGTGTAGGAAGTTTAGAACTCACGTTTTGAACATATTTCTGTCTGTCTACAGCTGCAGTTGTATTAGCAACAGACACATTCTGAAACTCGCGCTGGCCCAGAAGGGCACACGTGATCATGAGGCGGTGCCAACCTGGGTAACAACTGCAAGTGCCAGGGGTGGGCACAACGTGGTCAGATGGAAACTGGGGCAGGCAGAGAAGGGCCGGTGTGACCATGATTGCTGGAAGGAGCACAGCTGTGACCATCACAGCCCCTCCCAGCCAGAAGATAACACAGATGCAGGGGGACAAAATTGGTCACAGGGTGACAGGAGGGAGAGGCAGTGAGAAAGAAAGCAAAAAAAATCTAGGAGGGGGGAAAGCCACAGATGTAAGTTCCTCGCAGGTGGAGAATATCACGGTTCCTGATAAAAATATTGTATGTGGTTGGGCGTAAGTTAAACTTGGCGTTCTGGAGCACTGAAGTTTGCTACAAACGTATTCAGGGTTTGACTTACACCCGACAGATAGAGGTCAGCCCTCACCCTGCTGCTCTCAGCAGCTGTAGCCAATGGGAGACAGAGCTGCCCAGCGTACCAGTTTAAGCTGCTGCTAATAGATAAAAATCAACCTAACCCCATTTCCTGCCTCTCTACTGTCCTCACTTGTCTGTTCATGGCCAATTTAGGCACAGGCTGAGCTGTTGGCTTGCTGTAACTGCTGGGAGACTGATGGGGTAGAATCTGATGCTGGCACATTCCCTTCTTAGCTAGGTGAAAGATCTGGTTTTAAGCCCTTAAAAGGAGGACTGTGTAAAAATGCAGTACTCCCTCATTAGCCTAAGGGCTATCCTAAATTCATAGATTTTCCTGATCTGTCACTCCAAGGAAGCTTTAGAGATGTTTAGACAGAGGGAAATCCACGATGGAAGGCTCTTTCAGAAAGGCTACAGCAGAGGTTAAATGACTTGCCCAAGGTTACTCAGAAGGGTGACTGACTATAAAGGCAGAAAGAGAACCAAAAGAGGCGTCTGAGAAGAATGGGGGAAATTATCAAATTAAACCTGGAGAAAGAACAGCGTCACTGATCCTCACGGTTAAAGATCTGTTGGAAACCCCAGTTCGCTAACACACGTTCCTTTATCCCAGACGTTCAGACTCTTAACTTAAACGTGAGCTCAGATATTTTCCTATGCTCAAGTTTTTAAAACTGTCCAACCTATTCTCCTCAACAAAAGTGACAGTAGATCAAGCTAAGTCTGGTCGTGTAGCTTCAACTGTTTCCTCACTAAGGCCTATAGCCAAGAGCCTATGGAGTTGAGTTAGAGGTTGAATTTTAGAAGAACAAGCTTTATGCTAAATGCTCTGTTGTAACTACATATCTTTCTGCAGTGTTTTATGCCTTCTTTCTTTTTTCCCCCTGGATTACAGACCAATTGGGCCAAACTAGAACTTTAGAAGCAGAGAATTCCATAACTCAGAATCTTTGATTCACATCGTTTGCTATTTTCTCTTCATTACCTTAAGGGAGCAATGAAACCCTGCAACTCCTTTGCCCACTGCTTAAGCTTCCAGAGGATATTCCTGACTGAAAGTGGTCCACGTTCTGAAATAAGAGGTTCCTTCGTGTCCTTTGTGTTTAAATAAACAAAATTAGGCTAAAGAATATTTGGGAAACATTTAAAAGAAAAAGTCACCCGTAAAATTGCCAGCCAGTAACAGCCACAAGAACATTTTTGTGTTTCCTCCTTATTTCTACACACATGTATACTTTCCAAAATTTGTCATAAATGTTTCCAAGGTTTTTTCGTATTTTGCCAAATTGCCCGCCAGAAAGATTAAATCAATTTATAATCCATTTTCCATGAATAATTTTTTAAAATGCAAACAAACTTTAAAATTGCAAGTTGAACAATGATACCTCACTGCCATGTTTGTTTTCTTGCATCTGCCTCACTCCTAAGGCTGACCATTTCCCCCCATGATTGTGGCCAATATTAGTGGACCTTGTATTTGATTCCTCAACAACAGTGTGGTTTCTGGAATTGAGCCTAGTGCCAGGAACGGGTCTTGATTAACACAAACCAAACATGGTGATCCAATCTCTCTTGCTAGTGAGTGGTTCAAAATGAGAACATGGCATCCTCTGACAGCAGAATTGATCCAGCTTGGTCCTAAAGTGACTCAGTGAAGCTAAAGAGAAGAACTTGTATTTTTTTTCTTTTGATAAATTTATTTATTTTTATTTATTTTATTTTTGGCTGCGTTGGGTCTTCGTTGCTGCACACGGGCTTTCTCTAGCTGTGGTGAGCGGGGGCCACTCTTCGTTGTGGTGCACGGGCTTCTCATTGGGGTGGCTTCTCTTGTTGCGGAGCACAGGGCTCTAGGCGCATGGGCTTCAGGAGTTGTGGCTCGCGGGCTCTAGAACACAGGCTCAGTAGTTGTGGTGCACAGGCCTAGTTGCTCCGCAGCATGTGGGATCTTCCCAGAGCAGGGCTTGAACCCGTGTCCCCTGCAATGGCGGGCAGATTCTTAACCACTGCACCACTAGGGAAGCCCAGGATTTGTATTGTATTGCTAGCAAAGAGACTGCATTTCTCCTCTGATGAATGTGCACAAGAAAGCATGCTGTCCCCGGTGATCGTTGGGTACCGTCTCATGATCCTGAGGGAAGCCATCCTATCCTTCTGGTTACGTGATACAGTGGGTTTCCTTCTTGTTTAGGCCAGTTTTATTTGGAGTTTCAATTTTTATAGTGAAAAGTTGTCATAACACTTTCTGTTCTAGGGGGGTTTTTTGTTTGTTTTGTTTTTGTCAATTCCTGCTGGGTATTATTTGTATTGTTGATGTGGCAAGAACTCTACTGAGATATAGTCTTCTTGTCTTTATATTATGAATATATCTCTAAGTTTATCACTTATCATTTACTCCTTACTCTTGTTTAATATAGAGAAGGTTATAATTTAAATCTATTAAATCCATCAGTGTGTTTCTACATGATATATTCCATTGCTTTTACTTTTATTCATTCATTCATTAAAGAGAGTGTGTGTGTGCGTGTGTGTATGTGTGTGTGTGTACTACAAGGTGCCAAGCACTACGAGAGGCAATAAGACTATTTATTTTGAGACAAGAAAGACACAGCCCCTGTCCTCGTGGAGTTCCTATCCTGGTGGGGGATTGAGAATATGTTAGACGTTTACTGAAAAGCCACACAAGTGTGTGTAAGCTACTAAAGGATAGAGGCTACAGAGGGAAGGACCCAGTCTAGGAGCGCTTTCATAGAAGGGTTAGGTCTAGTTAGGGAAGTCAGGGGAAGCTTTCCTGGGGAAGTGGTGACTGAGCTAAGAATGATAAAGAGGACTTAGGTAGTGGGCTAAGAGCATTACAGGCAGTGGAAAGAGCAGGTGCAAAGGTCCTGCTCATGGGCAAGCATAGGCAACAGGAAGGACTGAAAGAATGTAGGACATGGCCCACATCCTCAGAGGGGCCTGGTGTAAGTGAAGGCGGAAGGTTGAAGGGTGGGAAGTGGGGGATGCTGACCACGCAGGGCCAGTAAGTCCATGGTAAGGAGTTGTGTCTCCTTCCTAAGATCTATGGGAAATCACTGAAGGTGTCATCTTTGACAACCACATTACTTTTACCTCCAAACATCCAATCTCATAACAAGTCCTAACAATTTTGCTTTCGAAATATCTCTTCAGTCTATCCACTTCAATCCATCCACTTCTGTTCGTCATTACCAACACTTCCTCAGCCCATTCTATCATCATTTCTGTCTGGACTAGGGGAATAGCATCCTCAATGATCTATTTGCACCTACTGTTGCCCCACTCCAATCCCTTCCTGCACAGTTATGGGGAGACACGCCTGACCTTGATACCATTTGATGACACAGAAAACACTGAAAGAGGACCAGTTTGTTTTTCATTAGTCTTGTTCTTGAGAGGTTGTGGAGTGGGCAGTTCATGAGTTTAATCTTGGGCCTGCTGAGTTTTAAATATCCCTGGGATGTCCTAGAGAAGAAGCCAAGCAGGAGGTGTCTGTTAGGTAGATATCTTCTCCCTCCCCATCTAGAGCCACTCTCCACCCATCTCTACGCTGATCCCTGCCCGGAGACATTAACGTGTGTGGCATGTCAAGATTCCATGTATCCCCAGCACCTGCTCCCGTGTGCGCTGCCTTCTAGTTGCGTTCAGCCCATAGGAGGTACATGAGGGAAGAAGCGTGAAGGCTGAGTATTTACTCGATACGATATACATCCTGCATCATCTCTTCCTCTTCCCCACCTCCTCCTCTTTCCACCCTGCCTCCTTCAAACCCTCCTCCTCTGCCTCCTGCGCCTCCTGCTCTTCTTCCTCCCACGTCTTCCTCTTTTATTCTCTCTCGAATCCAGTAATCATTTCCACCTCCTCCTTTTTCAAAAAACTAATTAATTAATTTCTGGCTGCATTGGATCTTTGCTGCGCCCGGGCTTTCTCTAGTCGCGGCAAGTGGGGCCTACTCTTCGTTGCAGTGAGTGGGCTTCTCATTTCGGTGGCTTCTCTTGTTGCAGAGCACGGGCTCTAGGTGCCCGGTCTTCAGTAGTTGCGGCCCGCGGGCTCAGTAGTTGTGGCTCGTGGGCTCTAGAGTGCAGGCTGAGTAGTTGTGGCGCACAGGCTCAGTTGCTCCGTGGCATGTGGGATCTTTCCGGACCAGGGCTTGAACCCCTGCACTGGCAGGTGGATTCTTAACCACTGAGCCACCAGGGAAGTCCCTAACCTCCTCCTTTAAGCCTAGGCAGTAAAAGCTCCCTGAGATGCTGGACTACTGTCCTCTGTTGTTTTCCCCAAACCCTTTGCAAATGATCTCTTGACTACAGTCTCCTTAATTACGGTACATTTGAGTGTGCCACCTTTCTCTTTCAGGGATTCTGACTTATACTGATAGGTAAGAAATGCCTGGGGGAGAGTTAAATTTGAGTCACCTGAGTAGAGGTGGTCATTGGAGCCGTGGCTATAAATGTGAATATCTTGGGAGACAGTGTAGAGAAGGAATGGGCCCTGAGGAACTCAAACATGTAATGGCTTTCAGAGGAGGATAATCTTGCAAAGGAATTGGAGAAGTAGCAACCAAAGTGAGGTGAAAAATCAGGGCAGTGTGTGTCATAGAAGTCAAAGGAGGCAAAGGGAAGAAAAAGAGCGTTGGTAGTCAAGATTATCAGTTGGTCCTGCAAAGTCATTGGATTTAGTGACTTATACCCTCGTGAATCTGTTACATATTTTCTGTGCTCCCTCTGAATAATGATTTAAATTTTTTTACATTAACTTATCTATAATTTATCTTAGGTAAATACAGTCAAATTTGTTTTAGAACGTATTTTAAGGTAAAAATTAACTACCCTTCCTTAACCATTATTCCAACATTATTTATGTTCTACTTTCTCTATTACCATTATTTCCTCCAACATTCACTGTTTCTAAAAATATAAAGAGATGTTTGAGCACTTTCTACTAGATGTTTAAGAGCTTTCTATTTGACTGTATCATAGTGGTTCAATGGTTGTCGCTTTAGCATTCATTTTAAAATTGATCCATTAGAACAAGTCTAACCTCTTAATTTTAATTTTCAGAATTCTATTATCAATAGCCCCATTAATTCTTCCAGATAAACTCTATATTTTTTTAACATCTTTATTAGAGTATAATTGCTTTTCTATGGTGTGTTAGTTTCTGCTTTATAACAAAGTGAATCAGTTATACATATACATATGTCCCCACATCTCTTCCCTCTTGCATCTCCAGATAAACTTTAGAACCATCTTATCAATTAAAAAAAACTTAAACTTCATTGTGATTTTTTTCAAGACCGTGAGAGATAGATGGCCAACCAGAGTTCCTAAGGTTCAGTGTATGTAACTGCTGCCGCCGCTTAAGCCTGCCAAAGCAGTGGTACGGCTACTGCCCTTGTATTTGCTACCTCTAGAAACATTCTTGCCAGTAGTGGCAGCAGCGGGACTCAATTACCCTCTTTTCGCACTCCCTCCAGAAGCTCCAGATGGCGTCTTCCGTGGGCAACGTGGCCGACAGCACAGACCCAACGAAACGTATGCTTTCCTTCCAAGGGTTAGCAGAGTTGACACATCGAGCCTATCAGGCGGGAGATTTTGAGGCAGCTGAGAGACACTGCATGCAGCTCTGGAGACAAGAGCCAGACAATACTGGTGTACTTTTATTACTTTCATCTATACACTTCCGGTGTCGAAGGCTGGACGGATCTGCCCACTTTAGTACTCTGGCAATTAAAAAGAACCCTCTTCTGGCAGAAGCCTATTCGAATTTGGGGAATGTGTACAAGGAAAGCGGGCAGTTGCAGGAAGCAATCGAGCATTACCGGCATGCGTTGCGTCTCAAACCAGATTTCATCGATGGTTATATTAACCTGGCAGCCGCTTTGGTAGCAGCAGGCGACATGGAAGGGGCAGTACAAGCTTACGCCTCCGCTCTTCAGTACAATCCTGATCTGTACTGTGTTTGCAGTGACCTGGGGAACCTGCTCAAAGCCCTGGGTCGCTTGGAAGAAGCCAAGGCATGTTATTTGAAAGCAATTGAGACGCAACCGAACTTTGCAGTAGCTTGGAGTAACCTTGGCTGTGTTTTCAATGCACAAGGGGAGATTTGGCTTGCAATTCATCACTTTGAAAAGGCTGTCACCCATGACCCCAATTTTCTGGATGCTTATATCAATTTAGGAAATGTCTTCAAAGAGGCACGGATTTTTGAACGAGCTGTGGCAGCTTACCTTCGTGCCCTAAGCTTGAGTCCAAATCATGCAGTGGTACATGGCAGCCTGGCTTGTGTATACTATGAGCAAGGCCTGATAGATCTGGCAATAGACACCTACAGGCGAGCTATTGAATTGCAACCACACTTCCCGGACGCTTACTGCAACCTAGCCAATGCTCTCAAAGAGAAGGGCAGTGTTGCCGAAGCAGAAGATTGTTATAATACAGCTCTGTGGCTGTGTCCCACCCATGCAGACTCTCTGAATAACCTAGCCAATATCAAGCGAGAACAGGGAAACATTGAAGAGGCAGTTCGCTTGTATTGTAAAGCATTAGAAGTCTTCCCAGAGTTTGCTGCTGCCCATTCAAATTTAGCAAGTGTATTGCAGCAGCAGGGAAGAGTGCAGGAAGCTCTGATGCATTATAAGGAGGCTATTCGAATCAGTCCTACCTTTGCTGAGGCCTACTGTAATATGGGAAACACTCTTAACGGGGATGCAGGATGTTCAGGGAGCCTTGCAGTGTTATACACGTGCCATTCAGATTAACCCTGCATTTGCGGATGCCCACAGCAATCTGGCTTCCATTCACAAGGATTCAGGGAATATTCCAGAAGCAATTGCTTCTTATCGCACTGCTCTGAAGCTTCAACCTGACTTTCCTGACGCTTATTGTAATCTGGCTCATTGCCTGCAGATTGTCTGTGACTGGACAGACTATGATGAGCGCATGAAGAGGTTGGTCAGCGTTGTGGCTGACCAGTTAGAGAAGAACAGGTTGCCTTCTGTGCAGCCTCATCACAGCATGTTATATCCTCTTCCTCACGGCGTCAGGAAGGCTATTGCCGAGAGGCATGGGCACCTCTGCCTGGATAACATCAATGTCCTTCACAAACCACCGTATGAACATCCAAAGGACTTGAAGCTCAGTGATGGTCGACTGCGTGTAGGATACGTGAGTTCTGACTTTGGGAACCATCCTACTTCTCATCTTATGCAGTCTATTCCAGGCATGCACAATCGTGATAAATTTGAGGTATTCTGTTATGCCCTGAGCCCAGATGATGGCACAAACTTCCGAGCGAAGGTGATGGCAGAAGCCGATCATTTCGTTGATCTTTCTCAGATTCCATGCGATGGAAAAGCAGCTGATCGCATCCATCAAGATGGTATACACATCCTCGTAAATATGAATGGTTATACCAGGGGTGCTCGAAATGAACGCTTTGCTCTCAGGCCAGCTCCTATTCAGGCAATGTGGCTGGGGTACCCTGGGACTAGTGGCGCGCTTTTCATGGATTATATCATCACTGATCGGGAAACTTCACCTGCTGAAGTTGCTGAGCAGTATTCTGAGAAACTGGCTTATATGCCCCATACTTTCTTTATTGGTGATCATGCTAATATGTTCCCTCACCTGAAGAAAAAAGCAGTCATCGATTTTAAGTCCAATGGGCACATTTATGACAATCGAATTGTGCTAAATGGCATCGACCTCAAAGCATTTCTTGATAGTCTACCAGACGTGAAAATTGTCAAGATGAAATGTCCTGATGGAGGAGACAAAGCAGACAGCAGCAATATAGATCTTAATATGCCTGTCATTCCTATGAATACGACTGCAGAAGCAGTTATTGAAATGATTAACAGAGGACAAATTCAGATAACAATTAATGGATTCAGTATTAGCAATGGACTGGCAACTACCCAGATCAACAATAAGGCTGCCACTGGAGAGGAGGTTCCCCGTACCATTATTGTAACCACACGTTCTCAGTACGGGTTACCGGAAGATGCCATTGTGTACTGTAACTTTAATCAGCTATATAAAATTGACCCATCTACTTTGCAGATGTGGGCAAATATTCTGAAGCGTGTTCCCAATAGCGTACTGTGGCTGTTGCGTTTCCCAGCAGGAGAACCTAATATTCAACAGTACGCGCAAAATATGGGCCTTCCCCAGAACCGTATCATTTTTTCACCTGTTGCTCCTAAAGAGGAACATGTTCGGAGAGGCCAGCTGGCTGATGTCTGCTTGGACACTCCACTCTGTAATGGACACACCACAGGGATGGATGTCCTTTGGTCGGGGACACCCATGGTGACTATGCCAGGAGAGACTCTTGCTTCCCGAGTTGCAGCTTCCCAGCTCACCTGTTTAGGCTGTCTTGAGCTTATTGCTAAAAATAGACAAGAGTATGAAGACATAGCTGTGAAACTGGGAACTGATCTAGAATACCTGAAGAGAATTCGTGGCAAAGTCTGGAAGCAGAGAATATCTAGCCCTCTGTTCAACACCAAACAATACACACTGGAACTAGAGCGCCTCTATCTACAGATGTGGGAGCATTATGCAGCTGGCAACAAACCTGATCACATGATGAAGCCTGTTGAAGTCACTGAGTCGGCCTAAATAATGACTGTGTGCGCAGGAGAATTACCCCTGTACCTGAGCCTCAACCTTCTGGGGGAAAGGGAACTAGATACGTTACTTTGTACTTACCTTTGTAGCAATATCATGTTGCAGATGGGTGACAGACAGTGATAACAGATAGCACAGCCAGACTTGCTTCCTGCATGATCATGACAGGGAGAGACACAAGAGATGGGAGACTGCTGTTCCACAAGGAGTCTCCGTAGAATTTTGCGGCAGCCAGGTGTTGCCCAAGTCTGGAAGGTCTGATCTCCCTTGGTCTTCCATGGGATGGGTGGTTAGTGTGGAGGGGAGATAGAGATTGCCCAGTCTTCTGAATTAAGTTTTTCTTTATATTTGGGGTATTGGAGCTATTAAAAATGTTTGGTTTCAGGTTTTATTCATGTGACGTGTATATGATTCTTTTGAGATAAGGTTTTAAGCTAAAATATTCCTTGTTTTAGTTTCTGAACTCTACAGACAAATGGGGACTTTGCTGGTGTAGTCTTTTTATAGGTTTTATAAACCACTTGAGCCTATATCAGTCATTTTAGTGTCTGACATGTTTGGAACTATCAGTGCTTTGTTGGTTTATGGCTTAAATTCTTTTTCTGGTCCGTTTCCTTCTTCCCTTCCCCCCACTTTAAACATTTTCCTGTAACTTGGCTAACAAAAAACCAAGTCTGATTCAAAACCTCCCAGAGTGTTTCTCTTAAACACATCATCTGGTGCCAAATGAAGATTCTTAGGAGTGATTATTAATTATGAAGGGCACAGTTGTGGTACTGTCACTGATGATAATAATAATGGATTTTTGGCCTAGAGTTTTGACCTATTGCACCAGTGTTTTACCGTTGACTGCCCCTCTGTGCTGCTTCCAAAAGTGATAGTGTGTGATCAGATTTTTACTTTCACTTCTAAAGTTTGTTCTTTTTTTTAAAGTGAGTCCTGTTCTTCCTTTTTCTTTCAGCAGAAATGAAATCCCAGGTAAGTACAAGTATTCAAATATTTGATCAGTAAGTCCCAGTTATCTCCAGTGCATTAAATAACTTTCATCAAAAAACATGTTATAGGTAAAAAGCTCTGGAGGACCAGCTATGTATATGATTATTATGCTTCAGACCTTCTAGGGTGTTACACATAATAACTTGTCTTCTGGACGTGGTCTTGAAGTCTATGGATTCAGCCTCAGTAGTAGCGAACTGCACTGCTACTTGGTTTGGAGTATAAATTAGACTTTAGCCCTCCTGGGGGTTGAGTTTTTGGTATTGAAAACCATAGGAATGAAATTATTGTATTTCAACAAAGGACTGAGGGCTTGAGGCTTAAACAAGCCAACATATGAATATATGTTTTTGTCTTGCTGTACTGCACATATGCTGTCTAGTAACAGATATTTTGTCTGCTAGTAGTGTTCTAGATTCTGTCTTTCCAAAGTGCTGAGGCAGTGCATCTATTCTGTAGTTGCAGCTGATGCCTGAATGTATCCTAGCTGACAAATGATTGATTAAGAAGCACTTGAATTTCGGAAAGATTTGTACTGTTAACCAAAATCTGAGCAAGGAGTCTCAAATGTAATTCTTAGCCAGAATTACATGTTAATGAACGACTTAACAGTGTAAATCAAGGAACATCAGTGTAGGGATTTCTTTTAATTTATTTTTTACCTGCTTGAAAGAATCAGTTAAAGGTTGCCAGCTTGGTTGCAGATGAACGGACGTTTGAAGTTCACCAAACTACTTCATGTGGAATAGGAGAATAGACTTCCAGCGCCCTCAAGGCTGTGACCTTGCAGCCATTTTACATAGCACAGCATCCCCCTAGAGGGATGAACCTTTCCCTGCCCGAAAAGTAGCCGCTCTGGTTGAAGCTTTGCTTATTGTAACAGGCTTTTGTTTCCAGGTAACATGTCTGTGGAAGGCTTAATTCTGAATAGAGATATAGATATTACTGGAAACTAATTGTTTTTTCTATTATACTCTGCTTTATCAAAAAAGTAAAACATTTACATTGTGCTACAGAAATTCAGATGTTGTCTTGCAATCTTTAAACAATAAATGAATGATTTGCCCTGAAAAACAAAAAACAAAAAACTTCTTTGTGATTTTGTTTGGGATTATTTTAATCCTGTAAATTAAATTGGGAAGAAGTTAAATCTTTATTATATTGCCTTTTAGCCAGAAACTTGATAGATAGATAGATAAATCCATTTATCTTCAAATCTCATTTTTAACTCTAATAAAAGTGTAACCATTTTCTTCAAATAATATGTTAATATATTTTGTGAAGGTCGTTTCCAAACATTTTATATTTACATTCTTCTTTCTGATGTTTCTTAGATATTCTTTGCTACTCTTTCTCTGACTTTTTTTGGTATAATAGTACTATATGTTTCTGGTAGAAAAAAATGAGAAGAAATCAAGAAAAAAAACCCTAAGTATAATTCTAATAGTCAACACCCAGATTCCAGTACAGTTAACTTTTTGGTGTACTCACTCAACGCTTTTTCTATTCTTATGTATGTGTATTTTTATATTTCTTATGTAAATGAGGTATCATACTGTTCTGTAACTTCTTTCATCTGCTATACAAGGAACATCTCATGTCAGTGTATGCACTTCCTTGCTGGATGCTATTCTGTTATACAGATGTACCTTAATTTATTTAACCAGACCTTTACTGGGGACCTTTGTTGTTGTTTCTAACTTTCCAGCATGAAATCATTCTGTGATAAAGCTCTTTTTACCTCCTCAATTCCAAAGAGCCTTGACATTTTATTAAGTATCGGATATATACAAAAGAATATTTATAAAATAAATGTTTAAGGATAAAACAAGAAACAATGACATGATCACTTGTGCACCTACTGTCCCATTTAAGACATAGAACATTTAAGCCCCTATGTGCCCCTCTCCAATCCCATCCTTCCTAATCATTCTATATATATATATATATATATATATATATATGTGTGTGTGTGTGTGTGTGTGTGTGTGTGTGTGTGTGTATATACATATATATGTATGTATATATGATTTTTGCATGCTTTTGAACTTCATATAATTGGAATTTACCATATGGGTCTTTCTGGGACATACTTTTTCCACTTAATAACATGTTCCTGAGATGCATCCATGTTGTTGCAAATAACTACAGTTTATTCATGTTTATTTCTGTATAGTATTCAATTATATGAATATATCAGAATTTTACTCCATTCTACTGTTGGTGAATATCTTGGTTGTTTCTAGTTTTTGCTCTTACAGATATGCTACTATGAACATCTTATACCTACCGCCCACTACATGTGTACAAGAGTTTCTCTAGGCCAAACATCAGAGAGTAGAATTGCTGAGTCAAAAGGCATGCATACCTTCAACCTAATAGATAATGCAAATTATCTTCCAAAATGGTTGAAATAAATTGACTCTCCCACAAACACTGTATAAGAATTCAGTGGTTCCACATCTCTAATTCTTGGTATTCCACATTGAAAAATTTCTGTCAAGCTGATGAGATTGAAATAATATGCCACTGTGGTTTTAATTTGCATTTCCCTGATTACAAATGAAGTTGAACATATTTTCATATGTTATTTTACCATTTGTGTTCTCTTTTCAGTGATATGCCCAGTCAAATCTTTTTCCCCTTTAGAATAAATTAGGTTGTAGTTTTCTGAATGGCTTATAGTTTTTGGTCTGGATACTAACCCTTTGTCATATGGGTATAGCAAATACCCTCTCCCAGTGTGTGACTCACCTTTTCACTTCTGTTATGGTATATCTTGATGAACAGAAGTTCTTCATTTTAATGTAGTTCACTTTAATAGTAATTTACTTTACTCTCTATGCTTTTCTGTCTCGCTTCAGAGATTCTTCTCATCCGTTAATTGAAAAGGGCATTTTCTTTTATTACTTTCAAAAAGTTTAAAAACTCTACCTAATTTTGAGTCTTTTAGACACCTAGAATTGATTTTTGGCATGTGGTGTGAGGTAGGGGTTCAGATCCCCTTTTTTCTATATGAATAACCAGTTGTCTCAGCATCAGTTATTTAAAGCTCATACTTTCTCAACTGATTTTCAGTGTCCGTTCTGATACACTTGAGAATCAACGTGCCAAGTTCCACTATCCATTCCTCAATGCCCACCAGTCAAAATAAATACTTTGTTGGGATTTTAAATGTAATAAAAGAAATCTACGGATCAATTGGAAAAGCAATGACAACTTTATAATATTGAATCTTCCTACCCATAAACATAGTATCACTTTCCATTTATTTAAATTTCCTTTGATTTCTCTCAGTCATTTTATGATTTTCTGTATACAGGTCTTACTCATATTTTGTTAAATCTCTTCCTAGGTAATTCATATTTTTGATACTACTGTAAATGGCATCTGTCTTTTTATTACACGTTCTAATTTTTTGTTGCTGGTATATAGAAATGCATTTTTAAAATATTGACCTTATAAGTATCAATTTTACTAAAAAAAAATCTTAATTCTATTTTTCTGTATAGGAAAATTTTTAAAGTGGGGGGAAGGGAAGAAGGAAACGGACAAGAAAAGGAATTTAAGCCATAAACCAACAAAGCACTGATAGTTCCAAACATGTCAGACACTAAAATGACGGATATAGGCTCAAGTGGTTTATAAAACCTATAAAAAGACTACACCAGCAACGTCCCTATCTTTAATATGTATTCTTATGTGTATGTAAAAATCTTATCTCCTGCAGATGACTCCCTAGTTTCTGCCCTCTAATCATTATAAATTGTATATAAATTTTATACTATCTGATATTTCCAACACCTGATTGACTTTTTGTGGGTGATGTGAGTTGCTTGTTATTTTGTTGGGTCTCGCTCATGATGCTTTTCTTTTTTAATTGTGAATTCACATTTCTATGGGAATTATTTGAAGCCTAGATAGAAGGGAGTTCATTTAAAAAGGATTTGCATGTGTTTCTGCCAGATGCTCATGGGTACTACTGAAGGAGGGCCACTTTAAACTAAATTCTCAGCTTGAAGGTTTTCCAGACCACCCAGGTAGCGCAACTCTGGCAACAAAACTCACATGTGAGGGCTAGCTTGTACTTAGAAACTTTCAGGAAAGATTTTTCTTCTCCTTTACCAGCGCCAAATTTTAACATAAGCAAATGTCCTTGTTGTCTGCAATGGGGGCAATTTTATTTCTAGTATACCCTTTCGAGCTTTATGTAGGATTGTCTTTTATGCTGCCCTCTTTGGGCTGGACCTAGGCTTTGTCAACTATCATCCATATTTCACAAGGCTGTGAACACTGGATCTCAAGATCCCCTGATTTGTCAAAAGTCCTCAGTACAAAGGCCATTAGCAGTGCCTGGGTCATCTCACTTGGGCCTTGCTTAGAATTCCTTTTGGCCTTACTTTATTAGCAGGTCACTGATGCATTTAAAAATATATATATTTCTATATTTTATTCATTGTTTTTAGTTATTCTCAATGGGAAGTTTGTGAAGGGCATGTAGTTTGCTAAGCACCCCCCACCTCACTTCAGCTACACCTTCTCATATCCTAGATCTTTCATTTCCAATATCTATTTCACCTCCTAAATCTCAATTTCAAATATCTTCTCTCTATGGCCATCATCTCCTATCTTTGCGTGCCTCTAATTTACCAGTCCCACCTTAACAATTCTCCAGCCCTATTAGGACTCCCAATTCAATCACCCCCAAATATTCACTGGCCATTTACTCAGGTTCTTCCTCATCCACATTAGAGTCTACGCTGGGTCTCTGTGTTGCAAAATACAATAAAAATAGTGCCTTCTGTAGTTGTGCCATGCTATGGTACTGACTTTGTGTTTCATCATCATAATCACTCCTTTATACACACCCTCCATGTCTTTTTTTTCTTTTTTTTTTTTCTTCGTTCTTCTCTCATCTGATCTGGCACAATTATTGACTGAGTAAACCCGCATTTATCTGCCTACTCTGTACCTAGTTCTGGAGGAAAAGAAGCAACTAGGCTAACTGGTTTCCTTCTAAATGTATGTGGCTTCAGGCTGTAGAGAAATCCTTCTGTATTTCTCTAGTCAGTTCTCTCCACCACCTTTCAAAGCAGCTTCTCTCTGCAAATCCCCAGCCTTCCCTGACCCCAGCCCCCTTTCTCAGTTGATGGCTTCCCTTAGTCCATGGAGACATCCTCATCCACTCACCACCAAACTCCATGCATGTTTAATAGATGCTCATCTTTTCCTCTTGTGACTTCAGATGAACTCTCCATGTTCACATCTAGGGCCATCCTTTCCACTTGTGCACAGGATCCCACCCCCTTTCTCTCCCCTCCACCCCTCACTATCAGTGGTTCTCTGCCATTCTGACTCTCCTCCTGCTCTGAGAATGAACACATCCTGTCAGATTTTTTTTTTCTTAACATAAGAGACAACTTCTTCTGGGAAGATGAAGTTGATGTACTTTCCCATATTCCTCCAGCTAAGTGAAACTAAAACCCTTGGACATTACATATAAAAGAAACATAAGAAGGCTGAAAGGTAGAGAGAGGAAGGCAGATCAGCTAGGGACTTTGAGACCTGAGGAATGACACATGGTTAGTTCCTACCTTGTTTGTTTGTTTACCTCATATATCCCAGACTTGGAGCTGAAGAAGCTAGCAACCTGCAAACGCCAACAGGCACAGACAAAAAAAAAAAAAACAAAAAACAACCTTCAACCAAAGCCTGGTCTGCTTAGCCAGAGAACCAGGAATAGGTCAGCCTAGTGAAATAGAAAACTTTTAGAATTATCTAAGCAGCTCTACTCCAGCCAAAAACCACAGAAAAAAAAAAAAACAAACAAAAACTGTGGCCCCACTCCCACCCATGCCAGCCAAGTCCTAGAGGGGAGACTAGACTTCAGCCTTCCGCTAGGCTGTACCAAGGCACCCCAACACACCTGCCAAGGTGGCGGCAGAGAAGGATACATAGGGAGCTGGGATTTTCATCCCCAACAGGCATGAATGATACACACTCTCCTCCCTCCCCTCTCCACAGTACCAGTGGAGACCACACGGGGAGCCTGGACTTCCACCCCCACTGGCAGTAACAAGGCCTCTCTCCCCATCCCAGATGGGGTACTGCCAGAGAAGGCCTAGGGGAGCTTCAGGGCTTTTGCCACCACCCGGCGGTAACGAGGCACTTCTGCCCCTCCCATCCAGGAAGGCATCCGTGAAGGCCTCGTGAGAAGCTGGCACTCCCACACCTGCCCAGCAGTAATGAGGAGCTCACAGCTGTAAGAGAGCGTACACTTTGCCTTCTAGGTCACTGTGTAACCCCAGTGCCTGGAATGACAGGGGCTAGTTGCATGATCTCGCTCAAATCACTCATCCCTTCGGTGTCGCAATTTGTTCCTCTGTAAAATGAGAATGAAAATAATAGCATCTACCTGTAGGTTGCTGTGAGGATTAAATGAGTCCATACATATAAAGCTCCTAGAATAGAAAGTGTTAGCCATTGCTGCTGCTGCTGGCATTGTCATTATTCATTCCTTACTTATTTATGTGCCTCTTAAAATATAGCTTTAGCCGTATCCCAGGAGTTTTGATTTGTAGTGTTTTCATTATTTTTATTTTCTAAATATTCTGTGATTGCAATCATATTTCCCCTTTTGTGCCCAAGAGATATAGAGAAGGGTATTTTTGAATTTCCATGTGGGTGGGAAAGTTTTGTTTAAATGTTTCTAATTTATAGTTTTATTGCTCTGTGGTCAGAGAATGTCTGTGCACTTTGTGCTTTAGGAGATTTGTTGATGTTTTCTTTATAGTCTAGTAGATGATCTATATTAAAAAATAAGTTCTTCAATTAAAATAGTTTTTCCCCTTTTCCTCATTGTGAAGGATACATCTTATCCCTAGCCTAAAAGCTGGAAACATACTTTCCAACACACCAAACTAGACATTTAAATGAAATAAAATCTCCAATCATGTTGAGTTAACATGCTTTATTCCCATTCAATTTGCAGTAAGCACAGATTGCAAAGTTCCCCAGAGGGAGAGAAATGGGAGCAGGCATACTCAGACTTCAGGTGTGATTTGTTAGTTGTTCTTCTGCTGCCTCTTTTCTCCCTCTAATTTTGTCTTGTAAAGAAGGCATTTAATTCTAGTTGTAGCAGATTGTAATTTCCATAAGTGGCCACAGCAATATTTCTGACCCCACACGCTGTTCCAGGACCTTGCCACTTCCCGTCAAGAGGTGAAGTCTATTCCCTTCCCCTTGAACTGGGGTAGAACTTTATGACTGCCCCAACAAAAAGAGGATGGGGTGGATGTCATGTTGCATGCCTTCCCAGCTGGGCCATAAATGGCAATAGAGCCTCTGCCTGACTGTCTTGTGATGCCCTCTTGGAAGCCAGTCACCATGTTGTGAGGAAGCTCAGGCTACATAGAGAGGCTGCTTGTAGGTGCTGAGGTCCCAGCGAGAGCCACCATCAGTCAGCAGACATGTGAGTGAGCGAGTGAGTGAGTCTTCAGGGGATCTTAGCCCCAAGTCATCTCCACAGCCCCTGTCTGAATTGTGACCCACAGACCCAATAAGCATTATAAACAGTTGTTTTACCTCATTGATTTGTAGGGTAATTTGGTCCTCAGCTATAGTAACCCTATCTCTAAGGATACAGTGACCCCAGCTAATCAGACAATTCCAACTAGAAGGTGGGTGTTATAATGAGAAAAACATGAGACTAGGACCTGGGAGACCTAGGTCATAGGCCGGATTAACTCATAATTGACCTTAGGACCTTGAACATATCATGTAACCTTTCTGAGTCCTAACATTTGAACCTTTTAGGCCCCTTCAAGTTCTACCATTAATTAAGGCCTTGATAGAGAACAATATGAAAAGGTTTCATATTGGAAATACTCGATCTCTTGAGAGACTGCATATCTATATGTAATCAATGACATTCTTGGTTTTACAGTTAACTCTCACAGGGAAATCTTATTTCCCTCCTTTCCAAACTATGGGAAAATTTTTCCAAAGTATTGACAGCAGAGAATAGGGTCATTTTTTATCAACCCAATTTTAGCATAAAATAAATTAGAAAGCTGGCTGGGCCTTTGCTGCAAGACGTGGGCTCCCCAGTCTCAGTTCATGGTAATATAGTAACCACTGCTTAGATTCTCGACTTTTATATTGTTCAGTCATCTTTGCCTGCTATTTTGGGTGTTCTTTGCTAGTTACCCGGTGACTTGCTGCCAGAATATGCTTACAGAGATTTTACTGTCTCTCTCTAGATTCATCAGTTTGAGAACGTTAAATGTGCCTTGCAAAGCTAAATCTGCTATGGGATATATAAGGCTGGTCTCTCATCAGTTGTAATTCTCTGGTAGTTGCATTGTTAAGAGGAGTCATCTATTATTCCACATACTACATTCCAGAAGAAGCTAAAGCAAGTGTTTAATGCATGCTTTCCAGGGCACAATACTGCACAGTCCCTAGAGTGTGATGACTTGGGACAGCTGCCCCAAGTCAATATTCAGGGGACCCAGCCATGCTGGCAGCTTGTCAGTGACTCAAGGAGCACCAGCTGGGGCCCTGTAACATGCTTGTACCACGCTCACAGAGAAACAGTTTTTTTTTTTTTTGAAATAAATTTATTTATTTATTATTTATTTTTGGCTGCGTGGGGTCTTCGTTGCTACGCGTGAGCTTTCTCTAGCTGTGGAGAGCGGGGGCTACTCTTTGTTGTGGTGTGTGGGCTTCTCATTGTGGTGGCTTCTCTTGTTGTGGAGCCCAGGCGTTAGCCATGCGGGCTTCAGTAGTTGTGGCACGTGGGCTCAGTAGTTGTGGCACATGGGCTCAGTTGCTCTGCGGCGTGTGGGATCTTCCCAGACTAGGGCTCAAACCCGTGTCCCCTGCATTGGTAGGCGGATTCTTAACAACTGCGCCACCAGGGAAGTCCTGAGAAACACTCTTCACTTGCCTCCCTTTCCTGGAGTCACCAGAATCACCGCCTATTCCCTTTGTACCCCAGCGTTCCCACCACAGAACAAGGTTAGTAGGTTACCTTCTGATATGAATTGTATCCTCCCTGTGAAGCAGTTGTTTCCTACGTCTGTTTAGGACACTTGCATTTTGTTATTTTAATGATGTGATATCATTAAATATTACATAAATTGATGAAATATGAAGACAATAGAGTTGTTTCTAGTGAACAAGTCAAAAGCTTCCTAAAGTGTGAGCGATATAGCTGCAAAAGATTGTGGGAAAAACTCTAGAAGAATTCTGCACTCAGATCGCTTCCCCTTTATCTATAAGTTTTCATTCTCCTTTAAAGACACCCATACTTTACATCTCAGTTAATGATATGGATGTTCTTTTTTTTTTTTATACTAATTTTTTTTTTTTAATTTTTATTTATTTATTTATTTATTTATTTATGGCTGTGTTGGGTCTTCGTTTCTGTGCGAGGGCTTTCTCTAGTTGTGGCAAGCGGGGTCCACTCTTCATCGCGGTGCGCGGGCCTCTCACTGTCGCGGCCTCTCTTGTTGCGGAGCACAGGCTCCAGACGCGCAGGCTCAGTAATTGTGGCTCACGGGCCCAGCCGCTCTGCGGCATGTGGGATCTTCCCAGACCAGGGCTCGAACCCGCGTCCCCTGCATTGGCAGGCAGACTCTCAACCACTGCGCCACCAGGGAAGCCCATATGGATGTTCTTTATTCAAGAGTGATGCCCTGTGCTCAAAAGCCTTGCTCCTATGTCAAAAGATTGGGCAACGTCTATATGCTTGTTTTCAGTTAAACAAAACGTTTTTGGAAATTTTCATTTTTTGACTTGTTACTTTAACCTTTTTTTTTTCTTAATTTATTAATTTATTTATGGCTGTGTTGGGTCTTCGTTTCTGTGCGAGGGCTTTCTCTAGTTGAGGCAAGTGGGGGCCACTCTTCATCGCAGTGCCCGGGCCTCTCATTATCGCGGCCTCTCTTGTTGCGGAGCACAGGCTCCAGACGCGCAGGCTCAGTAGTTCTGGCTCACGGGCCTAGTTGCTCCGCGGCATGTGGGATCTTCCCAGACCAGGGCTTGAACCCGTGTCCCCTGCATTGGCAGACAGATTCTCAACCACTGCGCCACCAGGGAAGCCCCTAACCTACTTTTTAACACAGCAACACATGCTCCTGAGCAATAATTTGGCTTGAACTGTACATAAATTCAGCTCATCTCTACTTTCTGTTTCATCACAACAAATAAAGAACTGTGCAGACTGCCCTTTCCTGCTGCCAAACTACAAACTGCCACTTTGTGATTTTGTTTTCACATCAAGGATACTCTTCAGCTTTAGCCAGATCCCCCCAAGCCATTTCCCCCTCACTTTCCAGATTAATTCTAGAGGAATGAGATCTATTCCAGCCCCCACAAACCTCACTGGGATGGTTCTAAGTTCATTTACACAGGGAATCCTCTGCTACTTACCCAAATCTCAAAAGCTCCCCTACCCCTTGCCCCAGGCAATTCCCTAGTACAGCACCTGGTTCCTTCTCTTCTTTGCTTCAACCAGTGTTTATTGGGCACCTATCACATGTCAGGCTCAGCGCCAGGTACTAGGTGGGCTGTAGTGAATAAAATGTGTTTACTTTATATTGTCAACAACAGGTATGTAGTATGCGCAGAAGAGCAGTAGCTACGTCTTTTTGTCTTGTTGTTTTAATGGATAAATTGGTAAACTAATGAAGGAGAATTTCCGTAGCACTTTTGACTTTGGAAATTGTTAGTGTATGTCATTATGTATGCATTTAGATATGGTATGTATTTATTTGCATTTCTGTGGAAATTAAAAGGGCATGTAATACTTTAGTTTAACCCAGGGGCTAACAAACTTTTTCTGTAAGGGGGTCAGAGAGTAGATATTTTTGGTTTTGTGTCACAGGGTGTCTTTCACAACTACTAAAGTAAGTAAGCTGTTACAGCATAAACACAGTCATAGATAATACATAAATGAATGGGAGTGGCTGGGTTCCAATACAATTTTATTTATAAAAACAGGCAGTAGCCAGAGTTTGCTGACCCCTGGAATCTATTAAAATACCTTACTGCTGCTCCTATTAGCAATTAAACTTGCTTAAGCCTCTTCCCTTTAAAAAAAAAAAAAAAATCCAAGTCCCACATCACTGCAAGAAGTTGTCTTGTACACACCATCTCTACCTCCCCACCTCTCATTCACCTCCAGTGCTAGACAGTCTGACCTCTGTGCTCACCGCCCACTGAAATTGCCCTTATCAAGGTCACCAACAATCTAGGCAACAGAACCCAACAACACATTAAAAGGATCATACACTATGATAAAGTGGGATTTATCCCAGGGATGCAAGGATTCTTCAATAAACGCAAATCAATGTGATACACCATATTAACAAATGGAAGAATAAAAACCATATGATCATCTCAATAGATGCAGAAGAATCTTTTGACAAAATTCAACACCCATTTATGATAAAAACTCTCCAGAAAGTGGGCATAAAGGGAACCTACCTCAACATCATAAAGGCCATATATGACAAACCCACAGCAAACATCATTCTCAGTGGTGATAAGCTGAAAGCATTTCCTCTAAGATCAGGAACAAGACAAGGATGTTCACTCTCGCCACTCTTACTCAACATAGTTTTGGAAGTCCTAGCCACGGCAATCAGAGAAGAAAAAGAAATAAAAGGAATACAAATGGGAAAAGAAGAAGTAACACTGTCACTGTTTGCAGATGACATGATACTATACATAGAAAACCCTAAAGATGCCACCAGGAAACTACTAGAACTAATCAATGAATTTGGTAAGGCTGCAGGATACAAAATCAATGCACAGAAATCTCTTGCATTCCTATACACTAACAACGAAAAATCAGAAAGAGAAATTAAGGAAACAATCCCACTGACCTGTGCAACAAAAAGAGTAAAATACCTAGGAATAAACCTACCTAAGGAGCAAAAGACCTATACTCAGAAAACTATAAAACACTGATGAAAGAAATCAAAGATAACATAAACAGATGGAGAGATATACCATTCTACTGAATTGGAAGAATCAATATTGTGAAAATGACTATACTACCCAAAGCAATCTACAGGTTCAGTGTAATCCCTATCAAATTACCAATGGCATTTTTCACAGAACTAGATCAAGAAATTTTACAATTTGTATGGAAATGCAAAAGACCCCAAATAGCCAAAGCAATCTTGAGAAAGAAAAATGAAGCTGGAGCAATCAGGCTTCCTGACTTCAGACTATACTACAAAGCTACAGTAATCAAGACAGTATGGTACTGGCACAAAAACAGAAATATAGATCAGTGGAACAAGATAAAAAGCCCAGAGATAAACCCACGCACCTATAGTCACCTTATCTTTGACAAAGGAGGCAAGAATATAACATGGAGAAAAGACAGCCTCTTCAATAAGTGGTGCTGGGAAAAATGGACAGCTACACGTATTAGAATGAAATTAGAACACACCCTAACACCATACACAAAAGTAAACTCAAAATGGATTAAAGACCTAAATGTAAAGCCAGACAGTATAAAACTCTTAGAGAAAAACATAGGCAGAACACTCTGTGATATAAATCATAGCAAGATCCTTTTTGACCCACCTCCTAGAGTAAGGGAAACAAAAACAAAAATAAACAAATGGGACCTAATGAAACTGAAAAGCTTTTGCACAGCAAAGGAAACCATAAACAAGACGAAAAGACAAGCCTCAGAATGGGAGAAAATATTTGCAAATGAAGCAACTGACAAAGAATTAATCTCCAAAACATACAAGCAGCTCATGCAGCTCGGTATCATAAAAACAAACAAGCCAGTCCAAAAATGGGCAGAAGACCTAAACAGACATTTTTCCGAAGAAGACATACAGATGGCCAACAAATGCATGAAAAGATGCTCAACATCACTAATCATTAGAGAAATGCAAATCAAAACCACAGTGAGGTATCACCTAAAAATCTACAAACAATAAATGCTGGAGAGGGTGTGGAGAAAAGGGAACCCTCCTGCACTGTTGGTGGGAATGTAAATTGATACAGCCACTATGGAGAAGAGTATGGAGGTTCCCTAAAAAACTAAAAATAGAAATACCATATGACCCAGCAATCCCACTATTGGGCACATGCCCTGAGAAAACCATAATTCAAAAAGATACACGTACCACAACGTTCACTGCAGCACTATTTACAATAGCCCGGACATGGAAGCAACCTAAATGTCCATCAACAGATGACTGGATAAAGAAGATATGGCACATATATACAACGGAATATTAGCCATAAAAAGGAACGAAATTGAGTTATTTGTAGTGAGGTGGATGGACCCAGAATCTGTCATACAGAGTGAAGTAAGTCAGAAAGAGAAAAACAAATACCGCATGCTAACGTATATGTATGGAATTTATCAAAGCAGTACTGATGAACCTAGTGGCAGGGCAGGAATAAAGACGCAGACGTAGAGAACAGACGTGAGGGCATGGGGGGGAAGGGGAAGCTGGGATGAAGTGACAGAGCAGCATTGACGTATATACCCTACCAAATGTAAAATGGATGGCTACCGGGAAGCAGCTACATAGCACAGGGAGATCAGCTCAGTGCTTTGTGATCACCTAGAGGGATGGGATAGGGAGGGTGGCTCAAGAGGGAGGAGATATGGGGATATATGTATACATATAGCTGATTCAGTTTGTGGTACAGCATAAACTAACACACATTGTAAAGCATTTATACTCCAATAAAGATGTTAAAAAATAATAAGTTTAAAATTGTGCACCATTCTGAGTAGTGTGATGAGAACCATCCTGCTTCATCCAGCCCGGGACGTGAATCATCCCTTTCTCCAGCATATCCCACCTGTTAAGTCACTTAACTAGCTGTCTCAGTTATTGAATTGACTGTCTTGGTATCATAGTGTTTGTGTGTAAATAACAACTATTTTACTTAATAATGGCCCAAAGCACCAGAATAGTGATGCTGGCAATCTGGATATGCTAACGTGAAGCTGTAAAGCGTTCCCTTGAAGTGAAAATGTCCAAGTTCTCAACTTAATAAAGGAAGAGAAAAAATTAAATGCTCTGGTTGCTAAGATCTATGGTAAGAACAAATCTTTTATCTGTGAAACTGTGAAGAAGGAAAAAGAAATTTGGCTTGCTTTGCTGTTGCACCTCAAACTGCAAAAGTTAGGGCCACGGTGTGTTATAGGTACTAAGTTAAAATGGAAAAGGCATTATATTTGCATAAGATATTTTGAAAGAGACCATGTTCACATAACTTTGATTACAGCATATACTTATAACTTTTATTTTGTTATCAATTGTTGTTAATCTCTTAATGTGCCTAATTTATAAAATAAACTTTATCATAAGTATGTATGTATAAGAAAAACATAGGATACACAGGGTAAAATACTATCTGCAGGTTTAGGCATTCAACCGGAGGTCTTGAAGCATATCCCCTGTGGATAAGGGAGGTCTATACTATTTATATATTCAACACAATAAATTGTTTCTTATTTCATGATTACAGTTGTGATTAGAATATGTATTTAGTTTTTAACTGATCACAGTATTTCTCTACTAATTATTACAAAATTACCTCAATTCAAGTAGATCAAACAAGAGGATACCTTATCAATTAGAAACATACATTAGTATACTCAAACAATCCTTGAATTTACAAGAGCTTAAATAATAAAATTTAATAAAAAATTAATAGTAGCAATAAAATTGCTAACATAAATATTCTAAAGTATGAAAGAAAATCAATTAAATAAATACTTATCATCATTACTTAAGCTAAACAGGCATCAGGAAAATAGTAATTTCATATGTAGTGAAACCAGGTAACCACTACCACTAAATAAAACTTGCTGAATGTCTACTACTATATATGAAAAGCACTGTTCCGTGTACCAAGAGGAATTACAAAATCAGTTTCAGACTGTCCTCAAGGAATTTACATTCTGGTTGAGGGAGATACAATACGTATAATTAAACTATAATATAAAGTGGTATATTATGGCACATGCACACCAATGAAGGACAGGAAGCAAACAATGCAAAAAATAAATGAGGCAGCAGATAGCTAGAATGATGTACTCCAACTACATCAAGGGAAACTTTCAAGTAATAAGACTCTTACCATGCCACTTATAATCCTGTTGCTAACATCGCCTACTTAAATATTTGAGGATAAAATAGAGAATAACTAAATTCAGCAATAAAATATGATGGTTAGAAAAAAATCACATCTATTTCCAGTACTATCATCATTGTTAGGACCAGAAACTGACTCCTCATGTAGCATTCTGTAAAAAGCCTTGCTCATTATATCCATCTACAGGTTGTACTTTCCCCCTCCAATTCCCCTCCCTGATGAGGGAGCAGTGGTAGGCCTGGGGTTCCTCTGGGGTTCCTACTGAGGACTATACAATATAATTATTGCTTTCTAACAGCCAATTGGAAATTTAACTTTAAAGTGATAATAGTATAATAGGTTTAAAAACAAGGAGCTGTATTAGATAACTCTGCATCTGAATAGCATACAAGGCATTACTCTAAATAGGCAAAACTGCTTAATATCTACCTGCCAGAGCACTGTAATATGATGTTAAACTAATTGTTCCCAACAATTTTTACTTTAGTAGCAGTGACTGAAGATTGACTGGTTAGTGAGTTTGGAAATCCGATGGATTAAGAAGCTCACTTGAAGGAGAAAATTAACAAAGTTAAGTGGAATTTCTGCAAATTAAAAAAAAGTTATTATTAGAAACTTTAAGAACTTTAGCTACAGAGAAATATGAAACAAGCCACTATGCCTTCTAAACCAACCTTACCAGGTGGTAAAGAGGATGCAATATCTTTGAGTGACATAATGTAGCCATACAGAATGTAAACTAACACACGTAATAAAAAGCGCTCACATTCTTTTCTTGGACTTTAACACACTCCAACCTTTTTCATAGGTTCAGTGTGCATAAGTAACTAAAAAATAAAAATTGTTGATTCTCTGTGTTTAGCTCTCAAGAAAGATTATTCGCCAAAGCTTTCCATTAAACACTGATTATACAAGCAAAGCACATCTAAACCTAAGAAAGCATTTAAACCTTTTGAAAAAGAGCTATTATTCCTTCAACTACTGTGTAAAGACTATAACTGCATGAAACTTAGCCATTGTAACACCACCACCAAGAAGAAACTGCTTCTTACTTTATTCAAAGTTGATTACCACTCTGAAGAATCCTCAAGCCATACATGTATTACAACTCTAAAGAATCCTCAAGCCATACAATTCAGCAAAATGCTTAAGACAACTAAGTAACAAATACCAATTTTTCCAGACCTTTCTACATAGAACTCGCATTAAATAACTAGTTTTACATAAAAATATCACATTAACAATGTTAGTCAGTAGTATCAAAACACACATGGATAATGATATTTTGTCCTGATTTTAAGTTCCTAAAGTGTGTAAAATCTTTTGATGTTTTAACAATTATGTTCAAAAAGAAGCAGCCATTAAATCCCATAATGTGTACGTGTGTGTGTATGCCTTAAACCACCTAGTATTGATTAGAAAAATGTTAAAGAATGGTTAAAAAAAAAAAAAAGGCAATACTTTTTAGTCAGCACAGTGTCAACATCTGGGCATGTCTGAGAAGTAATAGCAAAAGCTTTCGAATACAGTGTATCACCCAGAAATTAGATCTTGGGAGATCCTAGAACAAAAAGGCTCAAGGCCCTCAGGCATAGGTAGAACTAAGCAATGGATCTCAAAGATGGGATCCTGAGATGTGGCTCTCTGCATAAGCATCACCAGGCAGCTTGTTAAAAATGCACGTTACTGGGCCACACTCCCAGAGATCCTAATTTAGTAGCTATAGGGTGGAACCAGGTATCAACATATTTTTTTTAATTTTTCTTTTCTCTCTTTTTGAAAAAAATTAATTTATTTATGTTTGGCTGCGTTGGGTCTTCGTTGTTGCACGCGGGCTTTCTCTAGCTGCAGAGAGCGGGGGATACTCTTTGTTGCAGTGCGCCGGCTTCTCATTGCGGTAGCTTCTCTTGTTCGGGAGCACGGGGCTCTAGGCGCACGGGCTTCAGGAGTTGTGGCTCGCGGGCTCTAGAGCACAGGCTCAGCAGTTGTGGCGTGCGGGCTTAGTTGCTCCACGTCATGTGGGATCCTCCTGGATCAGGGCTCGAACCCGCGTCCCCTGCACTGGCAGGTGGATTCCCAATCACTGCGCCACCAGGGAAGCCCTCAACATATTTCTTAAACCAGACCAAATTGATTCAGATGCATCATCAGCCTTGGGAACCACTGAGGTCCTAAAGCAATGTTTCTCAGTGTTAGACGTGTTAAATACGCTCAATACTGGGCCCAATTTCTCATCAACAATGTGAGACTCTCTGCTAGTGGGACCAAACAATGTGAATTTTAAATACGTATCTCAAGTGAATCTAATGGTACTAAAAGCTTCAGAACGTACGTCTACAGGATTGGGACTAGATCCTTTAGAGTTGCAGGTGCTCGAAAATAAAATCATTTTGTTGATTATAATCTACTCCATTCAGAGGCACTGAAAGTTTGAATATAAATCCAAGAAAATATCCTGCTGCAAAAAAGTCAAACAATTCTTCGAAATCTGCACTTAGCAGCTAACCTTCTAGAATCTAGTAAGTTTAAACTTCTAGTCATCTCCTTCAAAAAGGTCACTTTCTAAACTGAGTGCCAGCCATGACAATAAGAACCTTCAAACCTAAATACAAAGCACTCTAGGCAGAATGCTTAGGAATGCTTTCTTAGAAAGATGAGATAACAGACAAAAAGTTCAATACAGCTTCTTTGGAAAGATTCCCTCCCACCCAAACAGGGCATTTTGCACACACAAGTTAACTACAATAAAATTTCCTGCCTAAAAAATACAAGAAATTCTGAAAAAATACGTTAAGTAGGTTCCTTTTAATAAAATCAAAGTGTGAAAGAAAAATTAAATAAAATATATAAGCAGAGTAAAATTTAGATTTTAATAATTAATTTGATTAAAGAATTTAAGCCTGAGTCTCCAAATATTACAGTATTTTATAGACTGTTTATTTAAAACCTTTATCTTTTAAGAAAAAATAAGTGTTTCATGATGTCTGAATTTGCTCCTTCATCTTATAATTTCAATCCTTATCACTGAAATCAAAATAACAAATGCATGGAGCAGAGACTGAATAGAAGACGTTAGGTTGCTTTTCTTCAACTTCAAAAAAACCTGAAATGATACAGTTCCTAATTTAGTGATCAAAAATAACCAAAAGTAAATACGGGTAGAGAATATCTTGCTATTGGTTCACTGAGGTTAAGCATGAACTTAACTAAAGGTCTGTTTTGTTTTGTATTTTTATACATCTATTTATTTTTTATTTTTATTTTGGCCGCGTTGGGTCTTTGTTGCCGTGTGCGGGCTTTCTCTGGTCGCGGTGAGTGGGGGCTACTCTTCATTGCAGTGCACGGGCTTCCTACTGCAGTGTCTTCTCTTGTTGAGGAGCACGGGCTCCAGGCGCACGGGCTTCAGTAGTTGTGGCACGCGGGCTCAGTAGTTGTGGCTCGCGGGCTCTAGAGCGCAGGCTCAGTAGTTGTGGCGCACGGGCTTAGTTGCTCCGCAGCATGTGGGATCTTCCCGGGCCAGGGCTCGAACCCGTGTCCCCTGCATTGGCAGGCGGATTCTTAACCACTGTGCCACCAGGGAAGCTCCTAAAGGTCTGTTTTGTTCATAGAGATTTGCTTCAGTATTTCTGTATTGAGAGTCACTTCCTTGAAAGTTATAGTTTTACATTTATTATCACTGTTGAAGAGTCTCTCCTTGACCAAACTTTAGTCAGGCTCCTCTGAACTCTTTCCAATTAGGCCCTAACTTTTGGGCTTCTGTGTTCATCTCTGCATTGTCCAATTTTAGCAAGAATCCTACTATGTCAGTTTAACCAGAATCCCCCACCCTCAATATTGATCACGCTGGATATCTGATTAGGTTCCTCATCTCTACCATCCCCCATGTAATATCTGACCACCTGGCCTGCCTTCATCAACAATCCTGTTTAGGTCTGTTTAGCCAGAATCCCTCTTATTTTGATGTTTCTTTCCTCTTAGTAATTTTTACCCCACCCTTCTACTTGGCTATACATCCCCAGTTCTCCTAGTTGTATTCCAAGTTTGAGCCCAATCTCTCTCCCCCACTGCAAAACCACACTGCAGTGGGCCCTACAACTATCGTGATAGTCTCCCTGAATAAAGTCTGCTGTACTAATCTTTATAAGTGTCATGAACAATTTTTTCTTAAACATCACTACCAACGTTATGAGTAATTTTCTCCTTGCCTCACGGTTACAGAGAGAAATTTTCAAAATAAATCCCTCCCCACGCCCAACCAGGAAAAAAAACAAATTTAAAGAACTATGTAACTAAGAATAAAAAAAGTAGAAAGGAGGAGACTGGTATACATCTCTAGCCAATCGAATGCACATTAATACTGATCATCTAATAGAATTATTGTTACATTCAGTTTTCCAAAGTCAGCACAGTCTAGGCACCTCACCAACGGCCTTTATGGGCCTTTCTTGCTTAAAATATAAGAAGATAAAAAGTTAGCCAAACACATGGGTCACATAAAATAAAATCATCAAAATCAAATGAACTTCAGATGAGACAGGGAGGACACCAGATCTGAATATGCTATCTGAAATAAAACTAAAGGGCAAAAACTAAAGCCCTCTCAGTGTGAGCAGATTCTGAAACACGAATCAAGACCTGGAATCCTGCCATAGAAGCAATCTAGAAAACATGCCGAAATGACCATATGGCTGCCCTGCAGAAATCTGCAAAGGAACCAGTCAAGAAGCTGACAAGAGAAACAAACATGCTTCTCACCAAATGAGGCCTGACACAGCCTGGAACCTGAGGTCTGTCAAGAAAAACAAACAAAAAACTGTAGTCAAGCAGCCATTTAGGAATGATTCTTCTCTAGGTTATAGCTCACTCAAATTTGTGTCAAATGATACATAAATTGAGATGCGACATTTGAGGAAGGCCTTCAGCCTGTTTTCAAAGAAAACCCAAGAGAGTATCTTCTTGTATCAGGGTTGTAAAAGAAAACTTCACCAAGACGGCCACGAAGGCTGGTGACAAGCACTGGAGGAATACACAACAAATTAAGATGGAGCTCTGACATCTGGAATATATCTATAAAGAAATTAACATATATGGCAGCTGAGATGCTAAAGATTTTTAAGTTCATTTTTTTTCTGGTGGAAAATGGTATTTCTTTAAGGAACCCTGGCAAAGTCATAATTAGTACAAGAACATTCTATAACCTTTATCAACTTCCAATGAATTCGATTAATAGAGCTTCCAAACATCTAAAATCTTACCTAACTAATGGTCTCAAATGTTAAAGAAATAATCACAAAGTATTAGCAACTATAAAACAACCAAAATAAGATGACCAAAAATGGATATTAATACAGTAAGTGAAAGGAAAGCAAATATTCCTTAACCAGGAGACAAAATGTTTAACAAAATTTTGTTTCAAAGCACTTAACTTCCAGTTAAAGCAGTGGTAGAGCTTAGGAAATTTTTAACCAAATGAGACAGATCCACTATTATATTCCAATTAAAAAAAAAAAAAAAACGAACAAAAAAGACTATAATAAAGGCTACAGAATGGGCTATATCTTTACCACAGTATGCCAACCAATATTACTGATCAAACTCCTTGATTTTTAAAGTAGGGAAAACTGTGATCTAATAGTTCAAAACAAGCTAAAAATATCCTTTAAATGACAGAAGCAATGACAAACCTCAGAACTGGAAATACTGAAAAATGTTGTGTTTGAGAGCAAGGAAGATATGAAAAGAGAGGTGATCAAACTCAGGAAAGATTTAGAAAGAAAAGAAAAACTTATTTCAGGAATGAAGACTAAGTTAACAAGAAGCACAGTGGGTTAATGCCTTACAAAAGTAGAAAATGGAACATAAGACAAATTTTAGAATTAAAAAAAAAGAAGAGGTAAAAAGATTTTAAGAGACAATAATTAATATGTAACATAAGCAAGACTGTCCAATATATGTTTAGTAGGAGTCCCTGATAAAGACCAAAGCAACAAAGCAAAAAATACTAAAAACTGTAATAAAACTCTCCTGGAATAAAAGATAACTTCAAACTACATATTGAAAGACTATACGTGTATCTGAGAAAATGATACAGCCCAAATCGAACACATTTTAATGAAGCTAAAGTGACCTTCAAGTATAAAAACCCATAGATTAAAACTTCTTACAGTCTTGTATATTCTTGCTACATAATACATGAGAACTCAAGGAATATTGTTCCCATAAGTCTGTCCTGAAGAATCTACCAGAGAATAAGCTTCAAACAACCAACAGCTTGGAAAGGAACGAACATAAGGGCTCCTGGAATGTGTGAGCCATTCAGGTAGTAACTTTCAAAGGGGAAGAGAGTAGCAGAATGCTCAATATCTCTAAGGTAAGTCTTCCATCATTCCATGAAAGAAATGACCAGAGAAGGATTGGAAATTCATACAGTTATTCTCTCAGCACATCTGTAAGACTAAGAATTTCCAGAATATCTGATAACCAAATGTAGTTATTAAATTTCTTATAGAACCAGATATATATATACATATATTTTTAAACATTTTAATATTCCTCCAATATTTTATAGTGTTTACTCTGAGAAAAATTAATCTTAGTCTTAGAGAGGTACACTTTCTCCCTAGGTAACCTAGTAGAGAAATTAGCTCCTGCCTAACCTCGTGAAGAAACTAATTGAAATGGGGCATCCATAGTCACTCCATTAATAGAATTTTTGCCCATCCCCTTCCTCTAGAGCTGGCAATTACAGAGTAAAGTTTGAAAGTCAATCCTACAGAAGCCTGCAGCAAGAACCAGGAATGGATCAAGGAACGGGAATTCCTCTTACGGGGAAAGGTGGAGTTTACCACGGGAAAAGGTAGAATAACGGGCTGAGGGGCTTCCAGAGAGTCATTTGGAAAAAAACAAGATGGAAAGAAGCCTTGAAGAGTACCTTCACCTTGCAAGGAGCTAAATCTAGAAGGATCTGCTTTTTGAAGGAACAAAAGTAAGCAGCCTCTGTCCACATCATCCCAGTATCTATGGGACGGGTCAATAAAGAACAAAAAGTCCTAAAATAATTGTCAAGACCAAGAAAGAACTGATTGACTATTAACATTACGGAATCAGGGTCTTACCACTATTACAAAAGGACAACCAAATTCTACCATGTAATACAAGATCTTTATGATGAAATCTGTATGATGACCATAGTTCCTCTCATCCTGAAAAAGAATCTGAAAATGATCAGCTTTCTCATCTCTTATTTGAATAAAGAATGACTTAACATGGCAGAGAAAGCACAACAGTCTCCTAGACAAGTAAATATCTCTTCTTAAATCTATACTGAAAATTTGTAGAATTCTAAATCCAAATACATTTTAACAACATACAATTTATGATGAAAATAAGATTCAAGCATTTAAGTCTAAGTTATAAACATTTTGTTTAGGTAATAAAACCTACAGATTAGCTCATAATAGCATAATAATAGGGTCAACAGTTAACTCCATGGTTAAGTCGAAAAGATTAAGGAGAAAGCTAATCTGTAGGTAATAAAACCTACAGATTAGCTCATAATAGCATAATAATAGGGTCAACAGTTAACTCCATGGTTAAGTCGAAAAGATTAAGGAGAAAGGCTTAGGAAAAGAGTAACTGCTTAACCTCAATAAGATATGACTGCTAGTCAAGCTAATTTACTCATGGTAGGCAAATGATAAACAGAACTCTGAACTGAAAATACATCTGGATACCACGGATTTGCTTCATGCAAAAGAATCTAGTTAATTAAATCTAGCCGACTAGCTGTATTTCCCCCCACATTGTGTCCCCAAATCCAGCAGTGGTGAATATGTTGTTGACTGGGAAATATATAACTACGCTTCTGTAGAATAAACCCCAAATCAATAGGCTCAACAGAATGAAGGCTTCAGAAATAAGGAAACACAGATGTTTATTCTAGCATTTACTTTCATAAATACTGACATCAAAGAATCAAATATGTAGCTGTGAAGCAGTACTGTATCCAAAATTGGATGCTTCATTAAAGCTGGATATGGCCCAAAGCTGCAGGAAACATCCTGAAGGAAAAGGTCTTCTACAAATGATACCTTTGTAGAGGCCATGGAGTAAAACAGAACATGGTAAAAACCAGTTCCGTGTTTGCATACACAGGACACCTTCCACCTCAACAATTCTACAAATATTGTGCATAAAAGGTTGCCAGGAAACACTGCCAAGGACTGGGATCAACTTCAGAAAAAATAAAATAAAACTACTAGTGGCATGACTAAGTGTAGGGGAAAAGTGTCATAAAATATTTTAGAAGAGCATCATATTTTATGCCTCCAGAACAGGCATAGAACTGGCCATTATAATCTTAGCCAAAAACAGTCTATTGATATTACTGATTGAACTGGACTTCAATCAAAATGGCACTGCCCAGGAGCTACAAATGGACTGAAGTCACAAAGTTCCAGAGTTTGTTATTAGCATCTAAGTTAATTTTTTCCCTTAAATGATGAAAGAACATTGTTCAAACCAAGAGCCCAAGAAATGAGCGAACAAATATCAGACTACACTTTTGGATATAGCTTGAATCATTAACAATACCTACAACAGCTAGGGCATTTGTAATAAAAACCGGAACAACACTTCCAGATGTACTAAAAAGACTCATCTCAACATGGGAAGAAAACAAAACCACACTCGAGAAAAGAGATGGGTCAACTGGATTTTTGTCTGCCTTTTTTCTCCATTCTTTCCTTCTTCACCTCTGACCAGAATTTTTTAAAATCCTTTCTATGTAGTGTTTGAGACAGGACAAGTACGAACAATATATATTCAAACATTATGAATAATACAGTTAACTTCTTTTTCATGGATATGTCAAATCACTCATTTATCTGTCTCTTCCCCCGCCCCATATTTTAGTTATTTTACTTTCATTTAAGAATGAAATAAGAAAGTGAAACCTACTATGATTCACTATTTTGTTTATACTTAAATGATAAATGTAAAACTTATCTACCAGAGGGTAGGCTCCTTCCTAAAAGTAAAGCTCTCGTCTTTTTCTGTTTGTTTCTCTAACACCTAGCACAACTACTCAAGTTTTGTTGAACCTGTGGATATCAGTTATCCATCCTTTCCTTACTTTTAAATAAATTAATACTCAAAAACTAGAAATCACCTGGCATATATTATGGAACTCATTAGCAAAGGAGGCTTTCTGGAAGAGCCTCAAATGGAATGGCTCCACGTTTCTTTTTAATATTCTGTATGTGAGGCTCATCTAAAATCATTGTGAATAAAGTGCAAGACAGTGACAAAAATAACTTGAATTCAGATCTCTATCATCCCATTTTCCACATTTACATAAAAGGCTATGATTTCCATGCTTAGGTATTTCACAAGCAGCTCATTAAGATAGGTTCACATAATAAATAACTCTTCATATAGTGCATAGCCAAGAAAAATAACATATTTATATAAAATAACAAGACCGCTTAATGAGACCACGAAACTTCGTGTCCTGCCACGCACTCTGGGAGACAATGGATTTATTTCCACATGGCTATCAATTCTTATAACGTCTCCAAAGTTTTTTGAAAATAGTCTCTTAAATCATTAATCAAAGAGTAGTTATAGCATCTTCAGCTAATGAAATAGCAAATTATATAAAACTAAGTACATTCCAGCAAGATCACACAATCGAACTTGATGAAGTATCTCTTGCATACTGACAGAGCACTGAAAACACTGAACCACACTTGCCTATGTGATGGATCACACGAGGTAAGAGTGAGACTCCCAAGGTGCATTTTCAAAGTGGCTCCAGTAGTAGCAGCTGGTAGACCACCTTTCTTTCAACTGTGAGGTGCAGTAAAGTTGCTAATGCTAACAGCTACAAGTTTTTAAAATTCGTAGCTTATCACAATAAAAACCCAATGTGTATCTTCCTGGCTGACAGATGGCCTTCTATATGATCATGCAGGGATTCAGACTTCCTTCATCTTATGGCTCCACCATTCCCCCAGGGCCTTGGTTGGAGTCCTCTGCTAGATTCTCTGCTTCCAGCTGGCAGATGAGGGAAGAGAATGAATGACAAGGATCAAACTAGTGCTTTTTTATTGAACACAGATGAAAATGTTGTATATCACAAAGCCTTACCTAATTGTAAGGAGGGGTAGGAAAAAGAGTCTTGATGTAGGCCAAGCGGGAGACAAAACAGGGTTTGGTGAATACTTTAGAAGTCTCTACTATAGAAGGGCTTAACTCCCTTTGCCTGAATTACCTTGGAGATGGTTTGAGCCAAATTTGAGAGTAAGTCTTGCTAAATTATTACAATTCTCACCATAAATAGAAAGATCTAACTTAATCTAATTTACAGTAATCAGTAGATTACCTTACACTGACACGGAATCCTTGCCTGACAAGGAACAAGCATGGAGCTATTGAAAGATAATAGCATTTTCAATACAAAGTGAGTTCAGTTTACAAAGAACTTGAGGTACACAATCGAGGATGCTGAGATGAGTCTTTTATGTCAAGCAAAGGATTGTGAACTTCAGAATTTTTTTTTTTTTTTAAAGAAAGACTATGTTTATAAAGAAAGACTGTGCAATGGGTCAATTAGAGAGGGGAGACTAATGGCGGGGGAACCACTTAAGAGGCAGCAGTTCTAACAAATCAAGCAATAAGTAATAACGGAGCCGTGAGGGGATGGAAAGAAGCTACCAGATTCAGGACGTAATTCTAAGGAGATGGGATAAGATATGGTGATCAGTAGGATGAGAGAAATGAGGGAGGAGGAAAAGTTAATAATTATGCTGCAAGGAAGTTAAGAACCCAACCCAATGATGCTCTGGGTCTGAAAGTCTTATTAATAAATTATTGATTTTCTGTTAGCAGCATAGAAAAATACACTAGGTCACTTTTTCAAAGCATGTTACCTAAGGGAGTATGATATATTCTACGTGAAACATCGGTGGAATATACTTTAAATTAAAACTTTTTATACAGATGGTAACAAGATCAGCAAGAATATAAACAGCATGAGCAAAACATCCAAAGACAATTATAATGATATTTTAAAATATTTGGATATGTAGACTTGCAGGATGTAATCATCATGTCTGTTTTAATTTGCTATATACACTTACCACCTATAAGAATACCCACTGCAGTCAGCAGAAATGCAATAACGACAGCTTTCAACACTTCTTTCAACTTTGAATTTAAATACCAACATAATATTCTGCTCAAAAATCACAAAGCCAACTCCAGCAGAGAAAATGATCATACACTTACTAAGAAAATTAAACTGTAGATAACTGGACTGTCATTCTAAATTATGTTAGATGATTCAGAAAAGGGAATTTATATGTAAACTGATGAATTTGTTTCTCCAAACCCATCCAACAACTTTTTACCAAATCATCCTTAAGTAAATACTTCAAAGAGTTCAGCATTTAAGACATGCCTCCCGAAGGAAATATAATTGTATTATAAATAGCAAATTTCCCCATAACCACAAGGAAGATGTTCAGAATTCTCATCTAGTTAGTTGTCCATTGGTTTTATCTTACATGAGATAAGTAAAGTCCCTAAGCCACTACCACTTAGTATATTAAAATTACTTATAGCATTATGAAAAGATGACCATGAATTTCTACTCTATATGGAGAAAGTATCAGGAGCCAGTGATTATCCAGTGATTGCTGAGAAAGGAATGCAAACTTTACAGCATTCTCTCTTTTATACACATACATACACACCACACACACACACACACACACACACACACACAGATATTGTGTAGCCCTTAGGTATAATCAAATTAGGTGACCAATTAATTTTTTTTTGATCCGTACAGAAATTTTTTTAACATTTTTATTGGTAACAGACCCAACCTTAATCAAAATGTCCTCCAATAAGTGATGGGTAAGGAAACTGTGGTACATCCATACTGTGGAATTTTGCTCAGCAATAAAGGGTAACAGACTATTGATACTCTGAACAACTGTGATAGATCTCAAGGGCATTATGTTGAGTGAAAAAGAGCCAAGCTCAAAAGGTCACATAGTGTATGATTCCTGTTATCTAACATTCTCAAAATGACAAAATTATAGAGATGGAGAACAGATCAGTGATGGTCAGGGTGGTAGGGGGAGGGAGTGGTGTGACTGCAACGGGCAGCACGAGGGAGATCTGAGTGGCATCTGACATGGTCTGTATCTTGATTATACTGGTGGCTACACAGATCTACACATGTGATGAAATGACACACACACACACACACACACACAGTCATACACACCAATATAAAAATCCTGGTTTGATGTCATACTATAATTTTGTAAAATATAACCGTTCAAGGAAAAATGGGTGAAGGATACGTGGGAGCGCTCTGTATTGTCTTTGCAACTTCCTGTGAATGTATACTTATTTATTGACTTTTAAATTTTTATTGGGGTAGAGTTTATTTACAATGTTGGGTTACTTTCAGGTGTACAGCAAAGTGAATCTGTTATGCATATACATATATCTACTCTTTTTTAGATTCTTTTCCCATATAGGCCATTACAGAGTATTGAGTAGAGTTCCCTGTGCTATACAGTAGGTCTTTATTAGTCATCTATTTTATATACAGTAGTGTGTATATGGGTGACCAATTAATTTCTTCGTCCTTAAGTATATACAGAAACTTTAAGTTAAAATCAGACTGTAGGATTATACAGTTATAAATAAAGTCATAATCCACAGTACTAATCATATTTCTAGTCTGATTATGCTTCCTTATTGCCTTGTCCTCCTGACACTGATAACAGTAGAAGGTTTGGTGAAAGTTTTTCATGAAGGAAGAAATATTTCCTCCATTAAGCTGGTTAGGAACAGTGTGGTAGGAAATTATAACTCAAGTAATAACTTTTTTTTTATAAGGACAACATAATCCAGAAAAAAACTTGGAATATTTATCTAATTTAAAAGCATACCTTTCCACAGAGAAATGTGAGAAATAAAATCATTAGTCCATATGAATTCTTTCCCTTTTAGGGGTTCACTGAATACAAAATTTCTTAGAATTTTAAAACTCAGACTAGAAAGGAAATGGAAAAGATCTATCCATGTTCATTTATAACAACTTCTTAGGATATTAGTTAACCCTGCTAAATGTCAGTAGAACATTTTATGTAGCAGTTGAGAAATTACACTATTCTGTAATATATTTTTACAACCTCAGATGAACCTCAATCTTGTGTAACTGACTTCCTAAAAAGTTTGTGTAAATAACACTCTGCTAAATCGAATAATTTTACTTGCAGGTAAATTAGCTATTCTCTAAAGCAAACAACCACCCCAAAATCTGTTCTACACTTTAAAATTTTTACATTGCAATATAGAACAAATTAATATGTAATTTATATTCTCATTGCTTGCTTAGTATAATCATGATCTTTCTGACAGATCTAAAAACATTGAGATTTTTAATTGAAAATGCCCACCAAATTTGTGGCATGATGGTTTTTTGAATTTCTCCAAATATAACCGCTTCAGAAGCTGATTCCATGTTAATCCCACCATGCTAGGCCAAACTTTAGCAGAATATTATAATATGTCCAGGCAGCAATATAGCTTAGACCTAGATGTAATATAGAAGCCACAAGGTAATGCTCTCCTAAGCTTCATCTAATAAGGGAAAAACACATATAAACAAGTATTTGGTATTCCAAAAAGAATACCAAGAAGTGCAACCTAATCTTGAAAGATAAGCATAGAACATAATAATTCCCATATGAAGTCCAAACCTCAGAGAAAATAGTGGGCCAAATTCTTGGCAGATTTTAAATGACTTGACCTGGTTGAGAAAAATGAATGTGAGCACCCCAATTGCACCTAGAATACGTATTCTGGGAGGGTTAAACAGAGCTCCTCAGACATAGCGGGGACTCAATAAATATTTATTGTGTAAAACAGGGAGAAAATGCATTCGTTTTACTCATCAACATACTGCCAACAACTACAATACCTGAAAACAAAAATTTCTTGAACGAACAGTTATCACTGAAGTTACATTAAAGCTACACTCACCTTTGGCCATGTGTTAACCAAAAAGACGAAGAGTGGGCAAACGCAATCAACTGACCAGGTGTTTTTCAATAACAGGTCACTTCAATATGCAAAGAAAGAACAGAATTTTAAAATAAGTTTTTTAAAGCTATCTGATCAAAATATTGCAGAATATTGTAGCTTTTTTCCAAAACCTGATTTCTGAGCGCAGTCTAACTCCCTAATTTACAATGCTAATGAAACTGTATTTAGCAATGTTTGCTAATCCCTGTTTAGTTAAGTATTAGACACTTAAATGAAATAACCTGACTTTAAGCAGGAAAAGGACAGTTGATTCTTTTCAGGGAGATGCACCAGAGTACCTCCAAAACACTTTGGAAGAAAGAAAAGGACACTGTCACAGAACACTCAAAAATATCATAATTTGTTGATAGACTACCAGCTAATATATAAACAAACCTGTATTTTACTATGATCCTTTTCCCCATTCGTGGGAAGATCATTTCACAGGTTTACATAAGTATAGCAAAGTTCTTTAAGGTAACTGAGCAACTGAGCTCTACTAGTTTTTGTTATCTTCTAAGATACAAATATTACTTCATTAATCCAACTTATAAACTGATGTATTTCACTAGTAAAGTAATTACACAAGAAAAGTCATGAGAAACTTCATCACATAGACTCTATAAAACACTTTCAGTATCATAACAATCACAATAAAAATACCATTTCTAATGTTACTTATGAAAGGATTCATGGTCCACACTGACTATCAAAGAGGGCTTAGAGTAAGCACAAGTGACACTGAAAAACGCCACTACATCCTGAAAGGAATTGTTAAAATGGAGATTGAAATATCTTTTCTATTATACATCACATCAGCAAACCTAGAAAATGGAAAAGAGCCCAAGGAGGCATAAATTGAGAAGATACTGCACCTTGCTGCTTTGCCATGAGAGTGAAATATAAAAAGATACTATTTTGAATGCTGCTAAATTATCAAAGAATGGTAAAAGTTATGAATCACAATGTTATGGTTGAATGGAGCCTTATGATGCTTTATTGTAAATGTAAAGCTTACGTTATCAAATAGGAAAATGCAAAAGACTCATTCTACCCAGATTTTAAGATTTCATGTGAAAGGCAACTTTAAAAATTAAATCTAAATTCTGTCTTGACAAAGTGGTAAGTACTTTCAGGACCAAGGGGAAGGCTTACTAATGACATAATAAGGTTTTGAAGTGCTATGACATATTTATATACATATCTGAGGCCTGAATCACTGGGAATACTTGCAGCTATTTTAAGTTCTATGGACCCTAGAGTTGAGTTCCATTTAGCTTTCTCTTCACACCCCACCAAAGCTAATTTTGGCCTTTCTGTGACTTAACTGTATAAGCAATGGGATAAGCCATTGTGCATGCTTTCCTGCCCCATAATTAATTGGGTTCCAAAAGCAACTCTCACCTGACCTGAGGTCGGGATGTAGAGAGTTACACGGCCCTTTGGGCCTTCTGTGCATGCCGCCTGATCTTGGGCAGATTACTTAAGTTCTCAAGAGAGCAAGAGAAATTATAAAAGTGTTCTATATTGAGTTCCGGTGAAGACTAGTTGCTGACATAAAAGCTCAGTAAATAACTAATTTTACTAAGAATCATCTAGTCTACACAATGCTATAGAAACAATATGGTACTGGCAATAGAAACAGACACATAGACCAACGGAACAGAGGACCCAGAAATAAATCCACGCATATATGGTCAACGAATCTTTGACAAGGGTGCCAAGAATATACAATGGGAAAAGGACAGTCTCTTCTATACATGGTGCTGGGAAAACTGGATATCCACATGCAAAAGAATGAAACTGGACCCTTACCTTACATCATGCACAAAGTTAACTTGAAATGGATTAAAGACTTAAATTTAAGACCTGGAACTATAAAACACCTAGAAGAAAACATAGGGGAAAAAGCTCCTTGACATCAGTCTTGGCAATGATATTTTGGATATGATACCAAAAGCATAAGCAACAAAAGCAAAAATAAACAAGCAACTAAAAAGCTTCTGCACAGTAAAGGAAACAATCAACAAAATAAAAAGGCAAGTTATGGAATGGGAGAAAATATCTGCAAACCATACATCTGATAAGCGTATGGTTTTTTGGATATGTACATTTGCTATGTCCAAAATATATATCGAATTCATATAACTCAATAGCAAAAAACACAAATAACCTTATTAAGAAATAGGCAAAGGATCTGAATAGACATTTTCCAAAGATGACATGTAAATGTCCTATGAGGGTACACGAAAAAGTGCTCAACATCACTAATCACCAGGGAAATGCAAGTTAAAACCACAATGAGATACCACCTCACACTTGTTAGAATGGCTATTGTCAAAAAGACAAGAAAATAAGAAGTGTTGGTGAGGATGTGGAGAAAAGAGAAAACCCTTGTATAACATTGGTGGGAATGGAAAACAGTATGGAGGTTCCTCAAACACTTAAAAATAGACCTATCATATGATCCAGCAATCTCACTTCTGAGTATATACCCACAGGCAGTAAAATCAGTATCTTGAAAAGGTATCTGCCCTCCCATGTTCTTTGCAGCATTATCCACGATAGCTAAGATGTGGAGAACCTATGTGTCCACTCACGGAGGAATGGATAAAGAAAATGTGATATACATATAAAATGGAATATTATACAGTCTCTTACAGAAGGAAATCCTGCCATTCATAACAACATAGATGAACCTGGAGAACATTTTACTGAGTGAAATAAGCCAGACAGAAAAACAAATACACAGGGAAAAACAAAAACAAATATGATCTCACTTATGTGCATAATCTAAAAATGTCTAATTCATAGAAGCAGAGAGTAGAATGACGGTTGCCAGGGACTGGCAAGTGGGAAAAGTGGGGAGGTCAAAGGGTACAAACTTTCAGTTATGAGTAAGTTCTGGGAATCTAATGTACAGATGGTGACTACAGTCGATAATACTGTATTGTATACTTGGAATTTGCTAAGAATAGATCTTAAGTGTTCTCATCACACATCAAAAAAAAAAAAAAAAAAGGCATCTATGTGAGGTGATGGAGATGTTAATTATCTTGATTGTGGTAATCATCTCACATTGTAAATGTGTACCGAATCATCACACTGTATACCTTAAAATATATAGAACTTTTATTTGTCAGTTATACCTCAGTAAATAGTAAACTTACTTTTCCTTTAATAAACTTACTTTTCCTTTCCACAGCGGAATCTTTCCCCTACCCAACCAAACTCTTAATAAAAGCCCACCTATATCATTTTAAAGATAGAGAAAATAAGATGCAAAGAGTTAAGAACTTACTATAAGTCAAATGTTAGAAGTGGAACTATAACCCAAGTCTCTTGACGCCAAATCTAATATTTTTCAGTATACCTTTCTGTTTCTAAGCCTCTTTTATGGAACCATTTGGAAAATCATTTCTTCGGTCTTTAACTTGATAATTAATTCTAGAGAAAAAAGCCAGGTTATTCCATTAAGGAATAAATGTAGCCACTCACTGCTTCATTCCACCTTTACCAGAAATAAGACAATCCCCAAAGCGAATGTATAGAATCAGTTATAGGGCAACTCTAGTTGTCAGTCAGTGCTCATTCAATCCTATATTCAAGAGTATCAACAGCAATCACTTTATTAGGTATATCATAGGTATTAACAAAGCTAATTAAGCCACAAAGAGTTCATTCTTGTCTTGTTTGTTCTGCTCAAGAAAAAAACTGTATAATAATTTTAGAAAATGTTTCACTAAATAATTGATCTTTTAGTAATATAAAAGTTAAAATTAGCTATAGGGACTACTAACGGAAATTCACCCTGTGGCCATACTGGCTAAGTAAGGGGATATTACTGTCAGTAGCTGATAGGTATTTTATCTTTAGACACTAGGCAGCAAGTCTTAGCAGTTTTTGCCTTCTTGTTATGAAACATCCAAAAGTTTAATGGATTTCTGAATTCTAATAGCTTGGAAGACAATTTTGGACATCAACCTTCCCACACAATAATGGATCTCACTAGTTTCTTTAACTCATCCTTATTTTTGGTGAGCCATTATTAAGGTGCACCATAGTTGCATTGCATTAAGTTACAAATATACAGAGTTCAAACCCACAAATTGCAGTGATACTATTAGCTCTTGGTGGGGCTAAATTAACCTAGTACCAGTTGCCAGGACAATCACTTGAGACCAGAATCTCTGCTTAGTCATTCCTGAAGCATTTACCAGTTTACCACCACGTATAACTAACTTTGAATAATCATGGAGAAACATACTTCTCACTACAATACGATTCAAGAACAGCACAGATTCTAGAAGTACACAGGGCCAGATACAACCAAGTCCATATCCTTGACCCCTCAGGAACCAGGATTTCTCTCACACACACTGTTGCTCATACCCTCCTCTCTGTCTCTCTCCCTCTCTCTCTCTGACACATTTTTAGACATTCGGAAAATGTCAAAGCATACCCCAGCACAGTGTAATAGTGCTGTGGAACCAATAGAAAACCTATTCTTCAGTAATTCTTATAGCTCAGAAATCACAGCTGATGACCAATATCAGTCTCTTTTTAATTAGGAGAAATAGGATAATCCTGTGGAATGAACGCTGTATCTGGAATCGGAAGATAGGATTTGAAATCCACTTTCTTGATGAACGAAAGTATATATTGCCTTATATAGAGTAAAGCACTCACATGTTTTCTTCCTTTGTACCTACAACAATTAGAGATACAACATAATATTGGGGAGGTTATTCAGGTACTCATGAACTTGCCTCGTCCTGCAAGCCGCCACAATAACATTCACCTGAGGTAAACCACACTGCTTAAAGGGATCTGCCATGTTTGTTCCTACAAAAATGAAATACTAGCAAAGTATTTTTCCACAATTTGTTCATAAGTAAGTATAATCCTGTTTTCTTTAGAATTACTATAACTCCATTATAATTTGTTTTGCAGAACAAGCACAAGTATTATCCTTCTAGAATCAACTGGATGACCCATGGAGTCACGGTCAAGTCTAGGGTTCAGATGAGAGGTAGAAAGGGAAGGAGATTGGCTCCTGGCTCTTCCATCAGCTTCTCACTCAGGTTTTTCACATCAATAGGTGAGCAGTGTTCTCTCTTTCCTCCACTGACTTTGGACAAACCCAGTTAGAGACCAGCATCAGAGAAGCTCAACCTCTTGTTAAAATAAATAGAATATAGGACAGAAACAGCATCAGTGATTTGGTTTCTTTGACATTTAATGAGAGAACAAAATTATATATTGAAGACAAAAGACAACAGTGCCAGGCACACACCCAGGACAGGTGCTGTGAAAAAGCCTATTGTGGTGGTGTCTGGGGATTGAAACTCTGGAGAAAAGACTAAAATTAAGAATAACAAAGTCATTAGTATATACTTCTTGGCAGATTCTTAGCTGTATGTGGAAGCTTTGATAAAACAGGCTTTTAGCAATGTTTTAAATTTCAGATTTAAGAAAAATCCTCTCCTACTCGCCATTTGTTGAACACTGCCATTTATTTCCATTGCTATTCATTGCCATGGAGCCCAATTACTCCTTTGTTTTCTTATTCACATTTAGTCCACAGTATCACAAATAAAAATCACAAGGATACCATTACCCTTCAACACTTCCCCAATGTATAAATCCTAATTTGCATTAAATCCTTGAAGCAACGTACATTGCAGTGAATGAAATGTCCTTCTGTAAAAAGTACTGTAAATAATGAAAGAATTTTCAGCTCAATATATATACACGACTTTACATACAGTTAAACTGACCAAGGTGCTTTTCTACACCCTAGGTATACAACATTCAATATGCTTAGAATAATAGTTATTTGAAAGGAATATAATCTTTGAACATAAAACAGTTGAAGAATAAAAAACTTCTATATATTCACTTACCTATTTTGCTATTGACCCACTGATGGAGAAATTTTACGTACCATAATTAATGGGAAAATTTAGTTAATGAAAGCTGCTGATACTTAGTGTAGTTCTCAAAGGCTGAAAACCTTTCCCAAAAATCAGTATCTGAAACCTGTCTCTTTAGGAAAAACAGTCAAAGCTTTAACTGTTTTCAGTCTAGTATAAGAAAGCTTTGAAACAAGTTAACTCTAAGCACTCAAGGAAAACTATTTTTAAAAGGGGGGGGACAAGACGAGGACCTTAATTTTCAACAATATCGGCCTGAGAAGTAACTTTATAAGAGAATGTCTGAGTATCTTTAAAAAGAGAGAGAAAAAAAGTACTTTAAAATGTTGGAAGTCCACAAACTGAGCATAGCAGTAAAAAGGACTCGAGGGAAAATTTAATGAAAAATAAAAAACTGAAAGCAAATTATTTGATCAAAACACAGACACACACACACACACACACACACACACACATACATGCACACACACTGCAGGCAGTCATTCAGCATTATATGCTAGCTGGCTTTGTATTTTCTTTTAAAATGTAATCATGACTTCTTAATGTATAAAACAATAAGGCTCTCAAGGTACTCATGAAAAATTCTTATCAAATTTCACTCTAGAGTTAATGATATTAGGCATGTTAAATCAGGAATCAACACATGCTATTTTCCATAGCAGGAACTATATAAATTACAAGCTCTTCCATGTTTTTGTTATTAGGTTTGGTACACTTAAAAATAAGCGGTATTCTACATCGAGTGCTCTAACGCAACGGTTTTTATATCTTTCAGAATTTATAATTCATCTCCACCCTCAATCCTTACAAAAAACCACAAAAGGACCTGCAATTGCTATTTACTGTCTTGCCCAATAAAACTGTATTTGTTCTGTTTTTGAATTCATAGGTTTTGCTTTATGAAGTTTTCAGAAAGAAGCAACTTTATTATATTTTCATTGTTACTCATGATTTTAGCTTAAAGATCATTCATTTTAACACAACATCCTGCTATATTCTCATTTGGGTTGTTCTATTTATCTCAAAGGTACACTTATGTATTACCATTACAAAACAATAACTATTTGCATAATACTTCATGATTTTACATCTATTAAAAACACATCACAGGGAGCCTGAGGATGCATTCAGTAGCTTGTCATTCACCACTTCAAGACCCTTCAGAGCTGAACAAGGGGGAGGGGGACATTTTGCCAAAGGCAGAAGAAATGAATATAAATAACAAACTCTGAAGTTTTAAAAATAGAAAAGAAAATTTTAAAAATGCAAACAAAAATATGATCATATGCATAAACAAGATAATTTCAATTTTTAAAACTCCATGTTCTCTATACAGAGCAAGGTGTTTGGAGATTTATGTATCTTCTATTATGATACCCATTGAAATTATCTAAAACTGTGCTACAAAAATAAAGAAAATTACCATCTTCTTGCTAGATTTTATAAATATCATATTAAAATTGTGCCTATTTACATAATTCAGCTTTTCCTCAGCCTTGTGAAACAATCTGAGTATCATTTCTTTATTATTCTAGACTTAACCCTATAAATGTGCACATTAAGAATGTTTCAGAGGGAGGTAATAATGATCTAACATGTTCAGAAATTACACTGTCTCATAACTTCTTCTTGGTAAAGCAATTACAAAGAAAATTGTTTACATCTTCTGTATTTTCTTCCATAACCACCAGTCCAGATAAAAAAAATACTGAATGCTGTTATGTCACCTCTAGTCCAAATGCTCATAGCACTTGAAGCTTTTTGTAAGCAATATGCTTCTAGACTAAACACATATCCCTGAGCCACCACCTACCTAATTTAACAGTTTTAAATGTAGTTTCAAATGCAGCGTAATACCATCTTAAACACACACACACACACACACACACACACGGAGTGTGCAGAAAAGCAAGGAGGTGGAGAGCCAGAAATGGAGCACGTTGTTGTTTTTCATTCATGCAGTATAGTGATGTCAGTGTCTGCAGCAGCAGCAGCGGCAGGAGCCTTGACCTGTGGAGGCTACAATCCACTGAAGTCAGAACCTTGCAGAATTCAAAAGAAACTGAGTAGATAATTGTTTGAAAAATTGTTCAACTGTTCATAGCATGAATTTTAAATAGATAAGTAAAAAGAATAGATTAGTTGTATCGTTTTAACTTAGGTAGAGAGGAGCAAGGTGGGATGTGGAGAAGTAACAGAAAGGTAATATCATCAGGGAACCGGGGGCAGAAGAGCCTACATTCAAAATCATTTCAATGTAAGAAACTGACAAAACCACCTGGTGTTAAAAACAGCAGAAAGGCCTCTTCTGTTCCCAATACAAGTTCTCTGATGCAAATCTGTCTCCTGAACAACCAGATTCAGAGAAGTGTTTTCATCATGATCGCGTTAAAATTGCATTCAACTCAGATGTGACATACTACAACAAAGAGGACAGTTTAAGCCTGGTCACAAATTTCATTAAAACTACTTGATGATGGACCTTGTAATTCTTAAGCAATTAAGACTTCTGAAGGATGCAGAAAAACAAGTTGTACTACAATCTGTTGTCAGATGTGTTTATCAACAAAAGGGGAGGAGGTACTAGATGACCAATATATTGCTGCAGCAATTGCTGAAACTACTCACTATGCCCGCAAACCCTCTGAACACAGTCTTTCTGCAGTGCTTATATTATGGCTCTTACATTAGTCCCTAAAAGAAAATCCCAAAACTCAATCTATGTACTGTTGAAACTAAATCACTCAAAAATTTATGTAACTGCTGCCTTCTTTTCATTCTGTTACCTCTCATTTCATACAGTTCTAGAAAACGTGCAAAGGAGTTGCACATGGCATTAATCTGTTAGAAAATGGTGGCCTTTTCTATAAAATACAGCCAATGTGTATGTGTGTTCAGTTGTGGTCATTATTAGGGCGATCACGTTGTTTTCATTCATTCATTCAGGATTTGCTGGAGGATGTCAGTTTCTGCAGCGGGCTTGAACTGGGGGAGGAGTGGGGGAGCAAATTCCTTCCGGTGCATTATGATTACAGGATGCATTTCTCGGTGCTCCTGGACACATACCACTGCACTACATCCTACCCTGCCTCACCATCAAGTGGTCTGAAAACAAGGGCCTTAGCAACATGCTAATTACAGGTCAGAAATATTAAAACAAAACACCAAAACTGCAATCTATCTTAACACAGTCACGTTCTCCAAGTCTAAGACCTTCATCAAGAAAACTCCAGTAATAAAATTACACATACCACATAAACATTGCACAGGCTCCACAGTGATTCCCTTCCAAGCAGAGAGTTTCCCCCTCGGTATGATCCGTTCTCTCCACAACGCGGCAGCAGCATCTGTAGCCCTAGCGTGCTATCTAATAACATGAGCTACTCCTCCCTCCCTTAGGAGCTTTACATCCCTGTTTTGGCTAAACTTCCTTCTCTCCCCCAGGACTAAACTAGATCATTCACCGTGTCCCTAAACATAAACCAAACCACACCAAAACGCAAAACATCAAGGGAAGCCGACGGCATCCACCAGCTCACCATTACCTTTGACAGCTAAGAAAAACGAAACTTGAGATCCTTTAACAGCTCAACTGAACTGTTAAGTGTACTTAAAAATAGAAGGGAAAAAGGGAGCACACTCCACAAATAGGTCCTTAGAAATTTACCATGAAAGTCTTGAGTTGGGCATAAACTGTTTCCAGTGCAGTACCGCCCTGAGGCATATGACTATATAAAGTAGAGAAAAGAGGGAGCCCCCCCCTCCAAAAAAAAAGCCCAACCAAACACTATACACTTCAATTGCACATCCAAAACTGTCCCCTCTACACACCCAACAGGATATCCTTACATCATAACTGCTGCCTCCACCTCCCCACCCCCAAAAAAGAAAACAAAAATTATCCCGGTAGGCACAGACACGTTATAGGAACTTTGTAGGAAAGCACAAAGAGGCTGTACAGATTACAACCACCACCTTACCTGCTGCCGGAGAGTTTGTGTGCGTATTGTTTTTAAGTGTTTCGCCCAGCTCCTCCTTCCCCCACTACAAACAGCAAACACATGAGTGAGCTAATCAGCTCTTAAACTGAAAAACCTTTCGATCCAGGCGAGTGATGGAAGATAAAAGCTGAGGGGCGCCAGGAGGGTCAAATAAAAGTTGCTCCGCAGTTCGCTCATCCAAGCCCCGCAGCGACCGCAGGGGGCTGAGGTTCCCAAAGCCACTTTCACACCTTCGAGAATGCACTAGCAAAGAGAAGCCCGGAGAGGCTGAAGTTTCCACGGAGGGCGCCGTCGGGGAGACGCAGCCCGGGAGGACGCAAGGGTTGGGCTCGCTACCTCTGCACACGGGCGAGCCGGGGCTCCGGCGCTCAGGTGAGTGGCTCCTCCGGTGGCTGTCTGGGGACCGTCTCGGGCGGCCCTTGGCCCGCGGCGCCTGCTCGGTCGGGGCCGCGGTCGGCGGCGGCGTCGGGCCGGGCTGGCCGGGGCCGCGAGCCGCGCCGGGCCCCGGGAGGCTGCCCAGCGAGGCGGCGGCGGCGGGCGGGCGCGTGGGACTGTGTCGGCTGCCCCGCAGGAGCTGGTAGGGCACCGTGGCGCGGATGGGCTGCAGCAGCCGGCCGGCTCCCGCAACCGGGGCGCAGCTCACGCCGCCGCCGCCGCCCGCACCGTTCCCGCTCCCGGCGGCGGGGGTGGCGGGCGGGGAACCCGCGGCGCTGCGCCGCATCCTCTGCGGCGGGGGATGAGGAGGAGGCAGTGCACATGGTGGCTCCGCGGGCCCTGGACGATGCCGGCCAACACCGAGGCGCGGAGCGGGAGGCGCGCGAGCGCGTGGGAGCCGGCGCGCTAGTGAGTGCGAGTGTGTAAGGGGGAGGGGCGGGGGGATCGTGGAGGGGGAGGAGTCTCTCGGCTCCCCCTTCGCAACGCACACCCCCGCCGCCTCAGCGAGGGGGGGAGGGGAAGGCTGCGAAAACAAACGTCCAACGGCCCAACCACCCGACCGGGCTGGGTGTGGCGGTTACGGCCGGGGCCGCGAGGAGCCCGGAGCCGCCGCCGCCGCCGCCGCCGCCGCCGCCCCGGGCCTCGCGCTGACAGGGGAAAGGGGCAGCCGCCGGCATCACGCAGACGCACGGGGCTGCACGCGCACGAGAGCCCGGCAGCTGCAGGGAGGCCCGGGATCCCTGCTTCTGGGGACCTGGTAGGGGGAAAGGGCCTCGAGGTGCCTGGCTGAACGCGGAGCCGCGCCGCCGGCTCCTCTGCCCGCTCCTCACTCCATAAGGAACCTAACCCCCCAACCCGTACCCCGCCCCCTGCACCGCCTCCCGGCGCTCGGGGCGGGCAGCTGACGCAACAAGAATTCCCATTGTCTCCGTCATTCTCCACCAGCACGCGACTGATTGGTTTCCGGGTAGGAGTGAGAGGAGCACCTGCCAACGAACGTGGGCGTCCTACTTTGGAGGCGGGATACGAAGGAGCGAAGGAGGAGAAAGGGGCTGTGCGTTCAAGGAGGGGCGTGAGAGTTGACAGGCTTTGAGGTGAGAGGGGGGCCGTGATTGGGCTGCCCTGGAAGAGTGGGTCCGTGTGTGTCCTGCGCGTACCCCGACACCCACAGACGCGCACGCCCAGGGAAGCAGGTTGTGGGGGCTCCACCCTCCAGGGCCGTTTGTACCACTTGAGACAGAGGATACGTCAGGCAAACTTGACTTTGCAAGTACACCTATTCTGGTGGTAGGATGTTTGAGAAGAATCCATCCCTTCCCCACTAATTTTAGTAATCTGAGTTTCTGTGGTGTGTAGACTAATCAAAAGAATTTAAGGCCATCAGAAGCAATGTCTGGGGGTTGGATTGAACACTGGGCGGATACTTTTACAGTTATCCTATGGAGTGAAAAGAGATCATCAAATCTTATGTTCCAAGACAATAACTCTGAATTGCAGGGGTCAACAAGGAATTGTCCATCATTGCACCGTCAGTTAAATGGAGGTGTAATGGAGGGCACGCCCTGTTGTCTTTTCCCAGAAGCAGATGGCCTCTTGGGAGAAATAATACCAGACTTGATGTAACAATCCACTGGGGTAAATTTAGTTTTTATTCTGCAGTGGAACTGAAGAGAAACTAAGATTTTGGATGACTGTCAGGAACCGAAGTTTACCCCACAGTAAACCAAGGTTTGAAACATTAAGCAGGAACAATTGATTGAAGGGTCCACATCAGATACCCTCCATTCGTTTCCATGAGAGAAAAAAGAAGTGGGAGATCAGATTGGTCTACTCTTGGTGTCTGCCCACACTGACAAGCTTCCTCTGATTTCCGGCACTAAATGCAGGGGTCAGTTTCACTTAGAGGAGCCATCCCTCTCAGCTTCATTGTGCCCTCAGAACAGAAAGCATACTAGGTTCTGTAAAAAGTGGATGAAACCACTTTTTCTGTAAAATGCAAGAATTGCACCCATGAATACTAGTGACAGTTCCTCACTTTATCACATAGTAGAATAACAGCTAACATTTACTGAGCATTTCATGTGTCAGCCACTGTTGTAAGAATGTTTTATGTGTTAATTCCTTCAATCCTCCTATAATCCACAAGGTAGATACTACTATTATCCCCATTGTGTTCACATGTATTTGCTTTCCAGAATAACATATATTAAATGTAAATGTAGTAAAAACTTTATCTTTTAAATTTAGTATAATTGACCTATTGTATTATTTTTTCCACCTAAAATGAAAGATTTCCTCATTCATTAGGAAATTGCCTTCCTTCATGGGGAAAATGAATGATAAATGGCTTCTTTCTGATGACTTTTTCAGAGTATCAAGAACAAAAATTGACGGATTAAAATATGTGAAGTGTTTAAAAATGCTGGTAAATTTCCAAGTTGTCGATTCGATTACAGCATGGTTTCATAATAGAAATGTTATCTCTGGCCACTCCTAAATATAAGTATGTAACGACCCCAACACTTTAGATTACAGTCATTCTAAATTTATACCAAGCCACAGTCCTAATGATTTGGATCTAAAACAACCTACCTAGCCATGTGTTAAAGTCTTTCTGTGTTTGTTCCAAACTGCCAACGCCAACTTAAATCAGACAACCAAAACAAATCTAAATGACGCACACAGAGAACTAGTATGATCTTAAAATACTATTTTCAGTTGCTGATAAGTCACCATGACCTATTTGGAGGTTCAATCACCTTCTCTTTACTAAATATATCTTGGTTGCCTCTTAAACCTTTGTTCTCATGAAATAAATACTGTTCTTTATGTGTAAGGAATTCAGTCTCCGAACAAATCAAAGGTGGGCTAAAATCAACTAAAGCCAGTATCGGCTTTCCAATGTCCATTTGTTGAGTTCTTAACAGTATTTTATTCTTAGTGAGTTTGGGAGTGGGCTCCAAGGGTATGAAAAGAAGCTTTAGGAAAACATACCCCTCAGTAAATTGGGGACCCCCCCCCTTAGAAGGAAGTGTGGATTGCTGGGCGAGAAGAGCATTGTTACCCGACTGTGCTAGCTATGGGATGGTTAGGTCCCGTGCAGATTAGCTCTATTTGTTGAATGTAAGTGTAACAAAATCCCTGGAAATTCTATATATGTTAATGTTGGTAATGACCTCTTTACTATGTTGACCTACCTAGAAGAAGACAACACTGAAAGCGCAATTTGGTGGCATGGGAAATACCTTTGTTCTCAGTAACCCGTGTCTTGGCTGTTTGTGGAACAAGATTCCACCGTTAGCTAATCTGAAGTAGAACTATGACACTTACTTCTTGGTTCATATATGGTAATGGACTATACTTTAGGTTCCATTAAAACTTGGAATCATTGGCTACCTCTGATGAATATGTAGCCCCATGTGAAGAGAGAATGAGATAGCTAACGGGCCTACAGAGCTACCAAAACCTCCCTCTTCTAGTTTCATCCAGGTTTGCCAGGGGATGCATCCAAGCCCCAACCAAATCTAAGAGGCAGTCCAGGCTGTCAGTATCAGAAATGAGGTCACGGCTGAGAGAGAACACTAAACAGATCTGCACTGATGTTCATCTTCAGCTGATTAAACTCTCTTGTAGGTGGATTCTTTATAGCAGCAACAAAAAGAGCCTTGCCTGAATTTTTGTCCCTGGCAGATGCTTACAGTAAAACTCCTTACTGCTTGTGACAGGCTACGTGCACCTTTGCACTAGGTGTTCTAAATAAATAAAAACTACTGGTTTCTTTTTTCTCATTGTATTTTTAAACTTCACCATGGTAAACATGTGTTTGAATTTGCAGTAATTAAAAATAAGCAATAAGAGTTTTCTTTTTTACAGTTAAACCCTGGGTACGATGAAATACAGCTGGAATCTTCAAGGGTGCATCTTCAAGGTTGCGTTTGCTTAATAATTTCTTGCCAGAAAGTTACAGGCACCATCCAGTCCAGCCACTAAGTACAGTTTCAAGTTAGTTACACATGAGACAGTGAGGGCTCACAAGCTGATGCAGAAGGAATAGTTCTGCCTTCTGTCTTAATAGAGATGGAGAAAAAAGAATTCTGCCTTCCGTCTTGATAGAGACGGAGACTTCTGCGTGTTTCTGTGCGTTGATAGTTTATGTGTACACGCGCAATTTGCTTTCTCTGGCCAGGACACAGCAAGGAGCAGTTCACTTAACAGCATACATTTCTTGATCTGGATTTTGTTCAAAATGCTGGCTCTGATGAGACTTTTATTTGGATGTTGCCTCAATCCCTTAAAGCATAAAAACCGTTCAGTACAGGTCTTTCTCCTACTGTAATCACATCTGTGCCAAATTAAAAATATTGCTAAGCACTCCTTGAAAATAAGTGATGCAATAAACATCATCTTTTGCTTAGCTGTTAGCACAGTATTAGGACGTTGTGCTTCCGTGACCATGTATTTGGTAGCAAATTATATTTCTGCTTTTTAAATTACTCAAAAAAGTCAGGATTATTCAGGTCCTTTGTTTCTTCAAATCATGTTATTAACATGTATTGACATATATAGTTCTTTCTTCTTTTATCTTAGGTGTATATAATTTTATCAGCTTTGCAGGAAAAACAGATACCCTCAGGGTCTGATCTGGTATTGGAGGAGATAAGCTCACTTTTAGCTCATGCCTAATAACATTACATTACTGTTTAGAAAGAGAGAGCAGGCTATGTCTTATAAATTTTAATATACTCTTTCTGTCATCGAATAACAACTGAGTTATCCTACTGATAAACCATAGGACTCATACGGAACTGTGGATGATGTCTATTCACTCTATTTTTGCCAACTAAGAGTACAGAAGAATATTATGCAATGGCCAGCATCCCAGTGACTTTAGGAACCTGTATACAGTGAGCGCCTCTTCACATAGTGTTCGTGGAGCATTGTTTCCAATGATTTCAGGAGGAGAACCAAAAGGGAATGGAAAGGATAATTAACTGAATATTTGTGCCATTGGGCAGTGGAACATCCCTAAGCCTCAGTTTCCTCCCTGGTAAAATAAAGAAGAGAGTTCCTTTCTCACAGGATGGCTGTGACTGTTAAGTAGGATGATGTAATTAGATGAAAAGAGTTTGTAAAGCACTATGTTGGTGATTGTTATTGCATAAATATGAGCACATTAGGAAAGACCTTATGAAATGGGGTGCTTTAGCACTCAGGGGAGCCATTACCTGGGGAGTTAGAGAAGGGACAGGTTGAACACCGTTGATGCTGGCGCTGCAAAAGCCACTCCCCAAATTTCCTGGTTTGCGGTGACATTCAGCTCATTCAAGGTAAAGGGGCCAGCCTGCCCCTCCCACAGCAACAGAATTCCCCGTTTGGCAAAGATGTCTGCTATGGTGACTGATGTCGTCCACTGTAATATCAGGAAACGTGGGAGTATTAATGGAAAGGAGGTTAGCATTCTCTTGAGGGAGTTCAAGGAAGCTTTTCCAACGGGGAATTGAGATGGGCAGCAAACTACGATTTAAGCAGCTAATGGGCATTAACTAAATATACAACAAGGAAAGCTGGTCAGGTGAAATACAGATCAACTCTTCCTGTCTCTACAAACACACCTCAGGGCCTGTTAACACAGTAGCTCCACACCCCAAGGAAGAGAGTTAAAGACAACGGACTAGGTGACGCCAGTGTCCTGGGGGCAGGAGGGTGCCTGGTGGCTGAGGAGATGTGCTCTGTTTGCTGTAAGCAGAGGTTCTACCACCATCATCTTCTTTTGCAACAACGGAGACAAACACAGGGGATTTTCCTGAGCAGCCTGAGTGACAAAGAAATGAGGCAAATGAGTGAGAAACTGATGAGCGTTCATCGAAGAGCAACAAATATGATTTATCAGCCTGAAGGGACTGCCTTCAGAGGGAAGAGGAAAGAGACAGGTCTCCCAGCATGACCACTGGCTCTAGCTAGCAGGGACTGGCTCATCAGCCGCAAGGACTTGAAGGGTGTAAATAGCGGGGACGGGGAGAAATTATTTTGTGTGGTCCAAGGGGACGGCAGGAGGAGTGACGGAAATGAGAGTCAAAACAAAGATAATTCAGGCAGCTGAGCAAGACTCATGCCCTAATGGAGAGATCTATTATAGACTGTGCTGCCCTGTCCCCCAGGAGGGATGGAGGCCCCGTCACTTGTGCCATTTGCAATTGGGAAAGGCACTGAAACGTAGATCAGCGTATTGGAGAGGGAAAAAACCACCACATGCCCTCAGAGAATCAGTGGGATGCCTTAATAGGTCTTTTCCATCTCACATTACTGCAATGTGGCTTGTGTGCGTGGGGATCTGAGTTGCTAGAATAATTTTGCATCATCTGGGCTTCTTTTCTGCTACTACAGGGCCCCAGTGAAGAGATGATAATAGGTCATGGACAGCAGTTTCTGCATTGTAAACAGAGGCCTAAGTGTGCCGATGCTTTAGTGTGACGGCAGAACTGAGTAGGTTAAGTTTCACATTGTGATGTCAGTGTAAATAAATACATACACATACTGATTGAGACAAAACAACATCCATGTACTGATTGAGACCCAAGACAAAGGAAAGGAGCTTTGCCACATTTGGATGGTTAGCTGCCTACGTGAAAGTTCAAGTAGTTTATTCTCTCATCTAGGAAAATAAACGTCCAAATACTTAAACACTATCTTAAAAAAAAAAAAAAAAAAAGACTATCTGGTCTTCAAAAACTATTAAGAAACAGTTACTGTGTAGGAAGTTTAGAACTCACGTTTTGAACATATTCCTGTCTGTCTACAGCTGCAGTTGTATTAGCAACAGACACATTCTGAAACTCGCGCTGGCCCAGAAGGGCACACGTGATCATGAGGCGGTGCCAACCTGGGTAACAACTGCAAGTGCCAGGGGTGGGCACAACGTGGTCAGATGGAAACTGGGGCAGGCAGAGAAGGGCCGGTGTGACCATGATTGCTGGAAGGAGCACAGCTGTGACCATCACAGCCCCTCCCAGCCAGAAGATAGCACAGATGCAGGGGGACAAAATTGGTCACAGGGTGACAGGAGGGAGAGGCAGTGAGAAAGAAAGCAAAAAAAATCTAGGAGGGGGGAAAGCCACAGATGTAAGTTCCTCGCAGGTGGAGAATATCACGGTTCCTGATAAAAATATTGTATGTGGTTGGGCGTAAGTTAAACTTGGCGTTCTGGAGCACTGAAGTTTGCTACAAACGTATTCAGGGTTTGACTTACACCCGACAGATAGAGGTCAGCCCTCACCCTGCTGCTCTCAGCAGCTGTAGCCAATGGGAGACAGAGCTGCCCAGCGTACCAGTTTAAGCTGCTGCTAATAGATAAAAATCAACCTAACCCCATTTCCTGCCTCTCTACTGTCCTCACTTGTCTGTTCATGGCCAATTTAGGCACAGGCTGAGCTGTTGGCTTGCTGTAACTGCTGGGAGACTGATGGGGTAGAATCTGATGCTGGCACATTCCCTTCTTAGCTAGGTGAAAGATCTGGTTTTAAGCCCTTAAAAGGAGGACTGTGTAAAAATGCAGTACTCCCTCATTAGCCTAAGGGCTATCCTAAATTCATAGATTTTCCTGATCTGTCACTCCAAGGAAGCTTTAGAGATGTTTAGACAGAGGGAAATCCACGATGGAAGGCTCTTTCAGAAAGGCTACAGCAGAGGTTAAATGACTTGCCCAAGGTTACTCAGAAGGGTGACTGACTATAAAGGCAGAAAGAGAACCAAAAGAGGCGTCTGAGAAGAATGGGGGAAATTATCAAATTAAACCTGGAGAAAGAACAGCGTCACTGATCCTCACGGTTAAAGATCTGTTGGAAACCCCAGTTCGCTAACACACGTTCCTTTATCCCAGACGTTCAGACTCTTAACTTAAACGTGAGCTCAGATATTTTCCTATGCTCAAGTTTTTAAAACTGTCCAACCTATTCTCCTCAACAAAAGTGACAGTAGATCAAGCTAAGTCTGGTCGTGTAGCTTCAACTGTTTCCTCACTAAGGCCTATAGCCAAGAGCCTATGGAGTTGAGTTAGAGGTTGAATTTTAGAAGAACAAGCTTTATGCTAAATGCTCTGTTGTAACTACATATCTTTCTGCAGTGTTTTATGCCTTCTTTCTTTTTTCCCCCTGGATTACAGACCAATTGGGCCAAACTAGAACTTTAGAAGCAGAGAATTCCATAACTCAGAATCTTTGATTCACATCGTTTGCTATTTTCTCTTCATTACCTTAAGGGAGCAATGAAACCCTGCAACTCCTTTGCCCACTGCTTAAGCTTCCAGAGGATATTCCTGACTGAAAGTGGTCCACGTTCTGAAATAAGAGGTTCCTTCGTGTCCTTTGTGTTTAAATAAACAAAATTAGGCTAAAGAATATTTGGGAAACATTTAAAAGAAAAAGTCACCCGTAAAATTGCCAGCCAGTAACAGCCACAAGAACATTTTTGTGTTTCCTCCTTATTTCTACACACATGTATACTTTCCAAAATTTGTCATAAATGTTTCCAAGGTTTTTTCGTATTTTGCCAAATTGCCCGCCAGAAAGATTAAATCAATTTATAATCCATTTTCCATGAATAATTTTTTAAAATGCAAACAAACTTTAAAATTGCAAGTTGAACAATGATACCTCACTGCCATGTTTGTTTTCTTGCATCTGCCTCACTCCTAAGGCTGACCATTTCCCCCCATGATTGTGGCCAATATTAGTGGACCTTGTATTTGATTCCTCAACAACAGTGTGGTTTCTGGAATTGAGCCTAGTGCCAGGAACGGGTCTTGATTAACACAAACCAAACATGGTGATCCAATCTCTCTTGCTAGTGAGTGGTTCAAAATGAGAACATGGCATCCTCTGACAGCAGAATTGATCCAGCTTGGTCCTAAAGTGACTCAGTGAAGCTAAAGAGAAGAACTTGTATTTTTTTTCTTTTGATAAATTTATTTATTTTTATTTATTTTATTTTTGGCTGCGTTGGGTCTTCGTTGCTGCACACGGGCTTTCTCTAGCTGTGGTGAGCGGGGGCCACTCTTCGTTGTGGTGCACGGGCTTCTCATTGGGGTGGCTTCTCTTGTTGCGGAGCACAGGGCTCTAGGCGCATGGGCTTCAGGAGTTGTGGCTCGCGGGCTCTAGAACACAGGCTCAGTAGTTGTGGTGCACAGGCCTAGTTGCTCCGCAGCATGTGGGATCTTCCCAGAGCAGGGCTTGAACCCGTGTCCCCTGCAATGGCGGGCAGATTCTTAACCACTGCACCACTAGGGAAGCCCAGGATTTGTATTGTATTGCTAGCAAAGAGACTGCATTTCTCCTCTGATGAATGTGCACAAGAAAGCATGCTGTCCCCGGTGATCGCTGGGTACCGTCTCATGATCCTGAGGGAAGCCATCCTATCCTTCTGGTTACGTGATACAGTGGGTTTCCTTCTTGTTTAGGCCAGTTTTATTTGGAGTTTCAATTTTTATAGTGAAAAGTTGTCATAACACTTTCTGCTCTAGGGGGGTTTTTTTGTTTGTTTTGTTTTTGTCAATTCCTGCTGGGTATTATTTGTATTGTTGATGTGGCAAGAACTCTACTGAGATATGGTCTTCTTGTCTTTATATTATGAATATATCTCTAAGTTTATCACTTATCATTTACTCCTTACTCTTGTTTAATATAGAGAAGGTTATAATTTAAGTCTATTAAATCCATCAGTGTGTTTCTACATGATATATTCCATTGCTTTTACTTTTATTCATTCATTCATTAAAGAGAGTGTGTGTGTGCGTGTGTGTATGTGTGTGTGTGTACTACAAGGTGCCAAGCACTACGAGAGGCAATAAGACTATTTATTTTGAGACAAGAAAGACACAGCCCCTGTCCTCGTGGAGTTCCTATCCTGGTGGGGGATTGAGAATATGTTAGACGTTTACTGAAAAGCCACACAAGTGTGTGTAAGCTACTAAAGGATAGAGGCTACAGAGGGAAGGACCCAGTCTAGGAGCGCTTTCATAGAAGGGTTAGGTCTAGTTAGGGAAGTCAGGGGAAGCTTTCCTGGGGAAGTGGTGACTGAGCTAAGAATGATAAAGAGGACTTAGGTAGTGGGCTAAGAGCATTACAGGCAGTGGAAAGAGCCGGTGCAAAGGTCCTGCTCATGGGCAAGCATAGGCAACAGGAAGGACTGAAAGAATGTAGGACATGGTCCACATCCTCAGAGGGGCCTGGTGTAAGTGAAGGCGGAAGGTTGAAGGGTGGGAAGTGGGGGATGCTGACCACGCAGGGCCAGTAAGTCCATGGTAAGGAGTTGTGTCTCCTTCCTAAGATCTATGGGAAATCACTGAAGGTGTCATCTTTGACAACCACATTACTTTTACCTCCAAACATCCAATCTCATAACAAGTCCTAACAATTTTGCTTTCGAAATATCTCTTCAGTCTATCCACTTCAATCCATCCACTTCTGTTCGTCATTACCAACACTTCCTCAGCCCATTCTATCATCATTTCTGTCTGGACTAGGGGAATAGCATCCTCAATGATCTATTTGCACCTACTGTTGCCCCACTCCAATCCCTTCCTGCACAGTTACGGGGAGACACGCCTGACCTTGATACCATTTGATGACACAGAAAACACTGAAAGAGGACCAGTTTGTTTTTCATTAGTCTTGTTCTTGAGAGGTTGTGGAGTGGGCAGTTCATGAGTTTAATCTTGGACCTGCTGAGTTTTAAATATCCCTGGGATGTCCTAGAGAAGAAGCCAAGCAGGAGGTGTCTGTTAGGTAGATATCTTCTGCCTCCCCATCTAGAGCCACTCTCCACCCATCTCTACGCTGATCCCTGCCCGGAGACATTAACGTGTGTGGGATGTCAAGATTCCATGTATCCCCAGCGCCTGCTCCCGTGTGCGCTGCCTTCTAGTTGCGTTCAGCCCATAGGAGGTACATGAGGGAAGAAGCGTGAAGGCTGAGTATTTACTCGATACGATATACATCCTGCATCATCTCTTCCTCTTCCCCACCTCCTCCTCTTTCCACCCTGCCTCCTTCAAACCCTCCTCCTCTGCCTCCTGCGCCTCCTGCTCTTCTTCCTCCCACGTCTTCCTCTTTTTTTCTCTCTCGAATCCAGTAATCATTTCCACCTCCTCCTTTTTCAAAAAACTAATTAATTAATTTTTGGCTGCATTGGATCTTTGCTGCGCCCGGGCTTTCTCTAGTCGCGGCAAGTGGGGGCTACTCTTCGTTGCAGTGAGTGGGCTTCTCATTTCGGTGGCTTCTCTTGTTGCAGAGCACGGGCTCTAGGTGCCCGGTCTTCAGTAGTTGCGGCCCGCGGGCTCAGTAGTTGTGGCTCGTGGGCTCTAGAGTGCAGGCTGAGTAGTTGTGGCGCACAGGCTCAGTTGCTCCGTGGCATGTGGGATCTTTCCGGACCAGGGCTTGAACCCCTGCACTGGCAGGTGGATTCTTAACCACTGAGCCACCAGGGAAGTCCCTAACCTCCTCCTTTAAGCCTAGGCAGTAAAAGCTCCCTGAGATGCTGGACTACTGTCCTCTGTTGTTTTCCCCAAACCCTTTGCAAATGATCTCTTGACTACAGTCTCCTTAATTACGGTACATTTGAGTGTGCCACCTTTCTCTTTCAGGGATTCTGACTTATACTGATAGGTAAGAAATGCCTGGGGGAGAGTTAAATTTGAGTCACCTGAGTAGAGGTGGTCATTGGAGCCGTGGCTATAAATGTGAATATCTTGGGAGACAGTGTAGAGAAGGAATGGGCCCTGAGGAACTCAAACATGTAATGGCTTTCAGAGGAGGATAATCTTGCAAAGGAATTGGAGAAGTAGCAACCAAAGTGAGGTGAAAAATCAGGGCAGTGTGTGTCATAGAAGTCAAAGGAGGCAAAGGGAAGAAAAAGAGCGTTGGTAGTCAAGATTATCAGTTGGTCCTGCAAAGTCATTGGATTTAGTGACTTATACCCTCGTGAATCTGTTACATATTTTCTGTGCTCCCTCTGAATAATGATTTAAATTTTTTTACATTAACTTATCTATAATTTATCTTAGGTAAATACAGTCAAATTTGTTTTAGAACGTATTTTAAGGTAAAAATTAACTACCCTTCCTTAACCATTATTCCAACATTATTTATGTTCTACTTTCTCTATTACCATTATTTCCTCCAACATTCACTGTTTCTAAAAATATAAAGAGATGTTTGAGCACTTTCTACTAGATGTTTAAGAGCTTTCTATTTGACTGTATCATAGTGGTTCAATGGTTGTCGCTTTAGCATTCATTTTAAAATTGATCCATTAGAACAAGTCTAACCTCTTAATTTTAATTTTCAGAATTCTATTATCAATAGCCCCATTTATTCTTCCAGATAAACTCTATATTTTTTTAACATCTTTATTAGAGTATAATTGCTTTACTATGGTGTGTTAGTTTCTGCTTTATAACAAAGTGAATCAGTTATACATATACATATGTCCCCACATCTCTTCCCTCTTGCATCTCCAGATAAACTTTAGAACCATCTTATCAATTAAAAAAAACTTAAACTTCATTGTGATTTTTTTCAAGACCGTGAGAGATAGATGGCCAACCAGAGTTCCTAAGGTTCAGTGTATGTAACTGCTGCCGCCGCTTAAGCCTGCCAAAGCAGTGGTACGGCTACTGCCCTTGTATTTGCTACCTCTAGAAACATTCTTGCCAGTAGTGGCAGCAGCGGGACTCAATTACCCTCTTTTCGCACTCCCTCCAGAAGCTCCAGATGGCGTCTTCCGTGGGCAACGTGGCCGACAGCACAGACCCAACGAAACGTATGCTTTCCTTCCAAGGGTTAGCAGAGTTGACACATCGAGCCTATCAGGCGGGAGATTTTGAGGCAGCTGAGAGACACTGCATGCAGCTCTGGAGACAAGAGCCAGACAATACTGGTGTACTTTTATTACTTTCATCTATACACTTCCGGTGTCGAAGGCTGGACGGATCTGCCCACTTTAGTACTCTGGCAATTAAAAAGAACCCTCTTCTGGCAGAAGCCTATTCGAATTTGGGGAATGTGTACAAGGAAAGCGGGCAGTTGCAGGAAGCAATCGAGCATTACCGGCATGCGTTGCGTCTCAAACCAGATTTCATCGATGGTTATATTAACCTGGCAGCCGCTTTGGTAGCAGCAGGCGACATGGAAGGGGCAGTACAAGCTTACGCCTCCGCTCTTCAGTACAATCCTGATCTGTACTGTGTTTGCAGTGACCTGGGGAACCTGCTCAAAGCCCTGGGTCGCTTGGAAGAAGCCAAGGCATGTTATTTGAAAGCAATTGAGACGCAACCGAACTTTGCAGTAGCTTGGAGTAACCTTGGCTGTGTTTTCAATGCACAAGGGGAGATTTGGCTTGCAATTCATCACTTTGAAAAGGCTGTCACCCATGACCCCAATTTTCTGGATGCTTATATCAATTTAGGAAATGTCTTCAAAGAGGCACGGATTTTTGAACGAGCTGTGGCAGCTTACCTTCGTGCCCTAAGCTTGAGTCCAAATCATGCAGTGGTACATGGCAGCCTGGCTTGTGTATACTATGAGCAAGGCCTGATAGATCTGGCAATAGACACCTACAGGCGAGCTATTGAATTGCAACCACACTTCCCGGACGCTTACTGCAACCTAGCCAACGCTCTCAAAGAGAAGGGCAGTGTTGCCGAAGCAGAAGATTGTTATAATACAGCTCTGTGGCTGTGTCCCACCCATGCAGACTCTCTGAATAACCTAGCCAATATCAAGCGAGAACAGGGAAACATTGAAGAGGCAGTTCGCTTGTATTGTAAAGCATTAGAAGTCTTCCCAGAGTTTGCTGCTGTCCATTCAAATTTAGCAAGTGTATTGCAGCAGCAGGGAAGAGTGCAGGAAGCTCTGATGCATTATAAGGAGGCTATTCGAATCAGTCCTACCTTTGCTGAGGCCTACTGTAATATGGGAAACACTCTAACGGGGATGCAGGATGTTCAGGGAGCCTTGCAGTGTTATACACGTGCCATTCAGATTAACCCTGCATTTGCGGATGCCCACAGCAATCTGGCTTCCATTCACAAGGATTCAGGGAATATTCCAGAAGCAATTGCTTCTTATCGCACTGCTCTGAAGCTTCAACCTGACTTTCCTGACGCTTATTGTAATCTGGCTCATTGCCTGCAGATTGTCTGTGACTGGACAGACTATGATGAGCGCATGAAGAGGTTGGTCAGCGTTGTGGCTGACCAGTTAGAGAAGAACAGGTTGCCTTCTGTGCAGCCTCATCACAGCATGTTATATCCTCTTCCTCACGGCGTCAGGAAGGCTATTGCCGAGAGGCATGGGCACCTCTGCCTGGATAACATCAATGTCCTTCACAAACCACCGTATGAACATCCAAAGGACTTGAAGCTCAGTGATGGTCGACTGCGTGTAGGATACGTGAGTTCTGACTTTGGGAACCATCCTACTTCTCATCTTATGCAGTCTATTCCAGGCATGCACAATCGTGATAAATTTGAGGTATTCTGTTATGCCCTGAGCCCAGATGATGGCACAAACTTCCGAGCGAAGGTGATGGCAGAAGCCGATCATTTCGTTGATCTTTCTCAGATTCCATGCGATGGAAAAGCAGCTGATCGCATCCATCAAGATGGTATACACATCCTCGTAAATATGAATGGTTATACCAGGGGTGCTCGAAATGAACTCTTTGCTCTCAGGCCAGCTCCTATTCAGGCAATGTGGCTGGGGTACCCTGGGACTAGTGGCGCGCTTTTCATGGATTATATCATCACTGATCGGGAAACTTCACCTGCTGAAGTTGCTGAGCAGTATTCTGAGAAACTGGCTTATATGCCCCATACTTTCTTTATTGGTGATCATGCTAATATGTTCCCTCACCTGAAGAAAAAAGCAGTCATCGATTTTAAGTCCAATGGGCACATTTATGACAATCGAATTGTGCTGAATGGCATCGACCTCAAAGCATTTCTTGATAGTCTACCAGACGTGAAAATTGTCAAGATGAAATGTCCTGATGGAGGAGACAAAGCAGACAGCAGCAATATAGATCTTAATATGCCTGTCATTCCTATGAATACGACTGCAGAAGCAGTTATGGAAATGATTAACAGAGGACAAATTCAGATAACAATTAATGGATTCAGTATTAGCAATGGACTGGCAACTACCCAGATCAACAATAAGGCTGCCACTGGAGAGGAGGTTCCCCGTACCATTATTGTAACCACACGTTCTCAGTACGGGTTACCGGAAGATGCCATTGTGTACTGTAACTTTAATCAGCTATATAAAATTGACCCATCTACTTTGCAGATGTGGGCAAATATTCTGAAGCGTGTTCCCAATAGCGTACTGTGGCTGTTGCGTTTCCCAGCAGGAGAACCTAATATTCAACAGTACGCGCAAAATATGGGCCTTCCCCAGAACCGTATCATTTTTTCACCTGTTGCTCCTAAAGAGGAACATGTTCGGAGAGGCCAGCTGGCTGATGTCTGCTTGGACACTCCACTCTGTAATGGACACACCACAGGGATGGATGTCCTTTGGTCGGGGACACCCGTGGTGACTATGCCAGGAGAGACTCTTGCTTCCCGAGTTGCAGCTTCCCAGCTCACCTGTTTAGGCTGTCTTGAGCTTATTGCTAAAAATAGACAAGAGTATGAAGACATAGCTGTGAAACTGGGAACTGATCTAGAATACCTGAAGAGAATTCGTGGCAAAGTCTGGAAGCAGAGAATATCTAGCCCTCTGTTCAACACCAAACAATACACACTGGAACTAGAGCGCCTCTATCTACAGATGTGGGAGCATTATGCAGCTGGCAACAAACCTGATCACATGATGAAGCCTGTTGACGTCACTGAGTCGGCCTAAATAATGACTGTGTGCGCAGGAGAATTACCCCTGTACCTGAGCCTCAACCTTCTGGGGGAAAGGGAACTAGATACGTTACTTTGTACTTACCTTTGTAGCAATATCATGTTGCAGATGGGTGACAGACAGTGATAACAGATAGCACAGCCAGACTTGCTTCCTGCATGATCATGACAGGGAGAGACACAAGAGATGGGAGACTGCTGTTCCACAAGGAGTCTCCGTAGAATTTTGCGGCAGCCAGGTGTTGCCTAAGTCTGGAAGGTCTGATCTCCCTTGGTCTTCCATGGGATGGGTGGTTAGTGTGGAGGGGAGATAGAGATTGCCCAGTCTTCTGAATTAAGTTTTTCTTTATATTTGGGGTATTGGAGCTATTAAAAATGTTTGGTTTCAGGTTTTATTCATGTGACGTGTATATGATTCTTTTGAGATAAGGTTTTAAGCTAAAATATTCCTTGTTTTAGTTTCTGAACTCTACAGACAAATGGGGACTTTGCTGGTGTAGTCTTTTTATAGGTTTTATAAACCACTTGAGCCTATATCAGTCATTTTAGTGTCTGACATGTTTGGAACTATCAGTGCTTTGTTGGTTTATGGCTTAAATTCTTTTTCTGGTCCGTTTCCTTCTTCCCTTCCCCCCACTTTAAACATTTTCCTGTATCTTGGCTAACAAAAAACCAAGTCTGATTCAAAACCTCCCAGAGTGTTTCTCTTAAACACATCATCTGGTGCCAAATGAAGATTCTTAGGAGTGATTATTAATTATGAAGGGCACAGTTGTGGTACTGTCACTGATGATAATAATAATGGATTTTTGGCCTAGAGTTTTGACCTATTGCACCAGTGTTTTACCGTTGACTGCCCCTCTGTGCTGCTTCCAAAAGTGATAGTGTGTGATCAGATTTTTACTTTCACTTCTAAAGTTTGTTCTTTTTTTTAAAGTGAGTCCTGTTCTTCCTTTTTCTTTCAGCAGAAATGAAATCCCAGGTAAGTACAAGTATTCAAATATTTGATCAGTAAGTCCCAGTTATCTCCAGTGCATTAAATAACTTTCATCAAAAAACATGTTATAGGTAAAAAGCTCTGGAGGACCAGCTATGTATATGATTATTATGCTTCAGACCTTCTAGGGTGTTACACATAATAACTTGTCTTCTGGACGTGGTCTTGAAGTCTATGGATTCAGCCTCAGTAGTAGCGAACTGCACTGCTACTTGGTTTGGAGTATAAATTAGACTTTAGCCCTCCTGGGGGTTGAGTTTTTGGTATTGAAAACCATAGGAATGAAATTATTGTATTTCAACAAAGGACTGAGGGCTTGAGGCTTAAACAAGCCAACATATGAATATATGTTTTTGTCTTGCTGTACTGCACATATGCTGTCTAGTAACAGATATTTTGTCTGCTAGTAGTGTTCTAGATTCTGTCTTTCCAAAGTGCTGAGGCAGTGCATCTATTCTGTAGTTGCAGCTGATGCCTGAATGTATCCTAGCTGACAAATGATTGATTAAGAAGCACTTGAATTTCGGAAAGATTTGTACTGTTAACCAAAATCTGAGCAAGGAGTCTCAAATGTAATTCTTAGCCAGAATTACATGTTAATGAACGACTTAACAGTGTAAATCAAGGAACATCAGTGTAGGGATTTCTTTTAATTTATTTTTTACCTGCTTGAAAGAATCAGTTAAAGGTTGCCAGCTTGGTTGCAGATGAACGGACGTTTGAAGTTCACCAAACTACTTCATGTGGAATAGGAGAATAGACTTCCAGCGCCCTCAAGGCTGTGACCTTGCAGCCATTTTACATAGCACAGCATCCCCCTAGAGGGATGAACCTTTCCCTGCCCGAAAAGTAGCCGCTCTGGTTGAAGCTTTGCTTATTGTAACAGGCTTTTGTTTCCAGGTAACATGTCTGTGGAAGGCTTAATTCTGAATAGAGATATAGATATTACTGGAAACTAATTGTTTTTTCTATTATACTCTGCTTTATCAAAAAAGTAAAACATTTACATTGTGCTACAGAAATTCAGATGTTGTCTTGCAATCTTTAAACAATAAATGAATGATTTGCCCTGAAAAACAAAAAACAAAAAACTTCTTTGTGATTTTGTTTGGGATTATTTTAATCCTGTAAATTAAATTGGGAAGAAGTTAAATCTTTATTATATTGCCTTTTAGCCAGAAACTTGATAGATAGATAGATAAATCCATTTATCTTCAAATCTCATTTTTAACTCTAATAAAAGTGTAACCATTTTCTTCAAATAATATGTTAATATATTTTGTGAAGGTCGTTTCCAAACATTTTATATTTACATTCTTCTTTCTGATGTTTCTTAGATATTCTTTGCTACTCTTTCTCTGACTTTTTTTGGTATAATAGTAATATATGTTTCTGGTAGAAAAAAATGAGAAGAAATCAAGAAAAAAAACCCTAAGTATAATTCTAATAGTCAACACCCAGATTCCAGTACAGTTAACTTTTTGGTGTACTCACTCAACGCTTTTTCTATTCTTATGTATGTGTATTTTTATATTTCTTATGTAAATGAGGTATCATACTGTTCTGTAACTTCTTTCATCTGCTATACAAGGAACATCTCATGTCAGTGTATGCACTTCATTGCTGGATGCTATTCTGTTATACAGATGTACCTTAATTTATTTAACCAGACCTTTACTGGGGACCTTTGTTGTTGTTTCTAACTTTCCAGCATGAAATCATTCTGTGATAAAGCTCTTTTTACCTCCTCAATTCCAAAGAGCCTTGACATTTTATTAAGTATCGGATATATACAAAAGAATATTTATAAAATAAATGTTTAAGGATAAAAAAAGTAACAATGACATGATCACTTGTGCACCTACTGTCCCATTTAAGACATAGAACATTTAAGCCCCTATGTATCCCTCTCCAATCCCATCCTTCCTAATCATTCTATATATATATATATATATGTGTGTGTGTGTGTGTGTGTGTATGTATATATACATATATATGTATGTATATATGATTTTTGCATGCTTTTGAACTTCATATAATTGGAATTTACCATATGGGTCTTTCTGGGACATACTTTTTCCACTTAATAACATGTTCCTGAGATGCATCCATGTTGTTGCAAATAACTACAGTTTATTCATGTTTATTTCTGTATAGTATTCAATTATATGAATATATCAGAATTTTACTCCATTCTACTGTTGGTGAATATCTTGGTTGTTTCTAGTTTTTGCTCTTACAGATATGCTACTATGAACATCTTGTACCTACCGCCCACTACATGTGTACAAGAGTTTCTCTAGGCCAAACATCAGAGAGTAGAATTGCTGAGTCAAAAGGCATGCATACCTTCAACCTAATAGATAATGCAAATTATCTTCCAAAATGGTTGAAATAAATTGACTCTCCCACAAACACTGTATAAGAATTCAGTGGTTCCACATCTCTAATTCTTGGTATTCCACATTGAAAAATTTCTGTCAAGCTGATGAGATTGAAATAATATGCCACTGTGGTTTTAATTTGCATTTCCCTGATTACAAATGAAGTTGAACATATTTTCATATGTTATTTTACCATTTGTGTTCTCTTTTCAGTGATATGCCCAGTCAAATCTTTTTCCCCTTTAGAATAAATTAGGTTGTAGTTTTCTGAATGGCTTATAGTTTTTGGTCTGGATACTAACCCTTTGTCATATGGGTATAGCAAATACCCTCTCCCAGTGTGTGACTCACCTTTTCACTTCTGTTATGGTATATCTTGATGAACAGAAGTTCTTCATTTTAATGTAGTTCACTTTAATAGTAATTTACTTTACTCTCTATGCTTTTCTGTCTCGCTTCAGAGATTCTTCTCATCCGTTAATTGAAAAGGGCATTTTCTTTTATTACTTTCAAAAAGTTTAAAAACTCTACCTAATTTTGAGTCTTTTAGACACCTAGAATTGATTTTTGGCATGTGGTGTGAGGTAGGGGTTCAGATCCCCTTTTTTCTATACGAATAACCAGTTGTCTCAGCATCAGTTATTTAAAGCTCATACTTTCTCAACTGATTTTCAGTGTCCGTTCTGATACACTTGAGAATCAACGTGCCAAGTTCCACTATCCATTCCTCAATGCCCACCAGTCAAAATAAATACTTTGTTGGGATTTTAAATGTAATAAAAGAAATCTACGGATCAATTGGAAAAGCAATGACAACTTTATAATATTGAATCTTCCTACCCATAAACATAGTATCACTTTCCATTTATTTAAATTTCCTTTGATTTCTCTCAGTCATTTTATGATTTTCTGTATACAGGTCTTACTCATATTTTGTTAAATCTCTTCCTAGGTAATTCATATTTTTGATACTACTGTAAATGGCATCTGTCTTTTTATTACACGTTCTAATTTTTTGTTGCTGGTATATAGAAATGCATTTTTAAAATATTGACCTTATAAGTATCAATTTTACTAAAAAAAAATCTTAATTCTATTTTTCTGTATAGGAAAATTTTTAAAGTGGGGGGAAGGGAAGAAGGAAACGGACAAGAAAAGGAATTTAAGCCATAAACCAACAAAGCACTGATAGTTCCAAACATGTCAGACACTAAAATGACGGATATAGGCTCAAGTGGTTTATAAAACCTATAAAAAGACTACACCAGCAACGTCCCTATCTTTAATATGTATTCTTATGTGTATGTAAAAATCTTATCTCCTGCAGATGACTCCCTAGTTTCTGCCCTCTAATCATTATAAATTGTATATAAATTTTATACTATCTGATATTTCCAACACCTGATTGACTTTTTGTGGGTGATGTGAGTTGCTTGTTATTTTGTTGGGTCTCGCTCATGATGCTTTTCTTTTTTAATTGTGAATTCACATTTCTATGGGAATTATTTGAAGCCTAGATAGAAGGGAGTTCATTTAAAAAGGATTTGCATGTGTTTCTGCCAGATGCTCATGGGTACTACTGAAGGAGGGCCACTCTAAACTAAATTCTCAGCTTGAAGGTTTTCCAGACCACCCAGGTAGCGCAACTCTGGCAACAAAACTCACACGTGAGGGCTAGCTTGTACTTAGAAACTTTCAGGAAAGATTTTTCTTCTCCTTTACCAGCGCCAAATTTTAACATAAGCAAATGTCCTTGTTGTCTGCAATGGGGGCAATTTTATTTCTAGTATACCCTTTCGAGCTTTATGTAGGATTGTCTTTTATGCTGCCCTCTTTGGGCTGGACCTAGGCTTTGTCAACTATCATCCATATTTCACAAGGCTGTGAACACTGGATCTCAAGATCCCCTGATTTGTCAAAAGTCCTCAGTACAAAGGCCATTAGCAGTGCCTGGGTCATCTCACTTGGGCCTTGCTTAGAATTCCTTTTGGCCTTACTTTATTAGCAGGTCACTGATGCATTTAAAAATATATATATTTCTATATTTTATTCATTGTTTTTAGTTATTCTCAATGGGAAGTTTGTGAAGGGCATGTAGTTTGCTAAGCACCCCCCACCTCACTTCAGCTACACCTTCTCATATCCTAGATCTTTCATTTCCAATATCTATTTCACCTCCTAAATCTCAATTTCAAATATCTTCTCTCTATGGCCATCATCTCCTATCTTTGCGTGCCTCTAATTTACCAGTCCCACCTTAACAATTCTCCAGCCCTATTAGGACTCCCAATTCAATCACCCCCAAATATTCACTGGCCATTTACTCAGGTTCTTCCTCATCCACATTAGAGTCTACGCTGGGTCTCTGTGTTGCAAAATACAATAAAAATAGTGCCTTCTGTAGTTGTGCCATGCTATGGTACTGACTTTGTGTTTCATCATCATAATCACTCCTTTATACACACCCTCCATGTCTTTTTTTTCTTTTTTTTTTTTTCTTCGTTCTTCTCTCATCTGATCTGGCACAATTATTGACTGAGTAAACCCGCATTTATCTGCCTACTCTGTACCTAGTTCTGGAGGAAAAGAAGCAACTAGGCTAACTGGTTTCCTTCTAAATGTATGTGGCTTCAGGCTGTAGAGAAATCCTTCTGTATTTCTCTAGTCAGTTCTCTCCACCACCTTTCAAAGCAGCTTCTCTCTGCAAATCCCCAGCCTTCCCTGACCCCAGCCCCCTTTCTCAGTTGATGGCTTCCCTTAGTCCATGGAGACATCCTCATCCACTCACCACCAAACTCCATGCATGTTTAATAGATGCTCATCTTTTCCTCTTGTGACTTCAGATGAACTCTCCATGTTCACATCTAGGGCCATCCTTTCCACTTGTGCACAGGATCCCACCCCCTTTCTCTGCCCTCCACCCCTCACTATCAGTGGTTCTCTGCCATTCTGACTCTCCTCCTGCTCTGAGAATGAACACATCCTGTCAGATTTTTTTTTTCTTAACATAAGAGACAACTTCTTCTGGGAAGATGAAGTTGATGTACTTTCCCATATTCCTCCAGCTAAGTGAAACTAAAACCCTTGGACATTACATATAAAAGAAACATAAGAAGGCTGAAAGGTAGAGAGAGGAAGGCAGATCAGCTAGGGACTTTGAGACCTGAGGAATGACACATGGTTAGTTCCTACCTTGTTTGTTTGTTTACCTCATATATCCCAGACTTGGAGCTGAAGAAGCTAGCAACCTGCAAACGCCAACAGGCACAGACAAAAAAAAAAAAAACAAAAAAAAAACAACCTTCAACCAAAGCCTGGTCTGCTTAGCCAGAGAACCAGGAATAGGTCAGCCTAGTGAAATAGAAAACTTTTAGAATTATCTAAGCAGCTCTACTCCAGCCAAAAACCACAGAAAAAAAAAAAAACAAACAAAAACTGTGGCCCCACTCCCACCCATGCCAGCCAAGTCCTAGAGGGGAGACTAGACTTCAGCCTTCCGCTAGGCTGTACCAAGGCACCCCAACACACCTGCCAAGGTGGCGGCAGAGAAGGATACATAGGGAGCTGGGATTTTCATCCCCAACAGGCATGAATGATACACACTCTCCTCCCTCCCCTCTCCACAGTACCAGTGGAGACCACACGGGGAGCCTGGACTTCCACCCCCACTGGCAGTAACAAGGCCTCTCTCCCCATCCCAGATGGGGTACTGCCAGAGAAGGCCTAGGGGAGCTTCAGGGCTTTTGCCACCACCCGGCGGTAACGAGGCACTTCTGCCCCTCCCATCCAGGAAGGCATCCGTGAAGGCCTCGTGAGAAGCTGGCACTCCCACACCTGCCCAGCAGTAATGAGGAGCTCACAGCTGTAAGAGAGCGTACACTTTGCCTTCTAGGTCACTGTGTAACCCCAGTGCCTGGAATGACAGGGGCTAGTTGCATGATCTCGCTCAAATCACTCATCCCTTCGGTGTCGCAATTTGTTCCTCTGTAAAATGAGAATGAAAATAATAGCATCTACCTGTAGGTTGCTGTGAGGATTAAATGAGTCCATACATATAAAGCTCCTAGAATAGAAAGTGTTAGCCATTGCTGCTGCTGCTGGCATTGTCATTATTCATTCCTTACTTATTTATGTGCCTCTTAAAATATAGCTTTAGCCGTATCCCAGGAGTTTTGATTTGTAGTGTTTTCATTATTTTTATTTTCTAAATATTCTATGATTGCAATCATATTTCCCCTTTTGTGCCCAAGAGATATAGAGAAGGGTATTTTTGAATTTCCATGTGGGTGGGAAAGTTTTGTTTAAATGTTTCTAATTTATAGTTTTATTGCTCTGTGGTCAGAGAATGTCTGTGCACTTTGTGCTTTAGGAGATTTGTTGATGTTTTCTTTATAGTCTAGTAGATGATCTATATTAAAAAATAAGTTCTTCAATTAAAATAGTTTTTCCCCTTTTCCTCATTGTGAAGGATACATCTTATCCCTAGCCTAAAAGCTGGAGACATACTTTCCAACACACCAAACTAGACATTTAAATGAAATAAAAGCTCCAATCATGTTGAGTTAACATGCTTTATTCCCATTCAATTTGCAGTAAGCACAGATTGCAAAGTTCCCCAGAGGGAGAGAAATGGGAGCAGGCATACTCAGACTTCAGGTGTGATTTGTTAGTTGTTCTTCTGCTGCCTCTTTTCTCCCTCTAATTTTGTCTTGTAAAGAAGGCATTTAATTCTAGTTGTAGCAGATTGTAATTTCCATAAGTGGCCACAGCAATATTTCTGACCCCACACGCTGTTCCAGGACCTTGCCACTTCCCGTCAAGAGGTGAAGTCTATTCCCTTCCCCTTGAACTGGGGTAGAACTTTATGACTGCCCCAACAAAAAGAGGATGGGGTGGATGTCATGTTGCATGCCTTCCCAGCTGGGCCATAAATGGCAATAGAGCCTCTGCCTGACTGTCTTGTGATGCCCTCTTGGAAGCCAGTCACCATGTTGTGAGGAAGCTCAGGCTACATAGAGAGGCTGCTTGTAGGTGCTGAGGTCCCAGCGAGAGCCACCATCAGTCAGCAGACATGTGAGTGAGCGAGTGAGTGAGTCTTCAGGGGATCTTAGCCCCAAGTCATCTCCACAGCCCCTGTCTGAATTGTGACCCACAGACCCAATAAGCATTATAAACAGTTGTTTTACCTCATTGATTTGTAGGGTAATTTGGTCCTCAGCTATAGTAACCCTATCTCTAAGGATACAGTGACCCCAGCTAATCAGACAATTCCAACTAGAAGGTGGGTGTTATAATGAGAAAAACATGAGACTAGGACCTGGGAGACCTAGGTCATAGGCCGGATTAACTCATAATTGACCTTAGGACCTTGAACATATCATGTAACCTTTCTGAGTCCTAACATTTGAACCTTTTAGGCCCCTTCAAGTTCTACCATTAATTAAGGCCTTGATAGAGAACAATATGAAAAGGTTTCATATTGGAAATACTCGATCTCTTGAGAGACTGCGTATCTATATGTAATCAATGACATTCTTGGTTTTACAGTTAACTCTCACAGGGAAATCTTATTTCCCTCCTTTCCAAACTATGGGAAAATTTTTCCAAAGTATTGACAGCAGAGAATAGGGTCATTTTTTATCAACCGAATTTTAGCATAAAATAAATTAGAAAGCTGGCTGGGCCTTTGCTGCAAGACGTGGGCTCCCCAGTCTCAGTTCATGGTAATATAGTAACCACTGCTTAGATTCTCGACTTTTATATTGTTCAGTCATCTTTGCCTGCTATTTTGGGTGTTCTTTGCTAGTTACCCGGTGACTTGCTGCCAGAATATGCTTACAGAGATTTTACTGTCTCTCTCTAGATTCAGCAGTTTGAGAACGTTAAATGTGCCTTGCAAAGCTAAATCTGCTATGGGATATATAAGGCTGGTCTCTCATCAGTTGTAATTCTCTGGTAGTTGCATTGTTAAGAGGAGTCATCTATTATTCCACATACTACATTCCAGAAGAAGCTAAAGCAAGTGTTTAATGCATGCTTTCCAGGGCACAATACTGCACAGTCCCTAGAGTGTGATGACTTGGGACAGCTGCCCCAAGTCAATATTCAGGGGACCCAGCCATGCTGGCAGCTTGTCAGTGACTCAAGGAGCACCAGCTGGGGCCCTGTAACATGCTTGTACCACGCTCACAGAGAAACAGTTTTTTTTTTTTTTGAAATAAATTTATTTATTTATTATTTATTTTTGGCTGCGTGGGGTCTTCGTTGCTACGCGTGAGCTTTCTCTAGCTGTGGAGAGCGGGGGCTACTCTTTGTTGTGGTGTGTGGGCTTCTCATTGTGGTGGCTTCTCTTGTTGTGGAGCCCAGGCGTTAGCCATGCGGGCTTCAGTAGTTGTGGCACGTGGGCTCAGTAGTTGTGGCACATGGGCTCAGTTGCTCTGCGGCGTGTGGGATCTTCCCAGACTAGGGCTCAAACCCGTGTCCCCTGCATTGGTAGGCGGATTCTTAACAACTGCGCCACCAGGGAAGTCCTGAGAAACACTCTTCACTTGCCTCCCTTTCCTGGAGTCACCAGAATCACCGCCTATTCCCTTTGTACCCCAGCGTTCCCACCACAGAACAAGGTTAGTAGGTTACCTTCTGATATGAATTGTATCCTCCCTGTGAAGCAGTTGTTTCCTACGTCTGTTTAGGACACTTGCATTTTGTTATTTTAATGATGTGATATCATTAAATATTACATAAATTGATGAAATATGAAGACAATAGAGTTGTTTCTAGTGAACAAGTCAAAAGCTTCCTAAAGTGTGAGCGATATAGCTGCAAAAGATTGTGGGAAAAACTCTAGAAGAATTCTGCACTCAGATCGCTTCCCCTTTATCTATAAGTTTTCATTCTCCTTTAAAGACACCCATACTTTACATCTCAGTTAATGATATGGATGTTCTTTTTTTTTTTTATACTAATTTTTTTTTTTTAATTTTTATTTATTTATTTATTTATTTATTTATGGCTGTGTTGGGTCTTCGTTTCTGTGCGAGGGCTTTCTCTAGTTGTGGCAAGCGGGGTCCACTCTTCATCGCGGTGCGCGGGCCTCTCACTGTCGCGGCCTCTCTTGTTGCGGAGCACAGGCTCCAGACGCGCAGGCTCAGTAATTGTGGCTCACGGGCCCAGCCGCTCTGCGGCATGTGGGATCTTCCCAGACCAGGGCTCGAACCCGCGTCCCCTGCATTGGCAGGCAGACTCTCAACCACTGCGCCACCAGGGAAGCCCATATGGATGTTCTTTATTCAAGAGTGATGCCCTGTGCTCAAAAGCCTTGCTCCTATGTCAAAAGATTGGGCAACGTCTATATGCTTGTTTTCAGTTAAACAAAACGTTTTTGGAAATTTTCATTTTTTGACTTGTTACTTTAACCTTTTTTTTTTCTTAATTTATTAATTTATTTATGGCTGTGTTGGGTCTTCGTTTCTGTGCGAGGGCTTTCTCTAGTTGAGGCAAGTGGGGGCCACTCTTCATCGCAGTGCCCGGGCCTCTCATTATCGCGGCCTCTCTTGTTGCGGAGCACAGGCTCCAGACGCGCAGGCTCAGTAGTTCTGGCTCACGGGCCTAGTTGCTCCGCGGCATGTGGGATCTTCCCAGACCAGGGCTTGAACCCGTGTCCCCTGCATTGGCAGACAGATTCTCAACCACTGCGCCACCAGGGAAGCCCCTAACCTACTTTTTAACACAGCAACACATGCTCCTGAGCAATAATTTGGCTTGAACTGTACATAAATTCAGCTCATCTCTACTTTCTGTTTCATCACAACAAATAAAGAACTGTGCAGACTGCCCTTTCCTGCTGCCAAACTACAAACTGCCACTTTGTGATTTTGTTTTCACATCAAGGATACTCTTCAGCTTTAGCCAGATCCCCCCAAGCCATTTCCCCCTCACTTTCCAGATTAATTCTAGAGGAATGAGATCTATTCCAGCCCCCACAAACCTCACTGGGATGGTTCTAAGTTCATTTACACAGGGAATCCTCTGCTACTTACCCAAATCTCAAAAGCTCCCCTACCCCTTGCCCCAGGCAATTCCCTAGTACAGCACCTGGTTCCTTCTCTTCTTTGCTTCAACCAGTGTTTATTGGGCACCTATCACATGTCAGGCTCAGCGCCAGGTACTAGGTGGGCTGTAGTGAATAAAATGTGTTTACTTTATATTGTCAACAACAGGTATGTAGTATGCGCAGAAGAGCAGTAGCTACGTCTTTTTGTCTTGTTGTTTTAATGGATAAATTGGTAAACTAATGAAGGAGAATTTCCGTAGCACTTTTGACTTTGGAAATTGTTAGTGTATGTCATTATGTATGCATTTAGATATGGTATGTATTTATTTGCATTTCTGTGGAAATTAAAAGGGCATGTAATACTTTAGTTTAACCCAGGGGCTAACAAACTTTTTCTGTAAGGGGGTCAGAGAGTAGATATTTTTGGTTTTGTGTCACAGGGTGTCTTTCACAACTACTAAAGTAAGTAAGCTGTTACAGCATAAACACAGTCATAGATAATACATAAATGAATGGGAGTGGCTGGGTTCCAATACAATTTTATTTATAAAAACAGGCAGTAGCCAGAGTTTGCTGACCCCTGGAATCTATTAAAATACCTTACTGCTGCTCCTATTAGCAATTAAACTTGCTTAAGCCTCTTCCCTTTAAAAAAAAAAAAAAAATCCAAGTCCCACATCACTGCAAGAAGTTGTCTTGTACACACCATCTCTACCTCCCCACCTCTCATTCACCTCCAGTGCTAGACAGTCTGACCTCTGTGCTCACCGCCCACTGAAATTGCTCTTATCAAGGTCACCAACAATCTAGGCAACAGAACCCAACAACACATTAAAAGGATCATACACTATGATAAAGTGGGATTTATCCCAGGGATGCAAGGATTCTTCAATAAACGCAAATCAATGTGATACACCATATTAACAAATGGAAGAATAAAAACCATATGATCATCTCAATAGATGCAGAAGAATCTTTTGACAAAATTCAACACCCATTTATGATAAAAACTCTCCAGAAAGTGGGCATAAAGGGAACCTACCTCAACATCATAAAGGCCATATATGACAAACCCACAGCAAACATCATTCTCAGTGGTGATAAGCTGAAAGCATTTCCTCTAAGATCAGGAACAAGACAAGGATGTTCACTCTCGCCACTCTTACTCAACATAGTTTTGGAAGTCCTAGCCACGGCAATCAGAGAAGAAAAAGAAATAAAAGGAATACAAATGGGAAAAGAAGAAGTAACACTGTCACTGTTTGCAGATGACATGATACTATACATAGAAAACCCTAAAGATGCCACCAGGAAACTACTAGAACTAATCAATGAATTTGGTAAGGCTGCAGGATACAAAATCAATGCACAGAAATCTCTTGCATTCCTATACACTAACAACGAAAAATCAGAAAGAGAAATTAAGGAAACAATCCCACGGACCTGTGCAACAAAAAGAGTAAAATACCTAGGAATAAACCTACCTAAGGAGCAAAAGACCTATACTCAGAAAACTATAAAACACTGATGAAAGAAATCAAAGATAACATAAACAGATGGAGAGATATACCATTCTACTGAATTGGAAGAATCAATATTGTGAAAATGACTATACTACCCAAAGCAATCTACAGGTTCAGTGTAATCCCTATCAAATTACCAATGGCATTTTTCACAGAACTAGATCAAGAAATTTTACAATTTGTATGGAAATGCAAAAGACCCCAAATAGCCAAAGCAATCTTGAGAAAGAAAAATGAAGCTGGAGCAATCAGGCTTCCTGACTTCAGACTATACTACAAAGCTACAGTAATCAAGACAGTATGGTACTGGCACAAAAACAGAAATATAGATCAGTGGAACAAGATAAAAAGCCCAGAGATAAACCCACGCACCTATAGTCACCTTATCTTTGACAAAGGAGGCAAGAATATAACATGGAGAAAAGACAGCCTCTTCAATAAGTGGTGCTGGGAAAAATGGACAGCTACACGTAGAAGAATGAAATTAGAACACACCCTAACACCATACACAAAAGTAAACTCAAAATGGATTAAAGACCTAAATGTAAAGCCAGACAGTATAAAACTCTTAGAGAAAAACATAGGCAGAACACTCTGTGATATAAATCATAGCAAGATCCTGTTTGACCCACCTCCTAGAGTAAGGGAAACAAAAACAAAAATAAACAAATGGGACCTAATGAAACTGAAAAGCTTTTGCACAGCAAAGGAAACCATAAACAAGACGAAAAGACAAGCCTCAGAATGGGAGAAAATATTTGCAAATGAAGCAACTGACAAAGAATTAATCTCCAAAACATACAAGCAGCTCATGCAGCTCGGTATCATAAAAACAAACAAGCCAGTCCAAAAATGGGCAGAAGACCTAATAAACAGACATTTTTCCGAAGAAGACATACAGATGGCCAACAAATGCATGAAAAGATGCTCAACATCACTAGTCATTAGAGAAATGCAAATCAAAACCACAGTGAGGTATCACCTAAAAATCTACAAACAATAAATGCTGGAGAGGGTGTGGAGAAAAGGGAACCCTCCTGCACTGTTGGTGGGAATGTAAATTGATACAGCCACTATGGAGAAGAGTATGGAGGTTCCCTAAAAAACTAAAAAGAGAAATACCATATGACCCAGCAATCCCACTATTGGGCACATGCCCTGAGAAAACCATAATTCAAAAAGATACACGTACCACAACGTTCACTGCAGCACTATTTACAATAGCCCGGACATGGAAGCAACCTAAATGTCCATCAACAGATGACTGGATAAAGAAGATATGGCACATATATACAACGGAATATTAGCCATAAAAAGGAACGAAATTGAGTTATTTGTAGTGAGGTGGATGGACCCAGAATCTGTCATACAGAGTGAAGTAAGTCAGAAAGAGAAAAACAAATACCGCATGCTAACGTATATGTATGGAATTTATCAAAGCAGTACTGATGAACCTAGTGGCAGGGCAGGAATAAAGACGCAGACGTAGAGAACAGACGTGAGGGCATGGGGGGGAAGGGGAAGCTGGGATGAAGTGACAGAGCAGCATTGACGTATATACCCTACCAAATGTAAAATGGATGGCTACCGGGAAGCAGCTACATAGCACAGGGAGATCAGCTCAGTGCTTTGTGATCACCTAGAGGGATGGGATAGGGAGGGTGGCTCAAGAGGGAGGAGATATGGGGATATATGTATACATATAGCTGATTCAGTTTGTGGTACAGCATAAACTAACACACATTGTAAAGCATTTATACTCCAATAAAGATGTTAAAAAATAATAAGTTTAAAATTGTGCACCATTCTGAGTAGTGTGATGAGAACCATCCTGCTTCATCCAGCCCGGGACGTGAATCATCCCTTTCTCCAGCATATCCCACCTGTTAAGTCACTTAACTAGCTGTCTCAGTTATTGAATTGACTGTCTTGGTATCATAGTGTTTGTGTGTAAATAACAACTATTTTACTTAATAATGGCCCAAAGCACCAGAATAGTGATGCTGGCAATCTGGATATGCTAACGTGAAGCTGTAAAGCGTTCCCTTGAAGTGAAAATGTCCAAGTTCTCAACTTAATAAAGGAAGAGAAAAAATTAAATGCTCTGGTTGCTAAGATCTATGGTAAGAACAAATCTTTTATCTGTGAAACTGTGAAGAAGGAAAAAGAAATTTGGCTTGCTTTGCTGTTGCACCTCAAACTGCAAAAGTTAGGGCCACGGTGTGTTATAGGTACTAAGTTAAAATGGAAAAGGCATTATATTTGCATAAGATACTTTGAAAGAGACCATGTTCACATAACTTTGATTACAGCATATACTTATAACTTTTATTTTGTTATTAATTGTTGTTAATCTCTTAATGTGCCTAATTTATAAAATAAACTTTATCATAAGTATGTATGTATAAGAAAAACATAGGATACACAGGGTAAAATACTATCTGCAGGTTTAGGCATTCAACCGGAGGTCTTGAAGCATATCCCCTGTGGATAAGGGAGGTCTATACTATTTATATATTCAACACAATAAATTGTTTCTTATTTCATGATTACAGTTGTGATTAGAATATGTATTTAGTTTTTAACTGATCACAGTATTTCTCTACTAATTATTACAAAATTACCTCAATTCAAGTAGATCAAACAAGAGGATACCTTATCAATTAGAAACATACATTAGTATACTCAAACAATCCTTGAATTTACAAGAGCTTAAATAATAAAATTTAATAAAAAGTTAATAGCAGCAATAAAATTGCTAAAATAAATATTCTAAAGTATGAAAGAAAATCAATTAAATAAATACTTATCATCATTACTTAAGCTAAACAGGCATCAGGAAAATAGTAATTTCACATGTAGTGAAACCAGGTAACCACTACCACTAAATAAAACTTGCTGAATGTCTACTACTATATATGAAAAGCACTGTTCCGTGTACCAAGAGGAATTACAAAATCAGTTTCAGACTGTCCTCAAGGAATTTACATTCTGGTTGAGGGAGATACAATACGTATAATTAAACTATAATATAAAGTGGTATATTATGGCACATGCACACCAATGAAGGACAGGAAGCAAACAATGCAAAAAATAAATGAGGCTGCAGATAGCTAGAATGATGTACTCCAACTACATCAAGGGAAACTTTCAAGTAATAAGACTCTTACCATGCCACTTATAATCCTGTTGCTAACATCGCCTACTTAAATATTTGAGGATAAAATAGAGAATAACTAAATTCAGCAATAAAATATGATGGTTAGAAAAAAATCACATCTATTTCCAGTACTATCATCATTGTTAGGACCAGAAACTGACTCCTCATGTAGCATTCTGTAAAAAGCCTTGCTCATTATATCCATCTACAGGTTGTACTTTCCCCCTCCAATTCCCCTCCCTGATGAGGGAGCAGTGGTAGGCCTGGGGTTCCTCTGGGGTTCCTACTGAGGACTATACAATATAATTATTGCTTTCTAACAGCCAATTGGAAATTTAACTTTAAAGTGATAATAGTATAATAGGTTTAAAAACAAGGAGCTGTATTAGATAACTCTGCATCTGAATAGCATACAAGGCATTACTCTAAATAGGCAAAACTGCTTAATATCTACCTGCCAGAGCACTGTAATATGATGTTAAACTAATTGTTCCCAACAATTTTTACTTTAGTAGCAGTGACTGAAGATTGACTGGTTAGTGAGTTTGGAAATCCGATGGATTAAGAAGCTCACTTGAAGGAGAAAATTAACAAAGTTAAGTGGAATTTCTGCAAATTAAAAAAAAGTTATTATTAGAAACTTTAAGAACTTTAGCTACAGAGAAATATGAAACAAGCCACTATGCCTTCTAAACCAACCTTACCAGTCGGTAAAGAGGATGCAATATCTTTGAGTGACATAATGTAGCCATACAGAATGTAAACTAACACACGTAATAAAAAGCGCTCACATTCTTTTCTTGGACTTTAACACACTCCAACCTTTTTCATAGGTTCAGTGTGCATAAGTAACTAAAAAATAAAAATTGTTGATTCTCTGTGTTTAGCTCTCAAGAAAGATTATTCGCCAAAGCTTTCCATTAAACACTGATTATACAAGCAAAGCACATCTAAACCTAAGAAAGCATTTAAACCTTTTGAAAAAGAGCTATTATTCCTTCAACTACTGTGTAAAGACTATAACTGCATGAAACTTAGCCATTGTAACACCACCACCAAGAAGAAACTGCTTCTTACTTTATTCAAAGTTGATTACCACTCTGAAGAATCCTCAAGCCATACATGTATTACAACTCTAAAGAATCCTCAAGCCATACAATTCAGCAAAATGCTTAAGACAACTAAGTAACAAATACCAATTTTTCCAGACCTTTCTACATAGAACTCGCATTAAATAACTAGTTTTACATAAAAATATCACATTGTTAGTCAGTAGTATCAAAACACACATGGATAATGATATTTTGTCCTGATTTTAAGTTCCTAAAGTGTGTAAAATCTTTTGATGTTTTAACAATTATGTTCAAAAAGAAGCAGCCATTAAATCCCATAATGTGTACGTGTGTGTGTATGCCTTAAACCACCTAGTATTGATTAGAAAAATGTTAAAGAATGGTTAAAAAAAAAAAAAGGCAATACTTTTTAGTCAGCACAGTGTCAACATCTGGGCATGTCTGAGAAGTAACAGCAAAAGCTTTCGAATACAGTGTATCACCCAGAAATTAGATCTTGGGAGATCCTAGAACAAAAAGGCTCAAGGCCCTCAGGCATAGGTAGAACTAAGCAATGGATCTCAAAGATGGGATCCTGAGATGTGGCTCTCTGCATAAGCATCACCAGGCAGCTTGTTAAAAATGCACGTTACTGGGCCACACTCCCAGAGATCCTAATTTAGTAGCTATAGGGTGGAACCAGGTATCAACATATTTTTTTTAATTTTTCTTTTCTCTCTTTTTTAAAAAAATTAATTTATTTATGTTTGGCTGCGTTGGGTCTTCGTTGTTGCACGCGGGCTTTCTCTAGCTGCAGAGAGCGGGGGATACTCTTTGTTGCAGTGCGCCGGCTTCTCATTGCGGTAGCTTCTCTTGTTCGGGAGCACGGGGCTCTAGGCGCACGGGCTTCAGGAGTTGTGGCTCGCGGGCTCTAGAGCACAGGCTCAGCAGTTGTGGCGTGCGGGCTTAGTTGCTCCACGTCATGTGGGATCCTCCTGGATCAGGGCTCGAACCCGCGTCCCCTGCACTGGCAGGTGGATTCCCAATCACTGCGCCACCAGGGAAGCCCTCAACATATTTCTTAAACCAGACCAAATTGATTCAGATGCATCATCAGCCTTGGGAACCACTGAGGTCCTAAAGCAATGTTTCTCAAAGTGTTAGACGTGTTAAATACGCTCAATACTGGGCCCAATTTCTCATCAACAATGTGAGACTCTCTGCTAGTGGGACCAAACAATGTGAATTTTAAATACGTATCTCAAGTGAATCTAATGGTACTAAAAGCTTCAGAACCTACGTCTACAGGATTGGGACTAGATCCTTTAGAGTTGCAGGTGCTCGAAAATAAAATCATTTTGTTGATTATAATCTACTCCATTCAGAGGCACTGAAAGTTTGAATATAAATCCAAGAAAATATCCTGCTGCAAAAAAGTCAAACAATTCTTCGAAATCTGCACTTAGCAGCTAACCTTCTAGAATCTAGTAAGTTTAAACTTCTAGTCATCTCCTTCAAAAAGGTCACTTTCTAAACTGAGTGCCAGCCATGACAATAAGAACCTTCAAACCTAAATACAAAGCACTCTAGGCAGAATGCTTAGGAATGCTTTCTTAGAAAGATGAGATAACAGACAAAAAGTTCAATACAGCTTCTTTGGAAAGATTCCCTCCCACCCAAACAGGGCATTTTGCACACACAAGTTAACTACAATAAAATTTCCTGCCTAAAAAATACAAGAAATTCTGAAAAAATACGTTAAGTAGGTTCCTTTTAATAAAATCAAAGTGTGAAAGAAAAATTAAATAAAATATATAAGCAGAGTAAAATTTAGATTTTAATAATTAATTTGATTAAAGAATTTAAGCCTGAGTCTCCAAATATTACAGTATTTTATAGACTGTTTATTTAAAACCTTTATCTTTTAAGAAAAAATAAGTGTTTCATGATGTCTGAATTTGCTCCTTCATCTTATAATTTCAATCCTTATCACTGAAATCAAAATAACAAATGCATGGAGCAGAGACTGAATAGAAGACGTTAGGTTGCTTTTCTTCAACTTCAAAAAAACCTGAAATGATACAGTTCCTAATTTAGTGATCAAAAATAACCAAAAGTAAATACGGGTAGAGAATATCTTGCTATTGGTTCACTGAGGTTAAGCATGAACTTAACTAAAGGTCTGTTTTGTTTTGTATTTTTATACATCTATTTATTTTTTATTTTTATTTTGGCCGCGTTGGGTCTTTGTTGCCGTGTGCGGGCTTTCTCTGGTCGCGGTGAGTGGGGGCTACTCTTCATTGCAGTGCACGGGCTTCCTACTGCAGTGTCTTCTCTTGTTGAGGAGCACGGGCTCCAGGCGCACGGGCTTCAGTAGTTGTGGCACGCGGGCTCAGTAGTTGTGGCTCGCGGGCTCTAGAGCGCAGGCTCAGTAGTTGTGGCGCACGGGCTTAGTTGCTCCGCAGCATGTGGGATCTTCCCGGGCCAGGGCTCGAACCCGTGTCCCCTGCATTGGCAGGCGGATTCTTAACCACTGTGCCACCAGGGAAGCTCCTAAAGGTCTGTTTTGTTCATAGAGATTTGCTTCAGTATTTCTGTATTGAGAGTCACTTCCTTGAAAGTTATAGTTTTACATTTATTATCACTGTTGAAGAGTCTCTCCTTGACCAAACTTTAGTCAGGCTCCTCTGAACTCTTTCCAATTAGGCCCTAACTTTTGGGCTTCTGTGTTCATCTCTGCATTGTCCAATTTTAGCAAGAATCCTACTATGTCAGTTTAACCAGAATCCCCCACCCTCAATATTGATCACGCTGGATATCTGATTAGGTTCCTCATCTCTACCATCCCCCATGTAATATCTGACCACCTGGCCTGCCTTCATCAACAATCCTGTTTAGGTCTGTTTAGCCAGAATCCCTCTTATTTTGATGTTTCTTTCCTCTTAGTAATTTTTACCCCACCCTTCTACTTGGCTATACATCCCCAGTTCTCCTAGTTGTATTCCAAGTTTGAGCCCAATCTCTCTCCCCCACTGCAAAACCACACTGCAGTGGGCCCTACAACTATCGTGATAGTCTCCCTGAATAAAGTCTGCTGTACTAATCTTTATAAGTGTCATGAACAATTTTTTCTTAAACATCACTACCAACGTTATGAGTAATTTTCTCCTTGCCTCACGGTTACAGAGAGAAATTTTCAAAATAAATCCCTCCCCACGCCCAACCAGGAAAAAAAACAAATTTAAAGAACTATGTAACTAAGAATAAAAAAAGTAGAAAGGAGGAGACTGGTATACATCTCTAGCCAATCGAATGCACATTAATACTGATCATCTAATAGAATTATTGTTACATTCAGTTTTCCAAAGTCAGCACAGTCTAGGCACCTCACCAACGGCCTTTATGGGCCTTTCTTGCTTAAAATATAAGAAGATAAAAAGTTAGCCAAACACATGGGTCACATAAAATAAAATCATCAAAATCAAATGAACTTCAGATGAGACAGGGAGGACACCAGATCTGAATATGCTATCTGAAATAAAACTAAAGGGCAAAAACTAAAGCCCTCTCAGTGTGAGCAGATTCTGAAACACGAATCAAGACCTGGAATCCTGCCATAGAAGCAATCTAGAAAACATGCCGAAATGACCATATGGCTGCCCTGCAGAAATCTGCAAAGGAACCAGTCAAGAAGCTGACAAGAGAAACAAACATGCTTCTCACCAAATGAGGCCTGACACAGCCTGGAACCTGAGGTCTGTCAAGAAAAACAAACAAAAAAATGTAGTCAAGCAGCCATTTAGGAATGATTCTTCTCTAGGTTATAGCTCACTCAAATTTGTGTCAAATGATACATAAATTGAGATGCGACATTTGAGGAAGGCCTTCAGCCTGTTTTCAAAGAAAACCCAAGAGAGTATCTTCTTGTATCAGGGTTGTAAAAGAAAACTTCACCAAGACGGCCACGAAGGCTGGTGACAAGCACTGGAGGAATACACAACAAATTAAGATGGAGCTCTGACATCTGGAATATATCTATAAAGAAATTAACATATATGGCAGCTGAGATGCTAAAGATTTTTAAGTTCATTTTTTTTCTGGTGGAAAATGGTATTTCTTTAAGGAACCCTGGCAAAGTCATAATTAGTACAAGAACATTCTATAAACTTTATCAACTTCCAATGAATTCGATTAATAGAGCTTCCAAACATCTAAAATCTTACCTAACTAATGGTCTCAAATGTTAAAGAAATAATCACAAAGTATTAGCAACTATAAAACAACCAAAATAAGATGACCAAAAATGGATATTAATACAGTAAGTGAAAGGAAAGCAAATATTCCTTAACCAGGAGACAAAATGTTTAACAAAATTTTGTTTCAAAGCACTTAACTTCCAGTTAAAGCAGTGGTAGAGCTTAGGAAATTTTTAACCAAATGAGACAGATCCACTATTATATTCCAATTAAAAAAAAAAAAAAACGAACAAAAAAGACTATAATAAAGGCTACAGAATGGGCTATATCTTTACCACAGTATGCCAACCAATATTACTGATCAAACTCCTTGATTTTTAAAGTAGGGAAAACTGTGATCTAATAGTTCAAAACAAGCTAAAAATATCCTTTAAATGACAGAAGCAATGACAAACCTCAGAACTGGAAATACTGAAAAATGTTGTGTTTGAGAGCAAGGAAGATATGAAAAGAGAGGTGATCAAACTCAGGAAAGATTTAGAAAGAAAAGAAAAACTTATTTCAGGAATGAAGACTAAGTTAACAAGAAGCACAGTGGGTTAATGCCTTACAAAAGTAGAAAATGGAACATAAGACAAATTTTAGAATTAAAAAAAAAGAAGAGGTAAAAAGATTTTAAGAGACAATAATTAATATGTAACATAAGCAAGACTGTCCAATATATGTTTAGTAGGAGTCCCTGATAAAGACCAAAGCAACAAAGCAAAAAATACTAAAAACTGTAATAAAACTCTCCTGGAATAAAAGATAACTTCAAACTACATATTGAAAGACTATACGTGTATCTGAGAAAATGATACAGCCCAAATCGAACACATTTTAATGAAGCTAAAGTGACCTTCAAGTATAAAAACCCATAGATTAAAACTTCTTACAGTCTTGTATATTCTTGCTACATAATACATGAGAACTCAAGGAATATTGTTCCCATAAGTCTGTCCTGAAGAATCTACCAGAGAATAAGCTTCAAACAACCAACAGCTTGGAAAGGAACGAACATAAGGGCTCCTGGAATGTGTGAGCCATTCAGGTAGTAACTTTCAAAGGGGAAGAGAGTAGCAGAATGCTCAATATCTCTAAGGTAAGTCTTCCATCATTCCATGAAAGAAATGACCAGAGAAGGATTGGAAATTCATACAGTTATTCTCTCAGCACATCTGTAAGACTAAGAATTTCCAGAATATCTGATAACCAAATGTAGTTATTAAATTTCTTATAGAACCAGATATATATATACATATATTTTTAAACATTTTAATATTCCTCCAATATTTTATAGTGTTTACTCTGAGAAAAATTAATCTTAGTCTTAGAGAGGTACACTTTCTCCCTAGGTAACCTAGTAGAGAAATTAGCTCCTGCCTAACCTCGTGAAGAAACTAATTGAAATGGGGCATCCATAGTCACTCCATTAATAGAATTTTTGCCCATCCCCTTCCTCTAGAGCTGGCAATTACAGAGTAAAGTTTGAAAGTCAATCCTACAGAAGCCTGCAGCAAGAACCAGGAATGGATCAAGGAACGGGAATTCCTCTTACGGGGAAAGGTGGAGTTTACCACGGGAAAAGGTAGAATAACGGGCTGAGGGGCTTCCAGAGAGTCATTTGGAAAAAAACAAGATGGAAAGAAGCCTTGAAGAGTACCTTCACCTTGCAAGGAGCTAAATCTAGAAGGATCTGCTTTTTGAAGGAACAAAAGTAAGCAGCCTCTGTCCACATCATCCCAGTATCTATGGGACGGGTCAATAAAGAACAAAAAGTCCTAAAATAATTGTCAAGACCAAGAAAGAACTGATTGACTATTAACATTACGGAATCAGGGTCTTACCACTATTACAAAAGGACAACCAAATTCTACCATGTAATACAAGATCTTTATGATGAAATCTGTATGATGACCATAGTTCCTCTCATCCTGAAAAAGAATCTGAAAATGATCAGCTTTCTCATCTCTTATTTGAATAAAGAATGACTTAACATGGCAGAGAAAGCACAACAGTCTCCTAGACAAGTAAATATCTCTTCTTAAATCTATACTGAAAATTTGTAGAATTCTAAATCCAAATACATTTTAACAACATACAATTTATGATGAAAATAAGATTCAAGCATTTAAGTCTAAGTTATAAACATTTTGTTTAGGTAATAAAACCTACAGATTAGCTCATAATAGCATAATAATAGGGTCAACAGTTAACTCCATGGTTAAGTCGAAAAGATTAAGGAGAAAGCTAATCTGTAGGTAATAAAACCTACAGATTAGCTCATAATAGCATAATAATAGGGTCAACAGTTAACTCCATGGTTAAGTCGAAAAGATTAAGGAGAAAGGCTTAGGAAAAGAGTAACTGCTTAACCTCAATAAGATATGACTGCTAGTCAAGCTAATTTACTCATGGTAGGCAAATGATAAACAGAACTCTGAACTGAAAATACATCTGGATACCACGGATTTGCTTCATGCAAAAGAATCTAGTTAATTAAATCTAGCCGACTAGCTGTATTTCCCCCCACATTGTGTCCCCAAATCCAGCAGTGGTGAATATGTTGTTGACTGGGAAATATATAACTACGCTTCTGTAGAATAAACCCCAAATCAATAGGCTCAACAGAATGAAGGCTTCAGAAATAAGGAAACACAGATGTTTATTCTAGCATTTACTTTCATAAATACTGACATCAAAGAATCAAATATGTAGCTGTGAAGCAGTACTGTATCCAAAATTGGATGCTTCATTAAAGCTGGATATGGCCCAAAGCTGCAGGAAACATCCTGAAGGAAAAGGTCTTCTACAAATGATACCTTTGTAGAGGCCATGGAGTAAAACAGAACATGGTAAAAACCAGTTCCGTGTTTGCATACACAGGACACCTTCCACCTCAACAATTCTACAAATATTGTGCATAAAAGGTTGCCAGGAAACACTGCCAAGGACTGGGATCAACTTCAGAAAAAATAAAATAAAACTACTAGTGGCATGACTAAGTGTAGGGGAAAAGTGTCATAAAATATTTTAGAAGAGCATCATATTTTATGCCTCCAGAACAGGCATAGAACTGGCCATTATAATCTTAGCCAAAAACAGTCTATTGATATTACTGATTGAACTGGACTTCAATCAAAATGGCACTGCCCAGGAGCTACAAATGGACTGAAGTCACAAAGTTCCAGAGTTTGTTATTAGCATCTAAGTTAATTTTTTCCCTTAAATGATGAAAGAACATTGTTCAAACCAAGAGCCCAAGAAATGAGCGAACAAATATCAGACTACACTTTTGGATATAGCTTGAATCATTAACAATACCTACAACAGCTAGGGCATTTGTAATAAAAACCGGAACAACACTTCCAGATGTACTAAAAAGACTCATCTCAACATGGGAAGAAAACAAAACCACACTCGAGAAAAGAGATGGGTCAACTGGATTTTTGTCTGCCTTTTTTCTCCATTCTTTCCTTCTTCACCTCTGACCAGAATTTTTTAAAATCCTTTCTATGTAGTGTTTGAGACAGGACAAGTACGAACAATATATATTCAAACATTATGAATAATACAGTTAACTTCTTTTTCATGGATATGTCAAATCACTCATTTATCTGTCTCTTCCCCCGCCCCATATTTTAGTTATTTTACTTTCATTTAAGAATGAAATAAGAAAGTGAAACCTACTATGATTCACTATTTTGTTTATACTTAAATGATAAATGTAAAACTTATCTACCAGAGGGTAGGCTCCTTCCTAAAAGTAAAGCTCTCGTCTTTTTCTGTTTGTTTCTCTAACACCTAGCACAACTACTCAAGTTTTGTTGAACCTGTGGATATCAGTTATCCATCCTTTCCTTACTTTTAAATAAATTAATACTCAAAAACTAGAAATCACCTGGCATATATTATGGAACTCATTAGCAAAGGAGGCTTTCTGGAAGAGCCTCAAATGGAATGGCTCCACGTTTCTTTTTAATATTCTGTATGTGAGGCTCATCTAAAATCATTGTGAATAAAGTGCAAGACAGTGACAAAAATAACTTGAATTCAGATCTCTATCATCCCATTTTCCACATTTACATAAAAGGCTATGATTTCCATGCTTAGGTATTTCACAAGCAGCTCATTAAGATAGGTTCACATAATAAATAACTCTTCATATAGTGCATAGCCAAGAAAAATAACATATTTATATAAAATAACAAGACCGCTTAATGAGACCACGAAACTTCGTGTCCTGCCACGCACTCTGGGAGACAATGGATTTATTTCCACATGGCTATCAATTCTTATAACGTCTCCAAAGTTTTTTGAAAATAGTCTCTTAAATCATTAATCAAAGAGTAGTTATAGCATCTTCAGCTAATGAAATAGCAAATTATATAAAACTAAGTACATTCCAGCAAGATCACACAATCGAACTTGATGAAGTATCTCTTGCATACTGACAGAGCACTGAAAACACTGAACCACACTTGCCTATGTGATGGATCACACGAGGTAAGAGTGAGACTCCCAAGGTGCATTTTCAAAGTGGCTCCAGTAGTAGCAGCTGGTAGACCACCTTTCTTTCAACTGTGAGGTGCAGTAAAGTTGCTAATGCTAACAGCTACAAGTTTTTAAAATTCGTAGCTTATCACAATAAAAACCCAATGTGTATCTTCCTGGCTGACAGATGGCCTTCTATATGATCATGCAGGGATTCAGACTTCCTTCATCTTATGGCTCCACCATTCCCCCAGGGCCTTGGTTGGAGTCCTCTGCTAGATTCTCTGCTTCCAGCTGGCAGATGAGGGAAGAGAATGAATGACAAGGATCAAACTAGTGCTTTTTTATTGAACACAGATGAAAATGTTGTATATCACAAAGCCTTACCTAATTGTAAGGAGGGGTAGGAAAAAGAGTCTTGATGTAGGCCAAGCGGGAGACAAAACAGGGTTTGGTGAATACTTTAGAAGTCTCTACTATAGAAGGGCTTAACTCCCTTTGCCTGAATTACCTTGGAGATGGTTTGAGCCAAATTTGAGAGTAAGTCTTGCTAAATTATTACAATTCTCACCATAAATAGAAAGATCTAACTTAATCTAATTTACAGTAATCAGTAGATTACCTTACACTGACACGGAATCCTTGCCTGACAAGGAACAAGCATGGAGCTATTGAAAGATAATAGCATTTTCAATACAAAGTGAGTTCAGTTTACAAAGAACTTGAGGTACACAATCGAGGATGCTGAGATGAGTCTTTTATGTCAAGCAAAGGATTGTGAACTTCAGAATTTTTTTTTTTTTTTAAAGAAAGACTATGTTTATAAAGAAAGACTGTGCAATGGGTCAATTAGAGAGGGGAGACTAATGGCGGGGGAACCACTTAAGAGGCAGCAGTTCTAACAAATCAAGCAATAAGTAATAACGGAGCCGTGAGGGGATGGAAAGAAGCTACCAGATTCAGGACGTAATTCTAAGGAGATGGGATAAGATATGGTGATCAGTAGGATGAGAGAAATGAGGGAGGAGGAAAAGTTAATAATTATGCTGCAAGGAAGTTAAGAACCCAACCCAATGATGCTCTGGGTCTGAAAGTCTTATTAATAAATTATTGATTTTCTGTTAGCAGCATAGAAAAATACACTAGGTCACTTTTTCAAAGCATGTTACCTAAGGGAGTATGATATATTCTACGTGAAACATCGGTGGAATATACTTTAAATTAAAACTTTTTATACAGATGGTAACAAGATCAGCAAGAATATAAACAGCATGAGCAAAACATCCAAAGACAATTATAATGATATTTTAAAATATTTGGATATGTAGACTTGCAGGATGTAATCATCATGTCTGTTTTAATTTGCTATATACACTTACCACCTATAAGAATACCCACTGCAGTCAGCAGAAATGCAATAACGACAGCTTTCAACACTTCTTTCAACTTTGAATTTAAATACCAACATAATATTCTGCTCAAAAATCACAAAGCCAACTCCAGCAGAGAAAATGATCATACACTTACTAAGAAAATTAAACTGTAGATAACTGGACTGTCATTCTAAATTATGTTAGATGATTCAGAAAAGGGAATTTATATGTAAACTGATGAATTTGTTTCTCCAAACCCATCCAACAACTTTTTACCAAATCATCCTTAAGTAAATACTTCAAAGAGTTCAGCATTTAAGACATGCCTCCCGAAGGAAATATAATTGTATTATAAATAGCAAATTTCCCCATAACCACAAGGAAGATGTTCAGAATTCTCATCTAGTTAGTTGTCCATTGGTTTTATCTTACATGAGATAAGTAAAGTCCCTAAGCCACTACCACTTAGTATATTAAAATTACTTATAGCATTATGAAAAGATGACCATGAATTTCTACTCTATATGGAGAAAGTATCAGGAGCCAGTGATTATCCAGTGATTGCTGAGAAAGGAATGCAAACTTTACAGCATTCTCTCTTTTATACACATACATACACACCACACACACACACACACACACACACACACACACAGATATTGTGTAGCCCTTAGGTATAATCAAATTAGGTGACCAATTAATTTTTTTTTGATCCGTACAGAAATTTTTTTAACATTTTTATTGGTAACAGACCCAACCTTAATCAAAATGTCCTCCAATAAGTGATGGGTAAGGAAACTGTGGTACATCCATACTGTGGAATTTTGCTCAGCAATAAAGGGTAACAGACTATTGATACTCTGAACAACTGTGATAGATCTCAAGGGCATTATGTTGAGTGAAAAAGAGCCAAGCTCAAAAGGTCACATAGTGTATGATTCCTGTTATCTAACATTCTCAAAATGACAAAATTATAGAGATGGAGAACAGATCAGTGATGGTCAGGGTGGTAGGGGGAGGGAGTGGTGTGACTGCAACGGGCAGCACGAGGGAGATCTGAGTGGCATCTGACATGGTCTGTATCTTGATTATACTGGTGGCTACACAGATCTACACATGTGATGAAATGACACACACACACACACACACACACAGTCATACACACCAATATAAAAATCCTGGTTTGATGTCATACTATAATTTTGTAAAATATAACCGTTCAAGGAAAAATGGGTGAAGGATACGTGGGAGCGCTCTGTATTGTCTTTGCAACTTCCTGTGAATGTATACTTATTTATTGACTTTTAAATTTTTATTGGGGTAGAGTTTATTTACAATGTTGGGTTACTTTCAGGTGTACAGCAAAGTGAATCTGTTATGCATATACATATATCTACTCTTTTTTAGATTCTTTTCCCATATAGGCCATTACAGAGTATTGAGTAGAGTTCCCTGTGCTATACAGTAGGTCTTTATTAGTCATCTATTTTATATACAGTAGTGTGTATATGGGTGACCAATTAATTTCTTCGTCCTTAAGTATATACAGAAACTTTAAGTTAAAATCAGACTGTAGGATTATACAGTTATAAATAAAGTCATAATCCACAGTACTAATCATATTTCTAGTCTGATTATGCTTCCTTATTGCCTTGTCCTCCTGACACTGATAACAGTAGAAGGTTTGGTGAAAGTTTTTCATGAAGGAAGAAATATTTCCTCCATTAAGCTGGTTAGGAACAGTGTGGTAGGAAATTATAACTCAAGTAATAACTTTTTTTTTATAAGGACAACATAATCCAGAAAAAAACTTGGAATATTTATCTAATTTAAAAGCATACCTTTCCACAGAGAAATGTGAGAAATAAAATCATTAGTCCATATGAATTCTTTCCCTTTTAGGGGTTCACTGAATACAAAATTTCTTAGAATTTTAAAACTCAGACTAGAAAGGAAATGGAAAAGATCTATCCATGTTCATTTATAACAACTTCTTAGGATATTAGTTAACCCTGCTAAATGTCAGTAGAACATTTTATGTAGCAGTTGAGAAATTACACTATTCTGTAATATATTTTTACAACCTCAGATGAACCTCAATCTTGTGTAACTGACTTCCTAAAAAGTTTGTGTAAATAACACTCTGCTAAATCGAATAATTTTACTTGCAGGTAAATTAGCTATTCTCTAAAGCAAACAACCACCCCAAAATCTGTTCTACACTTTAAAATTTTTACATTGCAATATAGAACAAATTAATATGTAATTTATATTCTCATTGCTTGCTTAGTATAATCATGATCTTTCTGACAGATCTAAAAACATTGAGATTTTTAATTGAAAATGCCCACCAAATTTGTGGCATGATGGTTTTTTGAATTTCTCCAAATATAACCGCTTCAGAAGCTGATTCCATGTTAATCCCACCATGCTAGGCCAAACTTTAGCAGAATATTATAATATGTCCAGGCAGCAATATAGCTTAGACCTAGATGTAATATAGAAGCCACAAGGTAATGCTCTCCTAAGCTTCATCTAATAAGGGAAAAACACATATAAACAAGTATTTGGTATTCCAAAAAGAATACCAAGAAGTGCAACCTAATCTTGAAAGATAAGCATAGAACATAATAATTCCCATATGAAGTCCAAACCTCAGAGAAAATAGTGGGCCAAATTCTTGGCAGATTTTAAATGACTTGACCTGGTTGAGAAAAATGAATGTGAGCACCCCAATTGCACCTAGAATACGTATTCTGGGAGGGTTAAACAGAGCTCCTCAGACATAGCGGGGACTCAATAAATATTTATTGTGTAAAACAGGGAGAAAATGCATTCGTTTTACTCATCAACATACTGCCAACAACTACAATACCTGAAAACAAAAATTTCTTGAACGAACAGTTATCACTGAAGTTACATTAAAGCTACACTCACCTTTGGCCATGTGTTAACCAAAAAGACGAAGAGTGGGCAAACGCAATCAACTGACCAGGTGTTTTTCAATAACAGGTCACTTCAATATGCAAAGAAAGAACAGAATTTTAAAATAAGTTTTTTAAAGCTATCTGATCAAAATATTGCAGAATATTGTAGCTTTTTTCCAAAACCTGATTTCTGAGCGCAGTCTAACTCCCTAATTTACAATGCTAATGAAACTGTATTTAGCAATGTTTGCTAATCCCTGTTTAGTTAAGTATTAGACACTTAAATGAAATAACCTGACTTTAAGCAGGAAAAGGACAGTTGATTCTTTTCAGGGAGATGCACCAGAGTACCTCCAAAACACTTTGGAAGAAAGAAAAGGACACTGTCACAGAACACTCAAAAATATCATAATTTGTTGATAGACTACCAGCTAATATATAAACAAACCTGTATTTTACTATGATCCTTTTCCCCATTCGTGGGAAGATCATTTCACAGGTTTACATAAGTATAGCAAAGTTCTTTAAGGTAACTGAGCAACTGAGCTCTACTAGTTTTTGTTATCTTCTAAGATACAAATATTACTTCATTAATCCAACTTATAAACTGATGTATTTCACTAGTAAAGTAATTACACAAGAAAAGTCATGAGAAACTTCATCACATAGACTCTATAAAACACTTTCAGTATCATAACAATCACAATAAAAATACCATTTCTAATGTTACTTATGAAAGGATTCATGGTCCACACTGACTATCAAAGAGGGCTTAGAGTAAGCACAAGTGACACTGAAAAACGCCACTACATCCTGAAAGGAATTGTTAAAATGGAGATTGAAATATCTTTTCTATTATACATCACATCAGCAAACCTAGAAAATGGAAAAGAGCCCAAGGAGGCATAAATTGAGAAGATACTGCACCTTGCTGCTTTGCCATGAGAGTGAAATATAAAAAGATACTATTTTGAATGCTGCTAAATTATCAAAGAATGGTAAAAGTTATGAATCACAATGTTATGGTTGAATGGAGCCTTATGATGCTTTATTGTAAATGTAAAGCTTACGTTATCAAATAGGAAAATGCAAAAGACTCATTCTACCCAGATTTTAAGATTTCATGTGAAAGGCAACTTTAAAAATTAAATCTAAATTCTGTCTTGACAAAGTGGTAAGTACTTTCAGGACCAAGGGGAAGGCTTACTAATGACATAATAAGGTTTTGAAGTGCTATGACATATTTATATACATATCTGAGGCCTGAATCACTGGGAATACTTGCAGCTATTTTAAGTTCTATGGACCCTAGAGTTGAGTTCCATTTAGCTTTCTCTTCACACCCCACCAAAGCTAATTTTGGCCTTTCTGTGACTTAACTGTATAAGCAATGGGATAAGCCATTGTGCATGCTTTCCTGCCCCATAATTAATTGGGTTCCAAAAGCAACTCTCACCTGACCTGAGGTCGGGATGTAGAGAGTTACACGGCCCTTTGGGCCTTCTGTGCATGCCGCCTGATCTTGGGCAGATTACTTAAGTTCTCAAGAGAGCAAGAGAAATTATAAAAGTGTTCTATATTGAGTTCCGGTGAAGACTAGTTGCTGACATAAAAGCTCAGTAAATAACTAATTTTACTAAGAATCATCTAGTCTACACAATGCTATAGAAACAATATGGTACTGGCAATAGAAACAGACACATAGACCAACGGAACAGAGGACCCAGAAATAAATCCACGCATATATGGTCAACGAATCTTTGACAAGGGTGCCAAGAATATACAATGGGAAAAGGACAGTCTCTTCTATACATGGTGCTGGGAAAACTGGATATCCACATGCAAAAGAATGAAACTGGACCCTTACCTTACATCATGCACAAAGTTAACTTGAAATGGATTAAAGACTTAAATTTAAGACCTGGAACTATAAAACACCTAGAAGAAAACATAGGGGAAAAAGCTCCTTGACATCAGTCTTGGCAATGATATTTTGGATATGATACCAAAAGCATAAGCAACAAAAGCAAAAATAAACAAGCAACTAAAAAGCTTCTGCACAGTAAAGGAAACAATCAACAAAATAAAAAGGCAAGTTATGGAATGGGAGAAAATATCTGCAAACCATACATCTGATAAGCGTATGGTTTTTTGGATATGTACATTTGCTATGTCCAAAATATATATCGAATTCATATAACTCAATAGCAAAAAACACAAATAACCTTATTAAGAAATAGGCAAAGGATCTGAATAGACATTTTCCAAAGATGACATGTAAATGTCCTATGAGGGTACACGAAAAAGTGCTCAACATCACTAATCACCAGGGAAATGCAAGTTAAAACCACAATGAGATACCACCTCACACTTGTTAGAATGGCTATTGTCAAAAAGACAAGAAAATAAGAAGTGTTGGTGAGGATGTGGAGAAAAGAGAAAACCCTTGTATAACATTGGTGGGAATGGAAAACAGTATGGAGGTTCCTCAAACACTTAAAAATAGACCTATCATATGATCCAGCAATCTCACTTCTGAGTATATACCCACAGGCAGTAAAATCAGTATCTTGAAAAGGTATCTGCCCTCCCATGTTCTTTGCAGCATTATCCACGATAGCTAAGATGTGGAGAACCTATGTGTCCACTCACGGAGGAATGGATAAAGAAAATGTGATATACATATAAAATGGAATATTATACAGTCTCTTACAGAAGGAAATCCTGCCATTCATAACAACATAGATGAACCTGGAGAACATTTTACTGAGTGAAATAAGCCAGACAGAAAAACAAATACACAGGGAAAAACAAAAACAAATATGATCTCACTTATGTGCATAATCTAAAAATGTCTAATTCATAGAAGCAGAGAGTAGAATGACGGTTGCCAGGGACTGGCAAGTGGGAAAAGTGGGGAGGTCAAAGGGTACAAACTTTCAGTTATGAGTAAGTTCTGGGAATCTAATGTACAGATGGTGACTACAGTCGATAATACTGTATTGTATACTTGGAATTTGCTAAGAATAGATCTTAAGTGTTCTCATCACACATCAAAAAAAAAAAAAAAAAAGGCATCTATGTGAGGTGATGGAGATGTTAATTATCTTGATTGTGGTAATCATCTCACATTGTAAATGTGTACCGAATCATCACACTGTATACCTTAAAATATATAGAACTTTTATTTGTCAGTTATACCTCAGTAAATAGTAAACTTACTTTTCCTTTAATAAACTTACTTTTCCTTTCCACAGCGGAATCTTTCCCCTACCCAACCAAACTCTTAATAAAAGCCCACCTATATCATTTTAAAGATAGAGAAAATAAGATGCAAAGAGTTAAGAACTTACTATAAGTCAAATGTTAGAAGTGGAACTATAACCCAAGTCTCTTGACGCCAAATCTAATATTTTTCAGTATACCTTTCTGTTTCTAAGCCTCTTTTATGGAACCATTTGGAAAATCATTTCTTCGGTCTTTAACTTGATAATTAATTCTAGAGAAAAAAGCCAGGTTATTCCATTAAGGAATAAATGTAGCCACTCACTGCTTCATTCCACCTTTACCAGAAATAAGACAATCCCCAAAGCGAATGTATAGAATCAGTTATAGGGCAACTCTAGTTGTCAGTCAGTGCTCATTCAATCCTATATTCAAGAGTATCAACAGCAATCACTTTATTAGGTATATCATAGGTATTAACAAAGCTAATTAAGCCACAAAGAGTTCATTCTTGTCTTGTTTGTTCTGCTCAAGAAAAAAACTGTATAATAATTTTAGAAAATGTTTCACTAAATAATTGATCTTTTAGTAATATAAAAGTTAAAATTAGCTATAGGGACTACTAACGGAAATTCACCCTGTGGCCATACTGGCTAAGTAAGGGGATATTACTGTCAGTAGCTGATAGGTATTTTATCTTTAGACACTAGGCAGCAAGTCTTAGCAGTTTTTGCCTTCTTGTTATGAAACATCCAAAAGTTTAATGGATTTCTGAATTCTAATAGCTTGGAAGACAATTTTGGACATCAACCTTCCCACACAATAATGGATCTCACTAGTTTCTTTAACTCATCCTTATTTTTGGTGAGCCATTATTAAGGTGCACCATAGTTGCATTGCATTAAGTTACAAATATACAGAGTTCAAACCCACAAATTGCAGTGATACTATTAGCTCTTGGTGGGGCTAAATTAACCTAGTACCAGTTGCCAGGACAATCACTTGAGACCAGAATCTCTGCTTAGTCATTCCTGAAGCATTTACCAGTTTACCACCACGTATAACTAACTTTGAATAATCATGGAGAAACATACTTCTCACTACAATACGATTCAAGAACAGCACAGATTCTAGAAGTACACAGGGCCAGATACAACCAAGTCCATATCCTTGACCCCTCAGGAACCAGGATTTCTCTCACACACACTGTTGCTCATACCCTCCTCTCTGTCTCTCTCCCTCTCTCTCTCTGACACATTTTTAGACATTCGGAAAATGTCAAAGCATACCCCAGCACAGTGTAATAGTGCTGTGGAACCAATAGAAAACCTATTCTTCAGTAATTCTTATAGCTCAGAAATCACAGCTGATGACCAATATCAGTCTCTTTTTAATTAGGAGAAATAGGATAATCCTGTGGAATGAACGCTGTATCTGGAATCGGAAGATAGGATTTGAAATCCACTTTCTTGATGAACGAAAGTATATATTGCCTTATATAGAGTAAAGCACTCACATGTTTTCTTCCTTTGTACCTACAACAATTAGAGATACAACATAATATTGGGGAGGTTATTCAGGTACTCATGAACTTGCCTCGTCCTGCAAGCCGCCACAATAACATTCACCTGAGGTAAACCACACTGCTTAAAGGGATCTGCCATGTTTGTTCCTACAAAAATGAAATACTAGCAAAGTATTTTTCCACAATTTGTTCATAAGTAAGTATAATCCTGTTTTCTTTAGAATTACTATAACTCCATTATAATTTGTTTTGCAGAACAAGCACAAGTATTATCCTTCTAGAATCAACTGGATGACCCATGGAGTCACGGTCAAGTCTAGGGTTCAGATGAGAGGTAGAAAGGGAAGGAGATTGGCTCCTGGCTCTTCCATCAGCTTCTCACTCAGGTTTTTCACATCAATAGGTGAGCAGTGTTCTCTCTTTCCTCCACTGACTTTGGACAAACCCAGTTAGAGACCAGCATCAGAGAAGCTCAACCTCTTGTTAAAATAAATAGAATATAGGACAGAAACAGCATCAGTGATTTGGTTTCTTTGACATTTAATGAGAGAACAAAATTATATATTGAAGACAAAAGACAACAGTGCCAGGCACACACCCAGGACAGGTGCTGTGAAAAAGCCTATTGTGGTGGTGTCTGGGGATTGAAACTCTGGAGAAAAGACTAAAATTAAGAATAACAAAGTCATTAGTATATACTTCTTGGCAGATTCTTAGCTGTATGTGGAAGCTTTGATAAAACAGGCTTTTAGCAATGTTTTAAATTTCAGATTTAAGAAAAATCCTCTCCTACTCGCCATTTGTTGAACACTGCCATTTATTTCCATTGCTATTCATTGCCATGGAGCCCAATTACTCCTTTGTTTTCTTATTCACATTTAGTCCACAGTATCACAAATAAAAATCACAAGGATACCATTACCCTTCAACACTTCCCCAATGTATAAATCCTAATTTGCATTAAATCCTTGAAGCAACGTACATTGCAGTGAATGAAATGTCCTTCTGTAAAAAGTACTGTAAATAATGAAAGAATTTTCAGCTCAATATATATACACGACTTTACATACAGTTAAACTGACCAAGGTGCTTTTCTACACCCTAGGTATACAACATTCAATATGCTTAGAATAATAGTTATTTGAAAGGAATATAATCTTTGAACATAAAACAGTTGAAGAATAAAAAACTTCTATATATTCACTTACCTATTTTGCTATTGACCCACTGATGGAGAAATTTTACGTACCATAATTAATGGGAAAATTTAGTTAATGAAAGCTGCTGATACTTAGTGTAGTTCTCAAAGGCTGAAAACCTTTCCCAAAAATCAGTATCTGAAACCTGTCTCTTTAGGAAAAACAGTCAAAGCTTTAACTGTTTTCAGTCTAGTATAAGAAAGCTTTGAAACAAGTTAACTCTAAGCACTCAAGGAAAACTATTTTTAAAAGGGGGGGGACAAGACGAGGACCTTAATTTTCAACAATATCGGCCTGAGAAGTAACTTTATAAGAGAATGTCTGAGTATCTTTAAAAAGAGAGAGAAAAAAAGTACTTTAAAATGTTGGAAGTCCACAAACTGAGCATAGCAGTAAAAAGGACTCGAGGGAAAATTTAATGAAAAATAAAAAACTGAAAGCAAATTATTTGATCAAAACACAGACACACACACACACACACACACACACACACATACATGCACACACACTGCAGGCAGTCATTCAGCATTATATGCTAGCTGGCTTTGTATTTTCTTTTAAAATGTAATCATGACTTCTTAATGTATAAAACAATAAGGCTCTCAAGGTACTCATGAAAAATTCTTATCAAATTTCACTCTAGAGTTAATGATATTAGGCATGTTAAATCAGGAATCAACACATGCTATTTTCCATAGCAGGAACTATATAAATTACAAGCTCTTCCATGTTTTTGTTATTAGGTTTGGTACACTTAAAAATAAGCGGTATTCTACATCGAGTGCTCTAACGCAACGGTTTTTATATCTTTCAGAATTTATAATTCATCTCCACCCTCAATCCTTACAAAAAACCACAAAAGGACCTGCAATTGCTATTTACTGTCTTGCCCAATAAAACTGTATTTGTTCTGTTTTTGAATTCATAGGTTTTGCTTTATGAAGTTTTCAGAAAGAAGCAACTTTATTATATTTTCATTGTTACTCATGATTTTAGCTTAAAGATCATTCATTTTAACACAACATCCTGCTATATTCTCATTTGGGTTGTTCTATTTATCTCAAAGGTACACTTATGTATTACCATTACAAAACAATAACTATTTGCATAATACTTCATGATTTTACATCTATTAAAAACACATCACAGGGAGCCTGAGGATGCATTCAGTAGCTTGTCATTCACCACTTCAAGACCCTTCAGAGCTGAACAAGGGGGAGGGGGACATTTTGCCAAAGGCAGAAGAAATGAATATAAATAACAAACTCTGAAGTTTTAAAAATAGAAAAGAAAATTTTAAAAATGCAAACAAAAATATGATCATATGCATAAACAAGATAATTTCAATTTTTAAAACTCCATGTTCTCTATACAGAGCAAGGTGTTTGGAGATTTATGTATCTTCTATTATGATACCCATTGAAATTATCTAAAACTGTGCTACAAAAATAAAGAAAATTACCATCTTCTTGCTAGATTTTATAAATATCATATTAAAATTGTGCCTATTTACATAATTCAGCTTTTCCTCAGCCTTGTGAAACAATCTGAGTATCATTTCTTTATTATTCTAGACTTAACCCTATAAATGTGCACATTAAGAATGTTTCAGAGGGAGGTAATAATGATCTAACATGTTCAGAAATTACACTGTCTCATAACTTCTTCTTGGTAAAGCAATTACAAAGAAAATTGTTTACATCTTCTGTATTTTCTTCCATAACCACCAGTCCAGATAAAAAAAATACTGAATGCTGTTATGTCACCTCTAGTCCAAATGCTCATAGCACTTGAAGCTTTTTGTAAGCAATATGCTTCTAGACTAAACACATATCCCTGAGCCACCACCTACCTAATTTAACAGTTTTAAATGTAGTTTCAAATGCAGCGTAATACCATCTTAAACACACACACACACACACACACACACACGGAGTGTGCAGAAAAGCAAGGAGGTGGAGAGCCAGAAATGGAGCACGTTGTTGTTTTTCATTCATGCAGTATAGTGATGTCAGTGTCTGCAGCAGCAGCAGCGGCAGGAGCCTTGACCTGTGGAGGCTACAATCCACTGAAGTCAGAACCTTGCAGAATTCAAAAGAAACTGAGTAGATAATTGTTTGAAAAATTGTTCAACTGTTCATAGCATGAATTTTAAATAGATAAGTAAAAAGAATAGATTAGTTGTATCGTTTTAACTTAGGTAGAGAGGAGCAAGGTGGGATGTGGAGAAGTAACAGAAAGGTAATATCATCAGGGAACCGGGGGCAGAAGAGCCTACATTCAAAATCATTTCAATGTAAGAAACTGACAAAACCACCTGGTGTTAAAAACAGCAGAAAGGCCTCTTCTGTTCCCAATACAAGTTCTCTGATGCAAATCTGTCTCCTGAACAACCAGATTCAGAGAAGTGTTTTCATCATGATCGCGTTAAAATTGCATTCAACTCAGATGTGACATACTACAACAAAGAGGACAGTTTAAGCCTGGTCACAAATTTCATTAAAACTACTTGATGATGGACCTTGTAATTCTTAAGCAATTAAGACTTCTGAAGGATGCAGAAAAACAAGTTGTACTACAATCTGTTGTCAGATGTGTTTATCAACAAAAGGGGAGGAGGTACTAGATGACCAATATATTGCTGCAGCAATTGCTGAAACTACTCACTATGCCCGCAAACCCTCTGAACACAGTCTTTCTGCAGTGCTTATATTATGGCTCTTACATTAGTCCCTAAAAGAAAATCCCAAAACTCAATCTATGTACTGTTGAAACTAAATCACTCAAAAATTTATGTAACTGCTGCCTTCTTTTCATTCTGTTACCTCTCATTTCATACAGTTCTAGAAAACGTGCAAAGGAGTTGCACATGGCATTAATCTGTTAGAAAATGGTGGCCTTTTCTATAAAATACAGCCAATGTGTATGTGTGTTCAGTTGTGGTCATTATTAGGGCGATCACGTTGTTTTCATTCATTCATTCAGGATTTGCTGGAGGATGTCAGTTTCTGCAGCGGGCTTGAACTGGGGGAGGAGTGGGGGAGCAAATTCCTTCCGGTGCATTATGATTACAGGATGCATTTCTCGGTGCTCCTGGACACATACCACTGCACTACATCCTACCCTGCCTCACCATCAAGTGGTCTGAAAACAAGGGCCTTAGCAACATGCTAATTACAGGTCAGAAATATTAAAACAAAACACCAAAACTGCAATCTATCTTAACACAGTCACGTTCTCCAAGTCTAAGACCTTCATCAAGAAAACTCCAGTAATAAAATTACACATACCACATAAACATTGCACAGGCTCCACAGTGATTCCCTTCCAAGCAGAGAGTTTCCCCCTCGGTATGATCCGTTCTCTCCACAACGCGGCAGCAGCATCTGTAGCCCTAGCGTGCTATCTAATAACATGAGCTACTCCTCCCTCCCTTAGGAGCTTTACATCCCTGTTTTGGCTAAACTTCCTTCTCTCCCCCAGGACTAAACTAGATCATTCACCGTGTCCCTAAACATAAACCAAACCACACCAAAACGCAAAACATCAAGGGAAGCCGACGGCATCCACCAGCTCACCATTACCTTTGACAGCTAAGAAAAACGAAACTTGAGATCCTTTAACAGCTCAACTGAACTGTTAAGTGTACTTAAAAATAGAAGGGAAAAAGGGAGCACACTCCACAAATAGGTCCTTAGAAATTTACCATGAAAGTCTTGAGTTGGGCATAAACTGTTTCCAGTGCAGTACCGCCCTGAGGCATATGACTATATAAAGTAGAGAAAAGAGGGAGCCCCCCCCTCCAAAAAAAAAGCCCAACCAAACACTATACACTTCAATTGCACATCCAAAACTGTCCCCTCTACACACCCAACAGGATATCCTTACATCATAACTGCTGCCTCCACCTCCCCACCCCCAAAAAAGAAAACAAAAATTATCCCGGTAGGCACAGACACGTTATAGGAACTTTGTAGGAAAGCACAAAGAGGCTGTACAGATTACAACCACCACCTTACCTGCTGCCGGAGAGTTTGTGTGCGTATTGTTTTTAAGTGTTTCGCCCAGCTCCTCCTTCCCCCACTACAAACAGCAAACACATGAGTGAGCTAATCAGCTCTTAAACTGAAAAACCTTTCGATCCAGGCGAGTGATGGAAGATAAAAGCTGAGGGGCGCCAGGAGGGTCAAATAAAAGTTGCTCCGCAGTTCGCTCATCCAAGCCCCGCAGCGACCGCAGGGGGCTGAGGTTCCCAAAGCCACTTTCACACCTTCGAGAATGCACTAGCAAAGAGAAGCCCGGAGAGGCTGAAGTTTCCACGGAGGGCGCCGTCGGGGAGACGCAGCCCGGGAGGACGCAAGGGTTGGGCTCGCTACCTCTGCACACGGGCGAGCCGGGGCTCCGGCGCTCAGGTGAGTGGCTCCTCCGGTGGCTGTCTGGGGACCGTCTCGGGCGGCCCTTGGCCCGCGGCGCCTGCTCGGTCGGGGCCGCGGTCGGCGGCGGCGTCGGGCCGGGCTGGCCGGGGCCGCGAGCCGCGCCGGGCCCCGGGAGGCTGCCCAGCGAGGCGGCGGCGGCGGGCGGGCGCGTGGGACTGTGTCGGCTGCCCCGCAGGAGCTGGTAGGGCACCGTGGCGCGGATGGGCTGCAGCAGCCGGCCGGCTCCCGCAACCGGGGCGCAGCTCACGCCGCCGCCGCCGCCCGCACCGTTCCCGCTCCCGGCGGCGGGGGTGGCGGGCGGGGAACCCGCGGCGCTGCGCCGCATCCTCTGCGGCGGGGGATGAGGAGGAGGCAGTGCACATGGTGGCTCCGCGGGCCCTGGACGATGCCGGCCAACACCGAGGCGCGGAGCGGGAGGCGCGCGAGCGCGTGGGAGCCGGCGCGCTAGTGAGTGCGAGTGTGTAAGGGGGAGGGGCGGGGGGATCGTGGAGGGGGAGGAGTCTCTCGGCTCCCCCTTCGCAACGCACACCCCCGCCGCCTCAGCGAGGGGGGGAGGGGAAGGCTGCGAAAACAAACGTCCAACGGCCCAACCACCCGACCGGGCTGGGTGTGGCGGTTACGGCCGGGGCCGCGAGGAGCCCGGAGCCGCCGCCGCCGCCGCCGCCGCCGCCGCCCCGGGCCTCGCGCTGACAGGGGAAAGGGGCAGCCGCCGGCATCACGCAGACGCACGGGGCTGCACGCGCACGAGAGCCCGGCAGCTGCAGGGAGGCCCGGGATCCCTGCTTCTGGGGACCTGGTAGGGGGAAAGGGCCTCGAGGTGCCTGGCTGAACGCGGAGCCGCGCCGCCGGCTCCTCTGCCCGCTCCTCACTCCATAAGGAACCTAACCCCCCAACCCGTACCCCGCCCCCTGCACCGCCTCCCGGCGCTCGGGGCGGGCAGCTGACGCAACAAGAATTCCCATTGTCTCCGTCATTCTCCACCAGCACGCGACTGATTGGTTTCCGGGTAGGAGTGAGAGGAGCACCTGCCAACGAACGTGGGCGTCCTACTTTGGAGGCGGGATACGAAGGAGCGAAGGAGGAGAAAGGGGCTGTGCGTTCAAGGAGGGGCGTGAGAGTTGACAGGCTTTGAGGTGAGAGGGGGGCCGTGATTGGGCTGCCCTGGAAGAGTGGGTCCGTGTGTGTCCTGCGCGTACCCCGACACCCACAGACGCGCACGCCCAGGGAAGCAGGTTGTGGGGGCTCCACCCTCCAGGGCCGTTTGTACCACTTGAGACAGAGGATACGTCAGGCAAACTTGACTTTGCAAGTACACCTATTCTGGTGGTAGGATGTTTGAGAAGAATCCATCCCTTCCCCACTAATTTTAGTAATCTGAGTTTCTGTGGTGTGTAGACTAATCAAAAGAATTTAAGGCCATCAGAAGCAATGTCTGGGGGTTGGATTGAACACTGGGCGGATACTTTTACAGTTATCCTATGGAGTGAAAAGAGATCATCAAATCTTATGTTCCAAGACAATAACTCTGAATTGCAGGGGTCAACAAGGAATTGTCCATCATTGCACCGTCAGTTAAATGGAGGTGTAATGGAGGGCACGCCCTGTTGTCTTTTCCCAGAAGCAGATGGCCTCTTGGGAGAAATAATACCAGACTTGATGTAACAATCCACTGGGGTAAATTTAGTTTTTATTCTGCAGTGGAACTGAAGAGAAACTAAGATTTTGGATGACTGTCAGGAACCGAAGTTTACCCCACAGTAAACCAAGGTTTGAAACATTAAGCAGGAACAATTGATTGAAGGGTCCACATCAGATACCCTCCATTCGTTTCCATGAGAGAAAAAAGAAGTGGGAGATCAGATTGGTCTACTCTTGGTGTCTGCCCACACTGACAAGCTTCCTCTGATTTCCGGCACTAAATGCAGGGGTCAGTTTCACTTAGAGGAGCCATCCCTCTCAGCTTCATTGTGCCCTCAGAACAGAAAGCATACTAGGTTCTGTAAAAAGTGGATGAAACCACTTTTTCTGTAAAATGCAAGAATTGCACCCATGAATACTAGTGACAGTTCCTCACTTTATCACATAGTAGAATAACAGCTAACATTTACTGAGCATTTCATGTGTCAGCCACTGTTGTAAGAATGTTTTATGTGTTAATTCCTTCAATCCTCCTATAATCCACAAGGTAGATACTACTATTATCCCCATTGTGTTCACATGTATTTGCTTTCCAGAATAACATATATTAAATGTAAATGTAGTAAAAACTTTATCTTTTAAATTTAGTATAATTGACCTATTGTATTATTTTTTCCACCTAAAATGAAAGATTTCCTCATTCATTAGGAAATTGCCTTCCTTCATGGGGAAAATGAATGATAAATGGCTTCTTTCTGATGACTTTTTCAGAGTATCAAGAACAAAAATTGACGGATTAAAATATGTGAAGTGTTTAAAAATGCTGGTAAATTTCCAAGTTGTCGATTCGATTACAGCATGGTTTCATAATAGAAATGTTATCTCTGGCCACTCCTAAATATAAGTATGTAACGACCCCAACACTTTAGATTACAGTCATTCTAAATTTATACCAAGCCACAGTCCTAATGATTTGGATCTAAAACAACCTACCTAGCCATGTGTTAAAGTCTTTCTGTGTTTGTTCCAAACTGCCAACGCCAACTTAAATCAGACAACCAAAACAAATCTAAATGACGCACACAGAGAACTAGTATGATCTTAAAATACTATTTTCAGTTGCTGATAAGTCACCATGACCTATTTGGAGGTTCAATCACCTTCTCTTTACTAAATATATCTTGGTTGCCTCTTAAACCTTTGTTCTCATGAAATAAATACTGTTCTTTATGTGTAAGGAATTCAGTCTCCGAACAAATCAAAGGTGGGCTAAAATCAACTAAAGCCAGTATCGGCTTTCCAATGTCCATTTGTTGAGTTCTTAACAGTATTTTATTCTTAGTGAGTTTGGGAGTGGGCTCCAAGGGTATGAAAAGAAGCTTTAGGAAAACATACCCCTCAGTAAATTGGGGACCCCCCCCCTTAGAAGGAAGTGTGGATTGCTGGGCGAGAAGAGCATTGTTACCCGACTGTGCTAGCTATGGGATGGTTAGGTCCCGTGCAGATTAGCTCTATTTGTTGAATGTAAGTGTAACAAAATCCCTGGAAATTCTATATATGTTAATGTTGGTAATGACCTCTTTACTATGTTGACCTACCTAGAAGAAGACAACACTGAAAGCGCAATTTGGTGGCATGGGAAATACCTTTGTTCTCAGTAACCCGTGTCTTGGCTGTTTGTGGAACAAGATTCCACCGTTAGCTAATCTGAAGTAGAACTATGACACTTACTTCTTGGTTCATATATGGTAATGGACTATACTTTAGGTTCCATTAAAACTTGGAATCATTGGCTACCTCTGATGAATATGTAGCCCCATGTGAAGAGAGAATGAGATAGCTAACGGGCCTACAGAGCTACCAAAACCTCCCTCTTCTAGTTTCATCCAGGTTTGCCAGGGGATGCATCCAAGCCCCAACCAAATCTAAGAGGCAGTCCAGGCTGTCAGTATCAGAAATGAGGTCACGGCTGAGAGAGAACACTAAACAGATCTGCACTGATGTTCATCTTCAGCTGATTAAACTCTCTTGTAGGTGGATTCTTTATAGCAGCAACAAAAAGAGCCTTGCCTGAATTTTTGTCCCTGGCAGATGCTTACAGTAAAACTCCTTACTGCTTGTGACAGGCTACGTGCACCTTTGCACTAGGTGTTCTAAATAAATAAAAACTACTGGTTTCTTTTTTCTCATTGTATTTTTAAACTTCACCATGGTAAACATGTGTTTGAATTTGCAGTAATTAAAAATAAGCAATAAGAGTTTTCTTTTTTACAGTTAAACCCTGGGTACGATGAAATACAGCTGGAATCTTCAAGGGTGCATCTTCAAGGTTGCGTTTGCTTAATAATTTCTTGCCAGAAAGTTACAGGCACCATCCAGTCCAGCCACTAAGTACAGTTTCAAGTTAGTTACACATGAGACAGTGAGGGCTCACAAGCTGATGCAGAAGGAATAGTTCTGCCTTCTGTCTTAATAGAGATGGAGAAAAAAGAATTCTGCCTTCCGTCTTGATAGAGACGGAGACTTCTGCGTGTTTCTGTGCGTTGATAGTTTATGTGTACACGCGCAATTTGCTTTCTCTGGCCAGGACACAGCAAGGAGCAGTTCACTTAACAGCATACATTTCTTGATCTGGATTTTGTTCAAAATGCTGGCTCTGATGAGACTTTTATTTGGATGTTGCCTCAATCCCTTAAAGCATAAAAACCGTTCAGTACAGGTCTTTCTCCTACTGTAATCACATCTGTGCCAAATTAAAAATATTGCTAAGCACTCCTTGAAAATAAGTGATGCAATAAACATCATCTTTTGCTTAGCTGTTAGCACAGTATTAGGACGTTGTGCTTCCGTGACCATGTATTTGGTAGCAAATTATATTTCTGCTTTTTAAATTACTCAAAAAAGTCAGGATTATTCAGGTCCTTTGTTTCTTCAAATCATGTTATTAACATGTATTGACATATATAGTTCTTTCTTCTTTTATCTTAGGTGTATATAATTTTATCAGCTTTGCAGGAAAAACAGATACCCTCAGGGTCTGATCTGGTATTGGAGGAGATAAGCTCACTTTTAGCTCATGCCTAATAACATTACATTACTGTTTAGAAAGAGAGAGCAGGCTATGTCTTATAAATTTTAATATACTCTTTCTGTCATCGAATAACAACTGAGTTATCCTACTGATAAACCATAGGACTCATACGGAACTGTGGATGATGTCTATTCACTCTATTTTTGCCAACTAAGAGTACAGAAGAATATTATGCAATGGCCAGCATCCCAGTGACTTTAGGAACCTGTATACAGTGAGCGCCTCTTCACATAGTGTTCGTGGAGCATTGTTTCCAATGATTTCAGGAGGAGAACCAAAAGGGAATGGAAAGGATAATTAACTGAATATTTGTGCCATTGGGCAGTGGAACATCCCTAAGCCTCAGTTTCCTCCCTGGTAAAATAAAGAAGAGAGTTCCTTTCTCACAGGATGGCTGTGACTGTTAAGTAGGATGATGTAATTAGATGAAAAGAGTTTGTAAAGCACTATGTTGGTGATTGTTATTGCATAAATATGAGCACATTAGGAAAGACCTTATGAAATGGGGTGCTTTAGCACTCAGGGGAGCCATTACCTGGGGAGTTAGAGAAGGGACAGGTTGAACACCGTTGATGCTGGCGCTGCAAAAGCCACTCCCCAAATTTCCTGGTTTGCGGTGACATTCAGCTCATTCAAGGTAAAGGGGCCAGCCTGCCCCTCCCACAGCAACAGAATTCCCCGTTTGGCAAAGATGTCTGCTATGGTGACTGATGTCGTCCACTGTAATATCAGGAAACGTGGGAGTATTAATGGAAAGGAGGTTAGCATTCTCTTGAGGGAGTTCAAGGAAGCTTTTCCAACGGGGAATTGAGATGGGCAGCAAACTACGATTTAAGCAGCTAATGGGCATTAACTAAATATACAACAAGGAAAGCTGGTCAGGTGAAATACAGATCAACTCTTCCTGTCTCTACAAACACACCTCAGGGCCTGTTAACACAGTAGCTCCACACCCCAAGGAAGAGAGTTAAAGACAACGGACTAGGTGACGCCAGTGTCCTGGGGGCAGGAGGGTGCCTGGTGGCTGAGGAGATGTGCTCTGTTTGCTGTAAGCAGAGGTTCTACCACCATCATCTTCTTTTGCAACAACGGAGACAAACACAGGGGATTTTCCTGAGCAGCCTGAGTGACAAAGAAATGAGGCAAATGAGTGAGAAACTGATGAGCGTTCATCGAAGAGCAACAAATATGATTTATCAGCCTGAAGGGACTGCCTTCAGAGGGAAGAGGAAAGAGACAGGTCTCCCAGCATGACCACTGGCTCTAGCTAGCAGGGACTGGCTCATCAGCCGCAAGGACTTGAAGGGTGTAAATAGCGGGGACGGGGAGAAATTATTTTGTGTGGTCCAAGGGGACGGCAGGAGGAGTGACGGAAATGAGAGTCAAAACAAAGATAATTCAGGCAGCTGAGCAAGACTCATGCCCTAATGGAGAGATCTATTATAGACTGTGCTGCCCTGTCCCCCAGGAGGGATGGAGGCCCCGTCACTTGTGCCATTTGCAATTGGGAAAGGCACTGAAACGTAGATCAGCGTATTGGAGAGGGAAAAAACCACCACATGCCCTCAGAGAATCAGTGGGATGCCTTAATAGGTCTTTTCCATCTCACATTACTGCAATGTGGCTTGTGTGCGTGGGGATCTGAGTTGCTAGAATAATTTTGCATCATCTGGGCTTCTTTTCTGCTACTACAGGGCCCCAGTGAAGAGATGATAATAGGTCATGGACAGCAGTTTCTGCATTGTAAACAGAGGCCTAAGTGTGCCGATGCTTTAGTGTGACGGCAGAACTGAGTAGGTTAAGTTTCACATTGTGATGTCAGTGTAAATAAATACATACACATACTGATTGAGACAAAACAACATCCATGTACTGATTGAGACCCAAGACAAAGGAAAGGAGCTTTGCCACATTTGGATGGTTAGCTGCCTACGTGAAAGTTCAAGTAGTTTATTCTCTCATCTAGGAAAATAAACGTCCAAATACTTAAACACTATCTTAAAAAAAAAAAAAAAAAAAGACTATCTGGTCTTCAAAAACTATTAAGAAACAGTTACTGTGTAGGAAGTTTAGAACTCACGTTTTGAACATATTCCTGTCTGTCTACAGCTGCAGTTGTATTAGCAACAGACACATTCTGAAACTCGCGCTGGCCCAGAAGGGCACACGTGATCATGAGGCGGTGCCAACCTGGGTAACAACTGCAAGTGCCAGGGGTGGGCACAACGTGGTCAGATGGAAACTGGGGCAGGCAGAGAAGGGCCGGTGTGACCATGATTGCTGGAAGGAGCACAGCTGTGACCATCACAGCCCCTCCCAGCCAGAAGATAGCACAGATGCAGGGGGACAAAATTGGTCACAGGGTGACAGGAGGGAGAGGCAGTGAGAAAGAAAGCAAAAAAAATCTAGGAGGGGGGAAAGCCACAGATGTAAGTTCCTCGCAGGTGGAGAATATCACGGTTCCTGATAAAAATATTGTATGTGGTTGGGCGTAAGTTAAACTTGGCGTTCTGGAGCACTGAAGTTTGCTACAAACGTATTCAGGGTTTGACTTACACCCGACAGATAGAGGTCAGCCCTCACCCTGCTGCTCTCAGCAGCTGTAGCCAATGGGAGACAGAGCTGCCCAGCGTACCAGTTTAAGCTGCTGCTAATAGATAAAAATCAACCTAACCCCATTTCCTGCCTCTCTACTGTCCTCACTTGTCTGTTCATGGCCAATTTAGGCACAGGCTGAGCTGTTGGCTTGCTGTAACTGCTGGGAGACTGATGGGGTAGAATCTGATGCTGGCACATTCCCTTCTTAGCTAGGTGAAAGATCTGGTTTTAAGCCCTTAAAAGGAGGACTGTGTAAAAATGCAGTACTCCCTCATTAGCCTAAGGGCTATCCTAAATTCATAGATTTTCCTGATCTGTCACTCCAAGGAAGCTTTAGAGATGTTTAGACAGAGGGAAATCCACGATGGAAGGCTCTTTCAGAAAGGCTACAGCAGAGGTTAAATGACTTGCCCAAGGTTACTCAGAAGGGTGACTGACTATAAAGGCAGAAAGAGAACCAAAAGAGGCGTCTGAGAAGAATGGGGGAAATTATCAAATTAAACCTGGAGAAAGAACAGCGTCACTGATCCTCACGGTTAAAGATCTGTTGGAAACCCCAGTTCGCTAACACACGTTCCTTTATCCCAGACGTTCAGACTCTTAACTTAAACGTGAGCTCAGATATTTTCCTATGCTCAAGTTTTTAAAACTGTCCAACCTATTCTCCTCAACAAAAGTGACAGTAGATCAAGCTAAGTCTGGTCGTGTAGCTTCAACTGTTTCCTCACTAAGGCCTATAGCCAAGAGCCTATGGAGTTGAGTTAGAGGTTGAATTTTAGAAGAACAAGCTTTATGCTAAATGCTCTGTTGTAACTACATATCTTTCTGCAGTGTTTTATGCCTTCTTTCTTTTTTCCCCCTGGATTACAGACCAATTGGGCCAAACTAGAACTTTAGAAGCAGAGAATTCCATAACTCAGAATCTTTGATTCACATCGTTTGCTATTTTCTCTTCATTACCTTAAGGGAGCAATGAAACCCTGCAACTCCTTTGCCCACTGCTTAAGCTTCCAGAGGATATTCCTGACTGAAAGTGGTCCACGTTCTGAAATAAGAGGTTCCTTCGTGTCCTTTGTGTTTAAATAAACAAAATTAGGCTAAAGAATATTTGGGAAACATTTAAAAGAAAAAGTCACCCGTAAAATTGCCAGCCAGTAACAGCCACAAGAACATTTTTGTGTTTCCTCCTTATTTCTACACACATGTATACTTTCCAAAATTTGTCATAAATGTTTCCAAGGTTTTTTCGTATTTTGCCAAATTGCCCGCCAGAAAGATTAAATCAATTTATAATCCATTTTCCATGAATAATTTTTTAAAATGCAAACAAACTTTAAAATTGCAAGTTGAACAATGATACCTCACTGCCATGTTTGTTTTCTTGCATCTGCCTCACTCCTAAGGCTGACCATTTCCCCCCATGATTGTGGCCAATATTAGTGGACCTTGTATTTGATTCCTCAACAACAGTGTGGTTTCTGGAATTGAGCCTAGTGCCAGGAACGGGTCTTGATTAACACAAACCAAACATGGTGATCCAATCTCTCTTGCTAGTGAGTGGTTCAAAATGAGAACATGGCATCCTCTGACAGCAGAATTGATCCAGCTTGGTCCTAAAGTGACTCAGTGAAGCTAAAGAGAAGAACTTGTATTTTTTTTCTTTTGATAAATTTATTTATTTTTATTTATTTTATTTTTGGCTGCGTTGGGTCTTCGTTGCTGCACACGGGCTTTCTCTAGCTGTGGTGAGCGGGGGCCACTCTTCGTTGTGGTGCACGGGCTTCTCATTGGGGTGGCTTCTCTTGTTGCGGAGCACAGGGCTCTAGGCGCATGGGCTTCAGGAGTTGTGGCTCGCGGGCTCTAGAACACAGGCTCAGTAGTTGTGGTGCACAGGCCTAGTTGCTCCGCAGCATGTGGGATCTTCCCAGAGCAGGGCTTGAACCCGTGTCCCCTGCAATGGCGGGCAGATTCTTAACCACTGCACCACTAGGGAAGCCCAGGATTTGTATTGTATTGCTAGCAAAGAGACTGCATTTCTCCTCTGATGAATGTGCACAAGAAAGCATGCTGTCCCCGGTGATCGCTGGGTACCGTCTCATGATCCTGAGGGAAGCCATCCTATCCTTCTGGTTACGTGATACAGTGGGTTTCCTTCTTGTTTAGGCCAGTTTTATTTGGAGTTTCAATTTTTATAGTGAAAAGTTGTCATAACACTTTCTGCTCTAGGGGGGTTTTTTTGTTTGTTTTGTTTTTGTCAATTCCTGCTGGGTATTATTTGTATTGTTGATGTGGCAAGAACTCTACTGAGATATGGTCTTCTTGTCTTTATATTATGAATATATCTCTAAGTTTATCACTTATCATTTACTCCTTACTCTTGTTTAATATAGAGAAGGTTATAATTTAAGTCTATTAAATCCATCAGTGTGTTTCTACATGATATATTCCATTGCTTTTACTTTTATTCATTCATTCATTAAAGAGAGTGTGTGTGTGCGTGTGTGTATGTGTGTGTGTGTACTACAAGGTGCCAAGCACTACGAGAGGCAATAAGACTATTTATTTTGAGACAAGAAAGACACAGCCCCTGTCCTCGTGGAGTTCCTATCCTGGTGGGGGATTGAGAATATGTTAGACGTTTACTGAAAAGCCACACAAGTGTGTGTAAGCTACTAAAGGATAGAGGCTACAGAGGGAAGGACCCAGTCTAGGAGCGCTTTCATAGAAGGGTTAGGTCTAGTTAGGGAAGTCAGGGGAAGCTTTCCTGGGGAAGTGGTGACTGAGCTAAGAATGATAAAGAGGACTTAGGTAGTGGGCTAAGAGCATTACAGGCAGTGGAAAGAGCCGGTGCAAAGGTCCTGCTCATGGGCAAGCATAGGCAACAGGAAGGACTGAAAGAATGTAGGACATGGTCCACATCCTCAGAGGGGCCTGGTGTAAGTGAAGGCGGAAGGTTGAAGGGTGGGAAGTGGGGGATGCTGACCACGCAGGGCCAGTAAGTCCATGGTAAGGAGTTGTGTCTCCTTCCTAAGATCTATGGGAAATCACTGAAGGTGTCATCTTTGACAACCACATTACTTTTACCTCCAAACATCCAATCTCATAACAAGTCCTAACAATTTTGCTTTCGAAATATCTCTTCAGTCTATCCACTTCAATCCATCCACTTCTGTTCGTCATTACCAACACTTCCTCAGCCCATTCTATCATCATTTCTGTCTGGACTAGGGGAATAGCATCCTCAATGATCTATTTGCACCTACTGTTGCCCCACTCCAATCCCTTCCTGCACAGTTACGGGGAGACACGCCTGACCTTGATACCATTTGATGACACAGAAAACACTGAAAGAGGACCAGTTTGTTTTTCATTAGTCTTGTTCTTGAGAGGTTGTGGAGTGGGCAGTTCATGAGTTTAATCTTGGACCTGCTGAGTTTTAAATATCCCTGGGATGTCCTAGAGAAGAAGCCAAGCAGGAGGTGTCTGTTAGGTAGATATCTTCTGCCTCCCCATCTAGAGCCACTCTCCACCCATCTCTACGCTGATCCCTGCCCGGAGACATTAACGTGTGTGGGATGTCAAGATTCCATGTATCCCCAGCGCCTGCTCCCGTGTGCGCTGCCTTCTAGTTGCGTTCAGCCCATAGGAGGTACATGAGGGAAGAAGCGTGAAGGCTGAGTATTTACTCGATACGATATACATCCTGCATCATCTCTTCCTCTTCCCCACCTCCTCCTCTTTCCACCCTGCCTCCTTCAAACCCTCCTCCTCTGCCTCCTGCGCCTCCTGCTCTTCTTCCTCCCACGTCTTCCTCTTTTTTTCTCTCTCGAATCCAGTAATCATTTCCACCTCCTCCTTTTTCAAAAAACTAATTAATTAATTTTTGGCTGCATTGGATCTTTGCTGCGCCCGGGCTTTCTCTAGTCGCGGCAAGTGGGGGCTACTCTTCGTTGCAGTGAGTGGGCTTCTCATTTCGGTGGCTTCTCTTGTTGCAGAGCACGGGCTCTAGGTGCCCGGTCTTCAGTAGTTGCGGCCCGCGGGCTCAGTAGTTGTGGCTCGTGGGCTCTAGAGTGCAGGCTGAGTAGTTGTGGCGCACAGGCTCAGTTGCTCCGTGGCATGTGGGATCTTTCCGGACCAGGGCTTGAACCCCTGCACTGGCAGGTGGATTCTTAACCACTGAGCCACCAGGGAAGTCCCTAACCTCCTCCTTTAAGCCTAGGCAGTAAAAGCTCCCTGAGATGCTGGACTACTGTCCTCTGTTGTTTTCCCCAAACCCTTTGCAAATGATCTCTTGACTACAGTCTCCTTAATTACGGTACATTTGAGTGTGCCACCTTTCTCTTTCAGGGATTCTGACTTATACTGATAGGTAAGAAATGCCTGGGGGAGAGTTAAATTTGAGTCACCTGAGTAGAGGTGGTCATTGGAGCCGTGGCTATAAATGTGAATATCTTGGGAGACAGTGTAGAGAAGGAATGGGCCCTGAGGAACTCAAACATGTAATGGCTTTCAGAGGAGGATAATCTTGCAAAGGAATTGGAGAAGTAGCAACCAAAGTGAGGTGAAAAATCAGGGCAGTGTGTGTCATAGAAGTCAAAGGAGGCAAAGGGAAGAAAAAGAGCGTTGGTAGTCAAGATTATCAGTTGGTCCTGCAAAGTCATTGGATTTAGTGACTTATACCCTCGTGAATCTGTTACATATTTTCTGTGCTCCCTCTGAATAATGATTTAAATTTTTTTACATTAACTTATCTATAATTTATCTTAGGTAAATACAGTCAAATTTGTTTTAGAACGTATTTTAAGGTAAAAATTAACTACCCTTCCTTAACCATTATTCCAACATTATTTATGTTCTACTTTCTCTATTACCATTATTTCCTCCAACATTCACTGTTTCTAAAAATATAAAGAGATGTTTGAGCACTTTCTACTAGATGTTTAAGAGCTTTCTATTTGACTGTATCATAGTGGTTCAATGGTTGTCGCTTTAGCATTCATTTTAAAATTGATCCATTAGAACAAGTCTAACCTCTTAATTTTAATTTTCAGAATTCTATTATCAATAGCCCCATTTATTCTTCCAGATAAACTCTATATTTTTTTAACATCTTTATTAGAGTATAATTGCTTTACTATGGTGTGTTAGTTTCTGCTTTATAACAAAGTGAATCAGTTATACATATACATATGTCCCCACATCTCTTCCCTCTTGCATCTCCAGATAAACTTTAGAACCATCTTATCAATTAAAAAAAACTTAAACTTCATTGTGATTTTTTTCAAGACCGTGAGAGATAGATGGCCAACCAGAGTTCCTAAGGTTCAGTGTATGTAACTGCTGCCGCCGCTTAAGCCTGCCAAAGCAGTGGTACGGCTACTGCCCTTGTATTTGCTACCTCTAGAAACATTCTTGCCAGTAGTGGCAGCAGCGGGACTCAATTACCCTCTTTTCGCACTCCCTCCAGAAGCTCCAGATGGCGTCTTCCGTGGGCAACGTGGCCGACAGCACAGACCCAACGAAACGTATGCTTTCCTTCCAAGGGTTAGCAGAGTTGACACATCGAGCCTATCAGGCGGGAGATTTTGAGGCAGCTGAGAGACACTGCATGCAGCTCTGGAGACAAGAGCCAGACAATACTGGTGTACTTTTATTACTTTCATCTATACACTTCCGGTGTCGAAGGCTGGACGGATCTGCCCACTTTAGTACTCTGGCAATTAAAAAGAACCCTCTTCTGGCAGAAGCCTATTCGAATTTGGGGAATGTGTACAAGGAAAGCGGGCAGTTGCAGGAAGCAATCGAGCATTACCGGCATGCGTTGCGTCTCAAACCAGATTTCATCGATGGTTATATTAACCTGGCAGCCGCTTTGGTAGCAGCAGGCGACATGGAAGGGGCAGTACAAGCTTACGCCTCCGCTCTTCAGTACAATCCTGATCTGTACTGTGTTTGCAGTGACCTGGGGAACCTGCTCAAAGCCCTGGGTCGCTTGGAAGAAGCCAAGGCATGTTATTTGAAAGCAATTGAGACGCAACCGAACTTTGCAGTAGCTTGGAGTAACCTTGGCTGTGTTTTCAATGCACAAGGGGAGATTTGGCTTGCAATTCATCACTTTGAAAAGGCTGTCACCCATGACCCCAATTTTCTGGATGCTTATATCAATTTAGGAAATGTCTTCAAAGAGGCACGGATTTTTGAACGAGCTGTGGCAGCTTACCTTCGTGCCCTAAGCTTGAGTCCAAATCATGCAGTGGTACATGGCAGCCTGGCTTGTGTATACTATGAGCAAGGCCTGATAGATCTGGCAATAGACACCTACAGGCGAGCTATTGAATTGCAACCACACTTCCCGGACGCTTACTGCAACCTAGCCAACGCTCTCAAAGAGAAGGGCAGTGTTGCCGAAGCAGAAGATTGTTATAATACAGCTCTGTGGCTGTGTCCCACCCATGCAGACTCTCTGAATAACCTAGCCAATATCAAGCGAGAACAGGGAAACATTGAAGAGGCAGTTCGCTTGTATTGTAAAGCATTAGAAGTCTTCCCAGAGTTTGCTGCTGTCCATTCAAATTTAGCAAGTGTATTGCAGCAGCAGGGAAGAGTGCAGGAAGCTCTGATGCATTATAAGGAGGCTATTCGAATCAGTCCTACCTTTGCTGAGGCCTACTGTAATATGGGAAACACTCTAACGGGGATGCAGGATGTTCAGGGAGCCTTGCAGTGTTATACACGTGCCATTCAGATTAACCCTGCATTTGCGGATGCCCACAGCAATCTGGCTTCCATTCACAAGGATTCAGGGAATATTCCAGAAGCAATTGCTTCTTATCGCACTGCTCTGAAGCTTCAACCTGACTTTCCTGACGCTTATTGTAATCTGGCTCATTGCCTGCAGATTGTCTGTGACTGGACAGACTATGATGAGCGCATGAAGAGGTTGGTCAGCGTTGTGGCTGACCAGTTAGAGAAGAACAGGTTGCCTTCTGTGCAGCCTCATCACAGCATGTTATATCCTCTTCCTCACGGCGTCAGGAAGGCTATTGCCGAGAGGCATGGGCACCTCTGCCTGGATAACATCAATGTCCTTCACAAACCACCGTATGAACATCCAAAGGACTTGAAGCTCAGTGATGGTCGACTGCGTGTAGGATACGTGAGTTCTGACTTTGGGAACCATCCTACTTCTCATCTTATGCAGTCTATTCCAGGCATGCACAATCGTGATAAATTTGAGGTATTCTGTTATGCCCTGAGCCCAGATGATGGCACAAACTTCCGAGCGAAGGTGATGGCAGAAGCCGATCATTTCGTTGATCTTTCTCAGATTCCATGCGATGGAAAAGCAGCTGATCGCATCCATCAAGATGGTATACACATCCTCGTAAATATGAATGGTTATACCAGGGGTGCTCGAAATGAACTCTTTGCTCTCAGGCCAGCTCCTATTCAGGCAATGTGGCTGGGGTACCCTGGGACTAGTGGCGCGCTTTTCATGGATTATATCATCACTGATCGGGAAACTTCACCTGCTGAAGTTGCTGAGCAGTATTCTGAGAAACTGGCTTATATGCCCCATACTTTCTTTATTGGTGATCATGCTAATATGTTCCCTCACCTGAAGAAAAAAGCAGTCATCGATTTTAAGTCCAATGGGCACATTTATGACAATCGAATTGTGCTGAATGGCATCGACCTCAAAGCATTTCTTGATAGTCTACCAGACGTGAAAATTGTCAAGATGAAATGTCCTGATGGAGGAGACAAAGCAGACAGCAGCAATATAGATCTTAATATGCCTGTCATTCCTATGAATACGACTGCAGAAGCAGTTATGGAAATGATTAACAGAGGACAAATTCAGATAACAATTAATGGATTCAGTATTAGCAATGGACTGGCAACTACCCAGATCAACAATAAGGCTGCCACTGGAGAGGAGGTTCCCCGTACCATTATTGTAACCACACGTTCTCAGTACGGGTTACCGGAAGATGCCATTGTGTACTGTAACTTTAATCAGCTATATAAAATTGACCCATCTACTTTGCAGATGTGGGCAAATATTCTGAAGCGTGTTCCCAATAGCGTACTGTGGCTGTTGCGTTTCCCAGCAGGAGAACCTAATATTCAACAGTACGCGCAAAATATGGGCCTTCCCCAGAACCGTATCATTTTTTCACCTGTTGCTCCTAAAGAGGAACATGTTCGGAGAGGCCAGCTGGCTGATGTCTGCTTGGACACTCCACTCTGTAATGGACACACCACAGGGATGGATGTCCTTTGGTCGGGGACACCCGTGGTGACTATGCCAGGAGAGACTCTTGCTTCCCGAGTTGCAGCTTCCCAGCTCACCTGTTTAGGCTGTCTTGAGCTTATTGCTAAAAATAGACAAGAGTATGAAGACATAGCTGTGAAACTGGGAACTGATCTAGAATACCTGAAGAGAATTCGTGGCAAAGTCTGGAAGCAGAGAATATCTAGCCCTCTGTTCAACACCAAACAATACACACTGGAACTAGAGCGCCTCTATCTACAGATGTGGGAGCATTATGCAGCTGGCAACAAACCTGATCACATGATGAAGCCTGTTGACGTCACTGAGTCGGCCTAAATAATGACTGTGTGCGCAGGAGAATTACCCCTGTACCTGAGCCTCAACCTTCTGGGGGAAAGGGAACTAGATACGTTACTTTGTACTTACCTTTGTAGCAATATCATGTTGCAGATGGGTGACAGACAGTGATAACAGATAGCACAGCCAGACTTGCTTCCTGCATGATCATGACAGGGAGAGACACAAGAGATGGGAGACTGCTGTTCCACAAGGAGTCTCCGTAGAATTTTGCGGCAGCCAGGTGTTGCCTAAGTCTGGAAGGTCTGATCTCCCTTGGTCTTCCATGGGATGGGTGGTTAGTGTGGAGGGGAGATAGAGATTGCCCAGTCTTCTGAATTAAGTTTTTCTTTATATTTGGGGTATTGGAGCTATTAAAAATGTTTGGTTTCAGGTTTTATTCATGTGACGTGTATATGATTCTTTTGAGATAAGGTTTTAAGCTAAAATATTCCTTGTTTTAGTTTCTGAACTCTACAGACAAATGGGGACTTTGCTGGTGTAGTCTTTTTATAGGTTTTATAAACCACTTGAGCCTATATCAGTCATTTTAGTGTCTGACATGTTTGGAACTATCAGTGCTTTGTTGGTTTATGGCTTAAATTCTTTTTCTGGTCCGTTTCCTTCTTCCCTTCCCCCCACTTTAAACATTTTCCTGTATCTTGGCTAACAAAAAACCAAGTCTGATTCAAAACCTCCCAGAGTGTTTCTCTTAAACACATCATCTGGTGCCAAATGAAGATTCTTAGGAGTGATTATTAATTATGAAGGGCACAGTTGTGGTACTGTCACTGATGATAATAATAATGGATTTTTGGCCTAGAGTTTTGACCTATTGCACCAGTGTTTTACCGTTGACTGCCCCTCTGTGCTGCTTCCAAAAGTGATAGTGTGTGATCAGATTTTTACTTTCACTTCTAAAGTTTGTTCTTTTTTTTAAAGTGAGTCCTGTTCTTCCTTTTTCTTTCAGCAGAAATGAAATCCCAGGTAAGTACAAGTATTCAAATATTTGATCAGTAAGTCCCAGTTATCTCCAGTGCATTAAATAACTTTCATCAAAAAACATGTTATAGGTAAAAAGCTCTGGAGGACCAGCTATGTATATGATTATTATGCTTCAGACCTTCTAGGGTGTTACACATAATAACTTGTCTTCTGGACGTGGTCTTGAAGTCTATGGATTCAGCCTCAGTAGTAGCGAACTGCACTGCTACTTGGTTTGGAGTATAAATTAGACTTTAGCCCTCCTGGGGGTTGAGTTTTTGGTATTGAAAACCATAGGAATGAAATTATTGTATTTCAACAAAGGACTGAGGGCTTGAGGCTTAAACAAGCCAACATATGAATATATGTTTTTGTCTTGCTGTACTGCACATATGCTGTCTAGTAACAGATATTTTGTCTGCTAGTAGTGTTCTAGATTCTGTCTTTCCAAAGTGCTGAGGCAGTGCATCTATTCTGTAGTTGCAGCTGATGCCTGAATGTATCCTAGCTGACAAATGATTGATTAAGAAGCACTTGAATTTCGGAAAGATTTGTACTGTTAACCAAAATCTGAGCAAGGAGTCTCAAATGTAATTCTTAGCCAGAATTACATGTTAATGAACGACTTAACAGTGTAAATCAAGGAACATCAGTGTAGGGATTTCTTTTAATTTATTTTTTACCTGCTTGAAAGAATCAGTTAAAGGTTGCCAGCTTGGTTGCAGATGAACGGACGTTTGAAGTTCACCAAACTACTTCATGTGGAATAGGAGAATAGACTTCCAGCGCCCTCAAGGCTGTGACCTTGCAGCCATTTTACATAGCACAGCATCCCCCTAGAGGGATGAACCTTTCCCTGCCCGAAAAGTAGCCGCTCTGGTTGAAGCTTTGCTTATTGTAACAGGCTTTTGTTTCCAGGTAACATGTCTGTGGAAGGCTTAATTCTGAATAGAGATATAGATATTACTGGAAACTAATTGTTTTTTCTATTATACTCTGCTTTATCAAAAAAGTAAAACATTTACATTGTGCTACAGAAATTCAGATGTTGTCTTGCAATCTTTAAACAATAAATGAATGATTTGCCCTGAAAAACAAAAAACAAAAAACTTCTTTGTGATTTTGTTTGGGATTATTTTAATCCTGTAAATTAAATTGGGAAGAAGTTAAATCTTTATTATATTGCCTTTTAGCCAGAAACTTGATAGATAGATAGATAAATCCATTTATCTTCAAATCTCATTTTTAACTCTAATAAAAGTGTAACCATTTTCTTCAAATAATATGTTAATATATTTTGTGAAGGTCGTTTCCAAACATTTTATATTTACATTCTTCTTTCTGATGTTTCTTAGATATTCTTTGCTACTCTTTCTCTGACTTTTTTTGGTATAATAGTAATATATGTTTCTGGTAGAAAAAAATGAGAAGAAATCAAGAAAAAAAACCCTAAGTATAATTCTAATAGTCAACACCCAGATTCCAGTACAGTTAACTTTTTGGTGTACTCACTCAACGCTTTTTCTATTCTTATGTATGTGTATTTTTATATTTCTTATGTAAATGAGGTATCATACTGTTCTGTAACTTCTTTCATCTGCTATACAAGGAACATCTCATGTCAGTGTATGCACTTCATTGCTGGATGCTATTCTGTTATACAGATGTACCTTAATTTATTTAACCAGACCTTTACTGGGGACCTTTGTTGTTGTTTCTAACTTTCCAGCATGAAATCATTCTGTGATAAAGCTCTTTTTACCTCCTCAATTCCAAAGAGCCTTGACATTTTATTAAGTATCGGATATATACAAAAGAATATTTATAAAATAAATGTTTAAGGATAAAAAAAGTAACAATGACATGATCACTTGTGCACCTACTGTCCCATTTAAGACATAGAACATTTAAGCCCCTATGTATCCCTCTCCAATCCCATCCTTCCTAATCATTCTATATATATATATATATATGTGTGTGTGTGTGTGTGTGTGTATGTATATATACATATATATGTATGTATATATGATTTTTGCATGCTTTTGAACTTCATATAATTGGAATTTACCATATGGGTCTTTCTGGGACATACTTTTTCCACTTAATAACATGTTCCTGAGATGCATCCATGTTGTTGCAAATAACTACAGTTTATTCATGTTTATTTCTGTATAGTATTCAATTATATGAATATATCAGAATTTTACTCCATTCTACTGTTGGTGAATATCTTGGTTGTTTCTAGTTTTTGCTCTTACAGATATGCTACTATGAACATCTTGTACCTACCGCCCACTACATGTGTACAAGAGTTTCTCTAGGCCAAACATCAGAGAGTAGAATTGCTGAGTCAAAAGGCATGCATACCTTCAACCTAATAGATAATGCAAATTATCTTCCAAAATGGTTGAAATAAATTGACTCTCCCACAAACACTGTATAAGAATTCAGTGGTTCCACATCTCTAATTCTTGGTATTCCACATTGAAAAATTTCTGTCAAGCTGATGAGATTGAAATAATATGCCACTGTGGTTTTAATTTGCATTTCCCTGATTACAAATGAAGTTGAACATATTTTCATATGTTATTTTACCATTTGTGTTCTCTTTTCAGTGATATGCCCAGTCAAATCTTTTTCCCCTTTAGAATAAATTAGGTTGTAGTTTTCTGAATGGCTTATAGTTTTTGGTCTGGATACTAACCCTTTGTCATATGGGTATAGCAAATACCCTCTCCCAGTGTGTGACTCACCTTTTCACTTCTGTTATGGTATATCTTGATGAACAGAAGTTCTTCATTTTAATGTAGTTCACTTTAATAGTAATTTACTTTACTCTCTATGCTTTTCTGTCTCGCTTCAGAGATTCTTCTCATCCGTTAATTGAAAAGGGCATTTTCTTTTATTACTTTCAAAAAGTTTAAAAACTCTACCTAATTTTGAGTCTTTTAGACACCTAGAATTGATTTTTGGCATGTGGTGTGAGGTAGGGGTTCAGATCCCCTTTTTTCTATACGAATAACCAGTTGTCTCAGCATCAGTTATTTAAAGCTCATACTTTCTCAACTGATTTTCAGTGTCCGTTCTGATACACTTGAGAATCAACGTGCCAAGTTCCACTATCCATTCCTCAATGCCCACCAGTCAAAATAAATACTTTGTTGGGATTTTAAATGTAATAAAAGAAATCTACGGATCAATTGGAAAAGCAATGACAACTTTATAATATTGAATCTTCCTACCCATAAACATAGTATCACTTTCCATTTATTTAAATTTCCTTTGATTTCTCTCAGTCATTTTATGATTTTCTGTATACAGGTCTTACTCATATTTTGTTAAATCTCTTCCTAGGTAATTCATATTTTTGATACTACTGTAAATGGCATCTGTCTTTTTATTACACGTTCTAATTTTTTGTTGCTGGTATATAGAAATGCATTTTTAAAATATTGACCTTATAAGTATCAATTTTACTAAAAAAAAATCTTAATTCTATTTTTCTGTATAGGAAAATTTTTAAAGTGGGGGGAAGGGAAGAAGGAAACGGACAAGAAAAGGAATTTAAGCCATAAACCAACAAAGCACTGATAGTTCCAAACATGTCAGACACTAAAATGACGGATATAGGCTCAAGTGGTTTATAAAACCTATAAAAAGACTACACCAGCAACGTCCCTATCTTTAATATGTATTCTTATGTGTATGTAAAAATCTTATCTCCTGCAGATGACTCCCTAGTTTCTGCCCTCTAATCATTATAAATTGTATATAAATTTTATACTATCTGATATTTCCAACACCTGATTGACTTTTTGTGGGTGATGTGAGTTGCTTGTTATTTTGTTGGGTCTCGCTCATGATGCTTTTCTTTTTTAATTGTGAATTCACATTTCTATGGGAATTATTTGAAGCCTAGATAGAAGGGAGTTCATTTAAAAAGGATTTGCATGTGTTTCTGCCAGATGCTCATGGGTACTACTGAAGGAGGGCCACTCTAAACTAAATTCTCAGCTTGAAGGTTTTCCAGACCACCCAGGTAGCGCAACTCTGGCAACAAAACTCACACGTGAGGGCTAGCTTGTACTTAGAAACTTTCAGGAAAGATTTTTCTTCTCCTTTACCAGCGCCAAATTTTAACATAAGCAAATGTCCTTGTTGTCTGCAATGGGGGCAATTTTATTTCTAGTATACCCTTTCGAGCTTTATGTAGGATTGTCTTTTATGCTGCCCTCTTTGGGCTGGACCTAGGCTTTGTCAACTATCATCCATATTTCACAAGGCTGTGAACACTGGATCTCAAGATCCCCTGATTTGTCAAAAGTCCTCAGTACAAAGGCCATTAGCAGTGCCTGGGTCATCTCACTTGGGCCTTGCTTAGAATTCCTTTTGGCCTTACTTTATTAGCAGGTCACTGATGCATTTAAAAATATATATATTTCTATATTTTATTCATTGTTTTTAGTTATTCTCAATGGGAAGTTTGTGAAGGGCATGTAGTTTGCTAAGCACCCCCCACCTCACTTCAGCTACACCTTCTCATATCCTAGATCTTTCATTTCCAATATCTATTTCACCTCCTAAATCTCAATTTCAAATATCTTCTCTCTATGGCCATCATCTCCTATCTTTGCGTGCCTCTAATTTACCAGTCCCACCTTAACAATTCTCCAGCCCTATTAGGACTCCCAATTCAATCACCCCCAAATATTCACTGGCCATTTACTCAGGTTCTTCCTCATCCACATTAGAGTCTACGCTGGGTCTCTGTGTTGCAAAATACAATAAAAATAGTGCCTTCTGTAGTTGTGCCATGCTATGGTACTGACTTTGTGTTTCATCATCATAATCACTCCTTTATACACACCCTCCATGTCTTTTTTTTCTTTTTTTTTTTTTCTTCGTTCTTCTCTCATCTGATCTGGCACAATTATTGACTGAGTAAACCCGCATTTATCTGCCTACTCTGTACCTAGTTCTGGAGGAAAAGAAGCAACTAGGCTAACTGGTTTCCTTCTAAATGTATGTGGCTTCAGGCTGTAGAGAAATCCTTCTGTATTTCTCTAGTCAGTTCTCTCCACCACCTTTCAAAGCAGCTTCTCTCTGCAAATCCCCAGCCTTCCCTGACCCCAGCCCCCTTTCTCAGTTGATGGCTTCCCTTAGTCCATGGAGACATCCTCATCCACTCACCACCAAACTCCATGCATGTTTAATAGATGCTCATCTTTTCCTCTTGTGACTTCAGATGAACTCTCCATGTTCACATCTAGGGCCATCCTTTCCACTTGTGCACAGGATCCCACCCCCTTTCTCTGCCCTCCACCCCTCACTATCAGTGGTTCTCTGCCATTCTGACTCTCCTCCTGCTCTGAGAATGAACACATCCTGTCAGATTTTTTTTTTCTTAACATAAGAGACAACTTCTTCTGGGAAGATGAAGTTGATGTACTTTCCCATATTCCTCCAGCTAAGTGAAACTAAAACCCTTGGACATTACATATAAAAGAAACATAAGAAGGCTGAAAGGTAGAGAGAGGAAGGCAGATCAGCTAGGGACTTTGAGACCTGAGGAATGACACATGGTTAGTTCCTACCTTGTTTGTTTGTTTACCTCATATATCCCAGACTTGGAGCTGAAGAAGCTAGCAACCTGCAAACGCCAACAGGCACAGACAAAAAAAAAAAAAACAAAAAAAAAACAACCTTCAACCAAAGCCTGGTCTGCTTAGCCAGAGAACCAGGAATAGGTCAGCCTAGTGAAATAGAAAACTTTTAGAATTATCTAAGCAGCTCTACTCCAGCCAAAAACCACAGAAAAAAAAAAAAACAAACAAAAACTGTGGCCCCACTCCCACCCATGCCAGCCAAGTCCTAGAGGGGAGACTAGACTTCAGCCTTCCGCTAGGCTGTACCAAGGCACCCCAACACACCTGCCAAGGTGGCGGCAGAGAAGGATACATAGGGAGCTGGGATTTTCATCCCCAACAGGCATGAATGATACACACTCTCCTCCCTCCCCTCTCCACAGTACCAGTGGAGACCACACGGGGAGCCTGGACTTCCACCCCCACTGGCAGTAACAAGGCCTCTCTCCCCATCCCAGATGGGGTACTGCCAGAGAAGGCCTAGGGGAGCTTCAGGGCTTTTGCCACCACCCGGCGGTAACGAGGCACTTCTGCCCCTCCCATCCAGGAAGGCATCCGTGAAGGCCTCGTGAGAAGCTGGCACTCCCACACCTGCCCAGCAGTAATGAGGAGCTCACAGCTGTAAGAGAGCGTACACTTTGCCTTCTAGGTCACTGTGTAACCCCAGTGCCTGGAATGACAGGGGCTAGTTGCATGATCTCGCTCAAATCACTCATCCCTTCGGTGTCGCAATTTGTTCCTCTGTAAAATGAGAATGAAAATAATAGCATCTACCTGTAGGTTGCTGTGAGGATTAAATGAGTCCATACATATAAAGCTCCTAGAATAGAAAGTGTTAGCCATTGCTGCTGCTGCTGGCATTGTCATTATTCATTCCTTACTTATTTATGTGCCTCTTAAAATATAGCTTTAGCCGTATCCCAGGAGTTTTGATTTGTAGTGTTTTCATTATTTTTATTTTCTAAATATTCTATGATTGCAATCATATTTCCCCTTTTGTGCCCAAGAGATATAGAGAAGGGTATTTTTGAATTTCCATGTGGGTGGGAAAGTTTTGTTTAAATGTTTCTAATTTATAGTTTTATTGCTCTGTGGTCAGAGAATGTCTGTGCACTTTGTGCTTTAGGAGATTTGTTGATGTTTTCTTTATAGTCTAGTAGATGATCTATATTAAAAAATAAGTTCTTCAATTAAAATAGTTTTTCCCCTTTTCCTCATTGTGAAGGATACATCTTATCCCTAGCCTAAAAGCTGGAGACATACTTTCCAACACACCAAACTAGACATTTAAATGAAATAAAAGCTCCAATCATGTTGAGTTAACATGCTTTATTCCCATTCAATTTGCAGTAAGCACAGATTGCAAAGTTCCCCAGAGGGAGAGAAATGGGAGCAGGCATACTCAGACTTCAGGTGTGATTTGTTAGTTGTTCTTCTGCTGCCTCTTTTCTCCCTCTAATTTTGTCTTGTAAAGAAGGCATTTAATTCTAGTTGTAGCAGATTGTAATTTCCATAAGTGGCCACAGCAATATTTCTGACCCCACACGCTGTTCCAGGACCTTGCCACTTCCCGTCAAGAGGTGAAGTCTATTCCCTTCCCCTTGAACTGGGGTAGAACTTTATGACTGCCCCAACAAAAAGAGGATGGGGTGGATGTCATGTTGCATGCCTTCCCAGCTGGGCCATAAATGGCAATAGAGCCTCTGCCTGACTGTCTTGTGATGCCCTCTTGGAAGCCAGTCACCATGTTGTGAGGAAGCTCAGGCTACATAGAGAGGCTGCTTGTAGGTGCTGAGGTCCCAGCGAGAGCCACCATCAGTCAGCAGACATGTGAGTGAGCGAGTGAGTGAGTCTTCAGGGGATCTTAGCCCCAAGTCATCTCCACAGCCCCTGTCTGAATTGTGACCCACAGACCCAATAAGCATTATAAACAGTTGTTTTACCTCATTGATTTGTAGGGTAATTTGGTCCTCAGCTATAGTAACCCTATCTCTAAGGATACAGTGACCCCAGCTAATCAGACAATTCCAACTAGAAGGTGGGTGTTATAATGAGAAAAACATGAGACTAGGACCTGGGAGACCTAGGTCATAGGCCGGATTAACTCATAATTGACCTTAGGACCTTGAACATATCATGTAACCTTTCTGAGTCCTAACATTTGAACCTTTTAGGCCCCTTCAAGTTCTACCATTAATTAAGGCCTTGATAGAGAACAATATGAAAAGGTTTCATATTGGAAATACTCGATCTCTTGAGAGACTGCGTATCTATATGTAATCAATGACATTCTTGGTTTTACAGTTAACTCTCACAGGGAAATCTTATTTCCCTCCTTTCCAAACTATGGGAAAATTTTTCCAAAGTATTGACAGCAGAGAATAGGGTCATTTTTTATCAACCGAATTTTAGCATAAAATAAATTAGAAAGCTGGCTGGGCCTTTGCTGCAAGACGTGGGCTCCCCAGTCTCAGTTCATGGTAATATAGTAACCACTGCTTAGATTCTCGACTTTTATATTGTTCAGTCATCTTTGCCTGCTATTTTGGGTGTTCTTTGCTAGTTACCCGGTGACTTGCTGCCAGAATATGCTTACAGAGATTTTACTGTCTCTCTCTAGATTCAGCAGTTTGAGAACGTTAAATGTGCCTTGCAAAGCTAAATCTGCTATGGGATATATAAGGCTGGTCTCTCATCAGTTGTAATTCTCTGGTAGTTGCATTGTTAAGAGGAGTCATCTATTATTCCACATACTACATTCCAGAAGAAGCTAAAGCAAGTGTTTAATGCATGCTTTCCAGGGCACAATACTGCACAGTCCCTAGAGTGTGATGACTTGGGACAGCTGCCCCAAGTCAATATTCAGGGGACCCAGCCATGCTGGCAGCTTGTCAGTGACTCAAGGAGCACCAGCTGGGGCCCTGTAACATGCTTGTACCACGCTCACAGAGAAACAGTTTTTTTTTTTTTTGAAATAAATTTATTTATTTATTATTTATTTTTGGCTGCGTGGGGTCTTCGTTGCTACGCGTGAGCTTTCTCTAGCTGTGGAGAGCGGGGGCTACTCTTTGTTGTGGTGTGTGGGCTTCTCATTGTGGTGGCTTCTCTTGTTGTGGAGCCCAGGCGTTAGCCATGCGGGCTTCAGTAGTTGTGGCACGTGGGCTCAGTAGTTGTGGCACATGGGCTCAGTTGCTCTGCGGCGTGTGGGATCTTCCCAGACTAGGGCTCAAACCCGTGTCCCCTGCATTGGTAGGCGGATTCTTAACAACTGCGCCACCAGGGAAGTCCTGAGAAACACTCTTCACTTGCCTCCCTTTCCTGGAGTCACCAGAATCACCGCCTATTCCCTTTGTACCCCAGCGTTCCCACCACAGAACAAGGTTAGTAGGTTACCTTCTGATATGAATTGTATCCTCCCTGTGAAGCAGTTGTTTCCTACGTCTGTTTAGGACACTTGCATTTTGTTATTTTAATGATGTGATATCATTAAATATTACATAAATTGATGAAATATGAAGACAATAGAGTTGTTTCTAGTGAACAAGTCAAAAGCTTCCTAAAGTGTGAGCGATATAGCTGCAAAAGATTGTGGGAAAAACTCTAGAAGAATTCTGCACTCAGATCGCTTCCCCTTTATCTATAAGTTTTCATTCTCCTTTAAAGACACCCATACTTTACATCTCAGTTAATGATATGGATGTTCTTTTTTTTTTTTATACTAATTTTTTTTTTTTAATTTTTATTTATTTATTTATTTATTTATTTATGGCTGTGTTGGGTCTTCGTTTCTGTGCGAGGGCTTTCTCTAGTTGTGGCAAGCGGGGTCCACTCTTCATCGCGGTGCGCGGGCCTCTCACTGTCGCGGCCTCTCTTGTTGCGGAGCACAGGCTCCAGACGCGCAGGCTCAGTAATTGTGGCTCACGGGCCCAGCCGCTCTGCGGCATGTGGGATCTTCCCAGACCAGGGCTCGAACCCGCGTCCCCTGCATTGGCAGGCAGACTCTCAACCACTGCGCCACCAGGGAAGCCCATATGGATGTTCTTTATTCAAGAGTGATGCCCTGTGCTCAAAAGCCTTGCTCCTATGTCAAAAGATTGGGCAACGTCTATATGCTTGTTTTCAGTTAAACAAAACGTTTTTGGAAATTTTCATTTTTTGACTTGTTACTTTAACCTTTTTTTTTTCTTAATTTATTAATTTATTTATGGCTGTGTTGGGTCTTCGTTTCTGTGCGAGGGCTTTCTCTAGTTGAGGCAAGTGGGGGCCACTCTTCATCGCAGTGCCCGGGCCTCTCATTATCGCGGCCTCTCTTGTTGCGGAGCACAGGCTCCAGACGCGCAGGCTCAGTAGTTCTGGCTCACGGGCCTAGTTGCTCCGCGGCATGTGGGATCTTCCCAGACCAGGGCTTGAACCCGTGTCCCCTGCATTGGCAGACAGATTCTCAACCACTGCGCCACCAGGGAAGCCCCTAACCTACTTTTTAACACAGCAACACATGCTCCTGAGCAATAATTTGGCTTGAACTGTACATAAATTCAGCTCATCTCTACTTTCTGTTTCATCACAACAAATAAAGAACTGTGCAGACTGCCCTTTCCTGCTGCCAAACTACAAACTGCCACTTTGTGATTTTGTTTTCACATCAAGGATACTCTTCAGCTTTAGCCAGATCCCCCCAAGCCATTTCCCCCTCACTTTCCAGATTAATTCTAGAGGAATGAGATCTATTCCAGCCCCCACAAACCTCACTGGGATGGTTCTAAGTTCATTTACACAGGGAATCCTCTGCTACTTACCCAAATCTCAAAAGCTCCCCTACCCCTTGCCCCAGGCAATTCCCTAGTACAGCACCTGGTTCCTTCTCTTCTTTGCTTCAACCAGTGTTTATTGGGCACCTATCACATGTCAGGCTCAGCGCCAGGTACTAGGTGGGCTGTAGTGAATAAAATGTGTTTACTTTATATTGTCAACAACAGGTATGTAGTATGCGCAGAAGAGCAGTAGCTACGTCTTTTTGTCTTGTTGTTTTAATGGATAAATTGGTAAACTAATGAAGGAGAATTTCCGTAGCACTTTTGACTTTGGAAATTGTTAGTGTATGTCATTATGTATGCATTTAGATATGGTATGTATTTATTTGCATTTCTGTGGAAATTAAAAGGGCATGTAATACTTTAGTTTAACCCAGGGGCTAACAAACTTTTTCTGTAAGGGGGTCAGAGAGTAGATATTTTTGGTTTTGTGTCACAGGGTGTCTTTCACAACTACTAAAGTAAGTAAGCTGTTACAGCATAAACACAGTCATAGATAATACATAAATGAATGGGAGTGGCTGGGTTCCAATACAATTTTATTTATAAAAACAGGCAGTAGCCAGAGTTTGCTGACCCCTGGAATCTATTAAAATACCTTACTGCTGCTCCTATTAGCAATTAAACTTGCTTAAGCCTCTTCCCTTTAAAAAAAAAAAAAAAATCCAAGTCCCACATCACTGCAAGAAGTTGTCTTGTACACACCATCTCTACCTCCCCACCTCTCATTCACCTCCAGTGCTAGACAGTCTGACCTCTGTGCTCACCGCCCACTGAAATTGCTCTTATCAAGGTCACCAACAATCTAGGCAACAGAACCCAACAACACATTAAAAGGATCATACACTATGATAAAGTGGGATTTATCCCAGGGATGCAAGGATTCTTCAATAAACGCAAATCAATGTGATACACCATATTAACAAATGGAAGAATAAAAACCATATGATCATCTCAATAGATGCAGAAGAATCTTTTGACAAAATTCAACACCCATTTATGATAAAAACTCTCCAGAAAGTGGGCATAAAGGGAACCTACCTCAACATCATAAAGGCCATATATGACAAACCCACAGCAAACATCATTCTCAGTGGTGATAAGCTGAAAGCATTTCCTCTAAGATCAGGAACAAGACAAGGATGTTCACTCTCGCCACTCTTACTCAACATAGTTTTGGAAGTCCTAGCCACGGCAATCAGAGAAGAAAAAGAAATAAAAGGAATACAAATGGGAAAAGAAGAAGTAACACTGTCACTGTTTGCAGATGACATGATACTATACATAGAAAACCCTAAAGATGCCACCAGGAAACTACTAGAACTAATCAATGAATTTGGTAAGGCTGCAGGATACAAAATCAATGCACAGAAATCTCTTGCATTCCTATACACTAACAACGAAAAATCAGAAAGAGAAATTAAGGAAACAATCCCACGGACCTGTGCAACAAAAAGAGTAAAATACCTAGGAATAAACCTACCTAAGGAGCAAAAGACCTATACTCAGAAAACTATAAAACACTGATGAAAGAAATCAAAGATAACATAAACAGATGGAGAGATATACCATTCTACTGAATTGGAAGAATCAATATTGTGAAAATGACTATACTACCCAAAGCAATCTACAGGTTCAGTGTAATCCCTATCAAATTACCAATGGCATTTTTCACAGAACTAGATCAAGAAATTTTACAATTTGTATGGAAATGCAAAAGACCCCAAATAGCCAAAGCAATCTTGAGAAAGAAAAATGAAGCTGGAGCAATCAGGCTTCCTGACTTCAGACTATACTACAAAGCTACAGTAATCAAGACAGTATGGTACTGGCACAAAAACAGAAATATAGATCAGTGGAACAAGATAAAAAGCCCAGAGATAAACCCACGCACCTATAGTCACCTTATCTTTGACAAAGGAGGCAAGAATATAACATGGAGAAAAGACAGCCTCTTCAATAAGTGGTGCTGGGAAAAATGGACAGCTACACGTAGAAGAATGAAATTAGAACACACCCTAACACCATACACAAAAGTAAACTCAAAATGGATTAAAGACCTAAATGTAAAGCCAGACAGTATAAAACTCTTAGAGAAAAACATAGGCAGAACACTCTGTGATATAAATCATAGCAAGATCCTGTTTGACCCACCTCCTAGAGTAAGGGAAACAAAAACAAAAATAAACAAATGGGACCTAATGAAACTGAAAAGCTTTTGCACAGCAAAGGAAACCATAAACAAGACGAAAAGACAAGCCTCAGAATGGGAGAAAATATTTGCAAATGAAGCAACTGACAAAGAATTAATCTCCAAAACATACAAGCAGCTCATGCAGCTCGGTATCATAAAAACAAACAAGCCAGTCCAAAAATGGGCAGAAGACCTAATAAACAGACATTTTTCCGAAGAAGACATACAGATGGCCAACAAATGCATGAAAAGATGCTCAACATCACTAGTCATTAGAGAAATGCAAATCAAAACCACAGTGAGGTATCACCTAAAAATCTACAAACAATAAATGCTGGAGAGGGTGTGGAGAAAAGGGAACCCTCCTGCACTGTTGGTGGGAATGTAAATTGATACAGCCACTATGGAGAAGAGTATGGAGGTTCCCTAAAAAACTAAAAAGAGAAATACCATATGACCCAGCAATCCCACTATTGGGCACATGCCCTGAGAAAACCATAATTCAAAAAGATACACGTACCACAACGTTCACTGCAGCACTATTTACAATAGCCCGGACATGGAAGCAACCTAAATGTCCATCAACAGATGACTGGATAAAGAAGATATGGCACATATATACAACGGAATATTAGCCATAAAAAGGAACGAAATTGAGTTATTTGTAGTGAGGTGGATGGACCCAGAATCTGTCATACAGAGTGAAGTAAGTCAGAAAGAGAAAAACAAATACCGCATGCTAACGTATATGTATGGAATTTATCAAAGCAGTACTGATGAACCTAGTGGCAGGGCAGGAATAAAGACGCAGACGTAGAGAACAGACGTGAGGGCATGGGGGGGAAGGGGAAGCTGGGATGAAGTGACAGAGCAGCATTGACGTATATACCCTACCAAATGTAAAATGGATGGCTACCGGGAAGCAGCTACATAGCACAGGGAGATCAGCTCAGTGCTTTGTGATCACCTAGAGGGATGGGATAGGGAGGGTGGCTCAAGAGGGAGGAGATATGGGGATATATGTATACATATAGCTGATTCAGTTTGTGGTACAGCATAAACTAACACACATTGTAAAGCATTTATACTCCAATAAAGATGTTAAAAAATAATAAGTTTAAAATTGTGCACCATTCTGAGTAGTGTGATGAGAACCATCCTGCTTCATCCAGCCCGGGACGTGAATCATCCCTTTCTCCAGCATATCCCACCTGTTAAGTCACTTAACTAGCTGTCTCAGTTATTGAATTGACTGTCTTGGTATCATAGTGTTTGTGTGTAAATAACAACTATTTTACTTAATAATGGCCCAAAGCACCAGAATAGTGATGCTGGCAATCTGGATATGCTAACGTGAAGCTGTAAAGCGTTCCCTTGAAGTGAAAATGTCCAAGTTCTCAACTTAATAAAGGAAGAGAAAAAATTAAATGCTCTGGTTGCTAAGATCTATGGTAAGAACAAATCTTTTATCTGTGAAACTGTGAAGAAGGAAAAAGAAATTTGGCTTGCTTTGCTGTTGCACCTCAAACTGCAAAAGTTAGGGCCACGGTGTGTTATAGGTACTAAGTTAAAATGGAAAAGGCATTATATTTGCATAAGATACTTTGAAAGAGACCATGTTCACATAACTTTGATTACAGCATATACTTATAACTTTTATTTTGTTATTAATTGTTGTTAATCTCTTAATGTGCCTAATTTATAAAATAAACTTTATCATAAGTATGTATGTATAAGAAAAACATAGGATACACAGGGTAAAATACTATCTGCAGGTTTAGGCATTCAACCGGAGGTCTTGAAGCATATCCCCTGTGGATAAGGGAGGTCTATACTATTTATATATTCAACACAATAAATTGTTTCTTATTTCATGATTACAGTTGTGATTAGAATATGTATTTAGTTTTTAACTGATCACAGTATTTCTCTACTAATTATTACAAAATTACCTCAATTCAAGTAGATCAAACAAGAGGATACCTTATCAATTAGAAACATACATTAGTATACTCAAACAATCCTTGAATTTACAAGAGCTTAAATAATAAAATTTAATAAAAAGTTAATAGCAGCAATAAAATTGCTAAAATAAATATTCTAAAGTATGAAAGAAAATCAATTAAATAAATACTTATCATCATTACTTAAGCTAAACAGGCATCAGGAAAATAGTAATTTCACATGTAGTGAAACCAGGTAACCACTACCACTAAATAAAACTTGCTGAATGTCTACTACTATATATGAAAAGCACTGTTCCGTGTACCAAGAGGAATTACAAAATCAGTTTCAGACTGTCCTCAAGGAATTTACATTCTGGTTGAGGGAGATACAATACGTATAATTAAACTATAATATAAAGTGGTATATTATGGCACATGCACACCAATGAAGGACAGGAAGCAAACAATGCAAAAAATAAATGAGGCTGCAGATAGCTAGAATGATGTACTCCAACTACATCAAGGGAAACTTTCAAGTAATAAGACTCTTACCATGCCACTTATAATCCTGTTGCTAACATCGCCTACTTAAATATTTGAGGATAAAATAGAGAATAACTAAATTCAGCAATAAAATATGATGGTTAGAAAAAAATCACATCTATTTCCAGTACTATCATCATTGTTAGGACCAGAAACTGACTCCTCATGTAGCATTCTGTAAAAAGCCTTGCTCATTATATCCATCTACAGGTTGTACTTTCCCCCTCCAATTCCCCTCCCTGATGAGGGAGCAGTGGTAGGCCTGGGGTTCCTCTGGGGTTCCTACTGAGGACTATACAATATAATTATTGCTTTCTAACAGCCAATTGGAAATTTAACTTTAAAGTGATAATAGTATAATAGGTTTAAAAACAAGGAGCTGTATTAGATAACTCTGCATCTGAATAGCATACAAGGCATTACTCTAAATAGGCAAAACTGCTTAATATCTACCTGCCAGAGCACTGTAATATGATGTTAAACTAATTGTTCCCAACAATTTTTACTTTAGTAGCAGTGACTGAAGATTGACTGGTTAGTGAGTTTGGAAATCCGATGGATTAAGAAGCTCACTTGAAGGAGAAAATTAACAAAGTTAAGTGGAATTTCTGCAAATTAAAAAAAAGTTATTATTAGAAACTTTAAGAACTTTAGCTACAGAGAAATATGAAACAAGCCACTATGCCTTCTAAACCAACCTTACCAGTCGGTAAAGAGGATGCAATATCTTTGAGTGACATAATGTAGCCATACAGAATGTAAACTAACACACGTAATAAAAAGCGCTCACATTCTTTTCTTGGACTTTAACACACTCCAACCTTTTTCATAGGTTCAGTGTGCATAAGTAACTAAAAAATAAAAATTGTTGATTCTCTGTGTTTAGCTCTCAAGAAAGATTATTCGCCAAAGCTTTCCATTAAACACTGATTATACAAGCAAAGCACATCTAAACCTAAGAAAGCATTTAAACCTTTTGAAAAAGAGCTATTATTCCTTCAACTACTGTGTAAAGACTATAACTGCATGAAACTTAGCCATTGTAACACCACCACCAAGAAGAAACTGCTTCTTACTTTATTCAAAGTTGATTACCACTCTGAAGAATCCTCAAGCCATACATGTATTACAACTCTAAAGAATCCTCAAGCCATACAATTCAGCAAAATGCTTAAGACAACTAAGTAACAAATACCAATTTTTCCAGACCTTTCTACATAGAACTCGCATTAAATAACTAGTTTTACATAAAAATATCACATTGTTAGTCAGTAGTATCAAAACACACATGGATAATGATATTTTGTCCTGATTTTAAGTTCCTAAAGTGTGTAAAATCTTTTGATGTTTTAACAATTATGTTCAAAAAGAAGCAGCCATTAAATCCCATAATGTGTACGTGTGTGTGTATGCCTTAAACCACCTAGTATTGATTAGAAAAATGTTAAAGAATGGTTAAAAAAAAAAAAAGGCAATACTTTTTAGTCAGCACAGTGTCAACATCTGGGCATGTCTGAGAAGTAACAGCAAAAGCTTTCGAATACAGTGTATCACCCAGAAATTAGATCTTGGGAGATCCTAGAACAAAAAGGCTCAAGGCCCTCAGGCATAGGTAGAACTAAGCAATGGATCTCAAAGATGGGATCCTGAGATGTGGCTCTCTGCATAAGCATCACCAGGCAGCTTGTTAAAAATGCACGTTACTGGGCCACACTCCCAGAGATCCTAATTTAGTAGCTATAGGGTGGAACCAGGTATCAACATATTTTTTTTAATTTTTCTTTTCTCTCTTTTTTAAAAAAATTAATTTATTTATGTTTGGCTGCGTTGGGTCTTCGTTGTTGCACGCGGGCTTTCTCTAGCTGCAGAGAGCGGGGGATACTCTTTGTTGCAGTGCGCCGGCTTCTCATTGCGGTAGCTTCTCTTGTTCGGGAGCACGGGGCTCTAGGCGCACGGGCTTCAGGAGTTGTGGCTCGCGGGCTCTAGAGCACAGGCTCAGCAGTTGTGGCGTGCGGGCTTAGTTGCTCCACGTCATGTGGGATCCTCCTGGATCAGGGCTCGAACCCGCGTCCCCTGCACTGGCAGGTGGATTCCCAATCACTGCGCCACCAGGGAAGCCCTCAACATATTTCTTAAACCAGACCAAATTGATTCAGATGCATCATCAGCCTTGGGAACCACTGAGGTCCTAAAGCAATGTTTCTCAAAGTGTTAGACGTGTTAAATACGCTCAATACTGGGCCCAATTTCTCATCAACAATGTGAGACTCTCTGCTAGTGGGACCAAACAATGTGAATTTTAAATACGTATCTCAAGTGAATCTAATGGTACTAAAAGCTTCAGAACCTACGTCTACAGGATTGGGACTAGATCCTTTAGAGTTGCAGGTGCTCGAAAATAAAATCATTTTGTTGATTATAATCTACTCCATTCAGAGGCACTGAAAGTTTGAATATAAATCCAAGAAAATATCCTGCTGCAAAAAAGTCAAACAATTCTTCGAAATCTGCACTTAGCAGCTAACCTTCTAGAATCTAGTAAGTTTAAACTTCTAGTCATCTCCTTCAAAAAGGTCACTTTCTAAACTGAGTGCCAGCCATGACAATAAGAACCTTCAAACCTAAATACAAAGCACTCTAGGCAGAATGCTTAGGAATGCTTTCTTAGAAAGATGAGATAACAGACAAAAAGTTCAATACAGCTTCTTTGGAAAGATTCCCTCCCACCCAAACAGGGCATTTTGCACACACAAGTTAACTACAATAAAATTTCCTGCCTAAAAAATACAAGAAATTCTGAAAAAATACGTTAAGTAGGTTCCTTTTAATAAAATCAAAGTGTGAAAGAAAAATTAAATAAAATATATAAGCAGAGTAAAATTTAGATTTTAATAATTAATTTGATTAAAGAATTTAAGCCTGAGTCTCCAAATATTACAGTATTTTATAGACTGTTTATTTAAAACCTTTATCTTTTAAGAAAAAATAAGTGTTTCATGATGTCTGAATTTGCTCCTTCATCTTATAATTTCAATCCTTATCACTGAAATCAAAATAACAAATGCATGGAGCAGAGACTGAATAGAAGACGTTAGGTTGCTTTTCTTCAACTTCAAAAAAACCTGAAATGATACAGTTCCTAATTTAGTGATCAAAAATAACCAAAAGTAAATACGGGTAGAGAATATCTTGCTATTGGTTCACTGAGGTTAAGCATGAACTTAACTAAAGGTCTGTTTTGTTTTGTATTTTTATACATCTATTTATTTTTTATTTTTATTTTGGCCGCGTTGGGTCTTTGTTGCCGTGTGCGGGCTTTCTCTGGTCGCGGTGAGTGGGGGCTACTCTTCATTGCAGTGCACGGGCTTCCTACTGCAGTGTCTTCTCTTGTTGAGGAGCACGGGCTCCAGGCGCACGGGCTTCAGTAGTTGTGGCACGCGGGCTCAGTAGTTGTGGCTCGCGGGCTCTAGAGCGCAGGCTCAGTAGTTGTGGCGCACGGGCTTAGTTGCTCCGCAGCATGTGGGATCTTCCCGGGCCAGGGCTCGAACCCGTGTCCCCTGCATTGGCAGGCGGATTCTTAACCACTGTGCCACCAGGGAAGCTCCTAAAGGTCTGTTTTGTTCATAGAGATTTGCTTCAGTATTTCTGTATTGAGAGTCACTTCCTTGAAAGTTATAGTTTTACATTTATTATCACTGTTGAAGAGTCTCTCCTTGACCAAACTTTAGTCAGGCTCCTCTGAACTCTTTCCAATTAGGCCCTAACTTTTGGGCTTCTGTGTTCATCTCTGCATTGTCCAATTTTAGCAAGAATCCTACTATGTCAGTTTAACCAGAATCCCCCACCCTCAATATTGATCACGCTGGATATCTGATTAGGTTCCTCATCTCTACCATCCCCCATGTAATATCTGACCACCTGGCCTGCCTTCATCAACAATCCTGTTTAGGTCTGTTTAGCCAGAATCCCTCTTATTTTGATGTTTCTTTCCTCTTAGTAATTTTTACCCCACCCTTCTACTTGGCTATACATCCCCAGTTCTCCTAGTTGTATTCCAAGTTTGAGCCCAATCTCTCTCCCCCACTGCAAAACCACACTGCAGTGGGCCCTACAACTATCGTGATAGTCTCCCTGAATAAAGTCTGCTGTACTAATCTTTATAAGTGTCATGAACAATTTTTTCTTAAACATCACTACCAACGTTATGAGTAATTTTCTCCTTGCCTCACGGTTACAGAGAGAAATTTTCAAAATAAATCCCTCCCCACGCCCAACCAGGAAAAAAAACAAATTTAAAGAACTATGTAACTAAGAATAAAAAAAGTAGAAAGGAGGAGACTGGTATACATCTCTAGCCAATCGAATGCACATTAATACTGATCATCTAATAGAATTATTGTTACATTCAGTTTTCCAAAGTCAGCACAGTCTAGGCACCTCACCAACGGCCTTTATGGGCCTTTCTTGCTTAAAATATAAGAAGATAAAAAGTTAGCCAAACACATGGGTCACATAAAATAAAATCATCAAAATCAAATGAACTTCAGATGAGACAGGGAGGACACCAGATCTGAATATGCTATCTGAAATAAAACTAAAGGGCAAAAACTAAAGCCCTCTCAGTGTGAGCAGATTCTGAAACACGAATCAAGACCTGGAATCCTGCCATAGAAGCAATCTAGAAAACATGCCGAAATGACCATATGGCTGCCCTGCAGAAATCTGCAAAGGAACCAGTCAAGAAGCTGACAAGAGAAACAAACATGCTTCTCACCAAATGAGGCCTGACACAGCCTGGAACCTGAGGTCTGTCAAGAAAAACAAACAAAAAAATGTAGTCAAGCAGCCATTTAGGAATGATTCTTCTCTAGGTTATAGCTCACTCAAATTTGTGTCAAATGATACATAAATTGAGATGCGACATTTGAGGAAGGCCTTCAGCCTGTTTTCAAAGAAAACCCAAGAGAGTATCTTCTTGTATCAGGGTTGTAAAAGAAAACTTCACCAAGACGGCCACGAAGGCTGGTGACAAGCACTGGAGGAATACACAACAAATTAAGATGGAGCTCTGACATCTGGAATATATCTATAAAGAAATTAACATATATGGCAGCTGAGATGCTAAAGATTTTTAAGTTCATTTTTTTTCTGGTGGAAAATGGTATTTCTTTAAGGAACCCTGGCAAAGTCATAATTAGTACAAGAACATTCTATAAACTTTATCAACTTCCAATGAATTCGATTAATAGAGCTTCCAAACATCTAAAATCTTACCTAACTAATGGTCTCAAATGTTAAAGAAATAATCACAAAGTATTAGCAACTATAAAACAACCAAAATAAGATGACCAAAAATGGATATTAATACAGTAAGTGAAAGGAAAGCAAATATTCCTTAACCAGGAGACAAAATGTTTAACAAAATTTTGTTTCAAAGCACTTAACTTCCAGTTAAAGCAGTGGTAGAGCTTAGGAAATTTTTAACCAAATGAGACAGATCCACTATTATATTCCAATTAAAAAAAAAAAAAAAACGAACAAAAAAGACTATAATAAAGGCTACAGAATGGGCTATATCTTTACCACAGTATGCCAACCAATATTACTGATCAAACTCCTTGATTTTTAAAGTAGGGAAAACTGTGATCTAATAGTTCAAAACAAGCTAAAAATATCCTTTAAATGACAGAAGCAATGACAAACCTCAGAACTGGAAATACTGAAAAATGTTGTGTTTGAGAGCAAGGAAGATATGAAAAGAGAGGTGATCAAACTCAGGAAAGATTTAGAAAGAAAAGAAAAACTTATTTCAGGAATGAAGACTAAGTTAACAAGAAGCACAGTGGGTTAATGCCTTACAAAAGTAGAAAATGGAACATAAGACAAATTTTAGAATTAAAAAAAAAGAAGAGGTAAAAAGATTTTAAGAGACAATAATTAATATGTAACATAAGCAAGACTGTCCAATATATGTTTAGTAGGAGTCCCTGATAAAGACCAAAGCAACAAAGCAAAAAATACTAAAAACTGTAATAAAACTCTCCTGGAATAAAAGATAACTTCAAACTACATATTGAAAGACTATACGTGTATCTGAGAAAATGATACAGCCCAAATCGAACACATTTTAATGAAGCTAAAGTGACCTTCAAGTATAAAAACCCATAGATTAAAACTTCTTACAGTCTTGTATATTCTTGCTACATAATACATGAGAACTCAAGGAATATTGTTCCCATAAGTCTGTCCTGAAGAATCTACCAGAGAATAAATAAGCTTCAAACAACCAACAGCTTGGAAAGGAACGAACATAAGGGCTCCTGGAATGTGTGAGCCATTCAGGTAGTAACTTTCAAAGGGGAAGAGAGTAGCAGAATGCTCAATATCTCTAAGGTAAGTCTTCCATCATTCCATGAAAGAAATGACCAGAGAAGGATTGGAAATTCATACAGTTATTCTCTCAGCACATCTGTAAGACTAAGAATTTCCAGAATATCTGATAACCAAATGTAGTTATTAAATTTCTTATAGAACCAGATATATATATACATATATTTTTAAACATTTTAATATTCCTCCAATATTTTATAGTGTTTACTCTGAGAAAAATTAATCTTAGTCTTAGAGAGGTATACTTTCTCCCTAGGTAACCTAGTAGAGAAATTAGCTCCTGCCTAACCTCGTGAAGAAACTAATTGAAATGGGGCATCCATAGTCACTCCATTAATAGAATTTTTGCCCATCCCCTTCCTCTAGAGCTGGCAATTACAGAGTAAAGTTTGAAAGTCAATCCTACAGAAGCCTGCAGCAAGAACCAGGAATGGATCAAGGAACGGGAATTCCTCTTACGGGGAAAGGTGGAGTTTACCACGGGAAAAGGTAGAATAACGGGCTGAGGGGCTTCCAGAGAGTCATTTGGAAAAAAACAAGATGGAAAGAAGCCTTGAAGAGTACCTTCACCTTGCAAGGAGCTAAATCTAGAAGGATCTGCTTTTTGAAGGAACAAAAGTAAGCAGCCTCTGTCCACATCATCCCGGTATCTATGGGACGGGTCAATAAAGAACAAAAAGTCCTAAAATAATTGTCAAGACCAAGAAAGAACTGATTGACTATTAACATTACGGAATCAGGGTCTTACCACTATTACAAAAGGACAACCAAATTCTACCATGTAATACAAGATCTTTATGATGAAATCTGTATGATGACCATAGTTCCTCTCATCCTGAAAAAGAATCTGAAAATGATCAGCTTTCTCATCTCTTATTTGAATAAAGAATGACTTAACATGGCAGAGAAAGCACAACAGTCTCCTAGACAAGTAAATATCTCTTCTTAAATCTATACTGAAAATTTGTAGAATTCTAAATCCAAATACATTTTAACAACATACAATTTATGATGAAAATAAGATTCAAGCATTTAAGTCTAAGTTATAAACATTTTGTTTAGGTAATAAAACCTACAGATTAGCTCATAATAGCATAATAATAGGGTCAACAGTTAACTCCATGGTTAAGTCGAAAAGATTAAGGAGAAAGCTAATCTGTAGGTAATAAAACCTACAGATTAGCTCATAATAGCATAATAATAGGGTCAACAGTTAACTCCATGGTTAAGTCGAAAAGATTAAGGAGAAAGGCTTAGGAAAAGAGTAACTGCTTAACCTCAATAAGATATGACTGCTAGTCAAGCTAATTTACTCATGGTAGGCAAATGATAAACAGAACTCTGAACTGAAAATACATCTGGATACCACGGATTTGCTTCATGCAAAAGAATCTAGTTAATTAAATCTAGCCGACTAGCTGTATTTCCCCCCACATTGTGTCCCCAAATCCAGCAGTGGTGAATATGTTGTTGACTGGGAAATATATAACTACGCTTCTGTAGAATAAACCCCAAATCAATAGGCTCAACAGAATGAAGGCTTCAGAAATAAGGAAACACAGATGTTTATTCTAGCATTTACTTTCATAAATACTGACATCAAAGAATCAAATATGTAGCTGTGAAGCAGTACTGTATCCAAAATTGGATGCTTCATTAAAGCTGGATATGGCCCAAAGCTGCAGGAAACATCCTGAAGGAAAAGGTCTTCTACAAATGATACCTTTGTAGAGGCCATGGAGTAAAACAGAACATGGTAAAAACCAGTTCCGTGTTTGCATACACAGGACACCTTCCACCTCAACAATTCTACAAATATTGTGCATAAAAGGTTGCCAGGAAACACTGCCAAGGACTGGGATCAACTTCAGAAAAAATAAAACTACTAGTGGCATGACTAAGTGTAGGGGAAAAGTGTCATAAAATATTTTAGAAGAGCATCATATTTTATGCCTCCAGAACAGGCATAGAACTGGCCATTATAATCTTAGCCAAAAACAGTCTATTGATATTACTGATTGAACTGGACTTCAATCAAAATGGCACTGCCCAGGAGCTACAAATGGACTGAAGTCACAAAGTTCCAGAGTTTGTTATTAGCATCTAAGTTAATTTTTTCCCTTAAATGATGAAAGAACATTGTTCAAACCAAGAGCCCAAGAAATGAGCGAACAAATATCAGACTACACTTTTGGATATAGCTTGAATCATTAACAATACCTACAACAGCTAGGGCATTTGTAATAAAAACCGGAACAACACTTCCAGATGTACTAAAAAGACTCATCTCAACATGGGAAGAAAACAAAACCACACTCGAGAAAAGAGATGGGTCAACTGGATTTTTGTCTGCCTTTTTTCTCCATTCTTTCCTTCTTCACCTCTGACCAGAATTTTTTTAAATCCTTTCTATGTAGTGTTTGAGACAGGACAAGTACGAACAATATATATTCAAACATTATGAATAATACAGTTAACTTCTTTTTCATGGATATGTCAAATCACTCATTTATCTGTCTCTTCCCCCGCCCCATATTTTAGCTATTTTACTTTCATTTAAGAATGAAATAAGAAAGTGAAACCTACTATGATTCACTATTTTGTTTATACTTAAATGATAAATGTAAAACTTATCTACCAGAGGGTAGGCTCCTTCCTAAAAGTAAAGCTCTCGTCTTTTTCTGTTTGTTTCTCTAACACCTAGCACAACTACTCAAGTTTTGTTGAACCTGTGGATATCAGTTATCCATCCTTTCCTTACTTTTAAATAAATTAATACTCAAAAACTAGAAATCACCTGGCATATATTATGGAACTCATTAGCAAAGGAGGCTTTCTGGAAGAGCCTCAAATGGAATGGCTCCACGTTTCTTTTTAATATTCTGTATGTGAGGCTCATCTAAAATCATTGTGAATAAAGTGCAAGACAGTGACAAAAATAACTTGAATTCAGATCTCTATCATCCCATTTTCCACATTTACATAAAAGGCTATGATTTCCATGCTTAGGTATTTCACAAGCAGCTCATTAAGATAGGTTCACATAATAAATAACTCTTCATATAGTGCATAGCCAAGAAAAATAACATATTTATATAAAATAACAAGACCGCTTAATGAGACCACGAAACTTCGTGTCCTGCCACGCACTCTGGGAGACAATGGATTTATTTCCACACGGCTATCAATTCTTATAACGTCTCCAAAGTTTTTTGAAAATAGTCTCTTAAATCATTAATCAAAGAGTAGTTATAGCATCTTCAGCTAATGAAATAGCAAATTATATAAAACTAAGTACATTCCAGCAAGATCACACAATCGAACTTGATGAAGTATCTCTTGCATACTGACAGAAGCACTGAAAACACTGAACCACACTTGCCTATGTGATGGATCACACGAGGTAAGAGTGAGACTCCCAAGGTGCATTTTCAAAGTGGCTCCAGTAGTAGCAGCTGGTAGACCACCTTTCTTTCAACTGTGAGGTGCAGTAAAGTCGCTAATGCTAACAGCTACAAGTTTTTGAAATTCGTAGCTTATCACAATAAAAACCCAATGTGTATCTTCCTGGCTGACAGATGGCCTTCTATATGATCATGCAGGGATTCAGACTTCCTTCATCTTATGGCTCCACCATTCCCCCAGGGCCTTGGTTGGAGTCCTCTGCTAGATTCTCTGCTTCCAGCTGGCAGATGAGGGAAGAGAATGAATGACAAGGATCAAACTAGTCCTTTTTTATTGAACACAGATGAAAATGTTGTATATCACAAAGCCTTACCTAATTGTAAGGAGGGGTAGGAAAAAGAGTCTTGATGTAGGCCAAGAGGGAGACAAAACAGGGTTTGGTGAATACTTTAGAAGTCTCTACTATAGAAGGGCTTAACTCCCTTTGCCTGAATTACCTTGGAGATGGTTTGAGCCAAATTTGAGAGTAAGTCTTGCTAAATTATTACAATTCTCACCATAAATAGAAAGATCTAACTTAATCTAATTTACAGTAATCAGTAGATTACCTTACACTGACACGGAATCCTTGCCTGACAAGGAACAAGCATGGAGCTATTGAAAGATAATAGCATTTTCAATACAAAGTGAGTTCAGTTTACAAAGAACTTGAGGTACACAATCGAGGATGCTGAGATGAGTCTTTTATGTCAAGCAAAGGATTGTGAACTTCAGAATTTTTTTTTTTTTTTAAAGAAAGACTATGTTTATAAAGAAAGACTGTGCAATGGGTCAATTAGAGAGGGGAGACTAATGGCGGGGGAACCACTTAAGAGGCAGCAGTTCTAACAAATCAAGCAATAAGTAATAACGGAGCCGTGAGGGGATGGAAAGAAGCTACCAGATTCAGGACGTAATTCTAAGGAGATGGGATAAGATATGGTGATCAGTAGGATGAGAGAAATGAGGGAGGAGGAAAAGTTAATAATTATGCTGCAAGGAAGTTGAGAACCCAACCCAATGATGCTCTGGGTCTGAAAGTCTTATTAATAAATTATTGATTTTCTGTTAGCAGCATAGAAAAATACACTAGGTCACTTTTTCAAAGCATGTTACCTAAGGGAGTATGATATATTCTATGTGAAACATCGGTGGAATATACTTTAAATTAAAACTTTTTATACAGATGGTAACAAGATCAGCAAGAATATAAACAGCATGAGCAAAACATCCAAAGACAATTATAATGATATTTTAAAATATTTGGATATGTAGACTTGCAGGATGTAATCATCATGTCTGTTTTAATTTGCTATATACACTTACCACCTATAAGAATACCCACTGCAGTCAGCAGAAATGCAATAACGACAGCTTTCAACACTTCTTTCAACTTTGAATTTAAATACCAACATAATATTCTGCTCAAAAATCACAAAGCCAACTCCAGCAGAGAAAATGATCATACACTTACTAAGAAAATTAAACTGTAGATAACTGGACTGTCATTCTAAATTATGTTAGATGATTCAGAAAAGGGAATTTATATGTAAACTGATGAATTTGTTTCTCCAAACCCATCCAACAACTTTTTACCAAATCATCCTTAAGTAAATACTTCAAAGAGTTCAGCATTTAAGACATGCCTCCCGAAGGAAATATAATTGTATTATAAATAGCAAATTTCCCCATAACCACAAGGAAGATGTTCAGAATTCTCATCTAGTTAGTTGTCCATTGGTTTTATCTTACATGAGATAAGTAAAGTCCCTAAGCCACTACCACTTAGTATATTAAAATTACTTATAGCATTATGAAAAGATGACCATGAATTTCTACTCTATATGGAGAAAGTATCAGGAGCCAGTGATTATCCAGTGATTGCTGAGAAAGGAATGCAAACTTTACAGCATTCTCTCTTTTATACACATACATACACACCACACACACACACACACACACACACACACACAGATATTGTGTAGCCCTTAGGTATAATCAAATTAGGTGACCAATTAATTTTTTTTTGATCCGTACAGAAATTTTTTTAACATTTTTATTTGTAACAGACCCAACCTTAATCAAAATGTCCTCCAATAAGTGATGGGTAAGGAAACTGTGGTACATCCATACTGTGGAATTTTGCTCAGCAATAAAGGGTAACAGACTATTGATACTCTGAACAACTGTGATAGATCTCAAGGGCATTATGTTGAGTGAAAAAGAGCCAAGCTCAAAAGGTCACATAGTGTATGATTCCTGTTATCTAACATTCTCAAAATGACAAAATTATAGAGATGGAGAACAGATCAGTGATGGTCAGGGTGGTAGGGGGAGGGAGTGGTGTGACTGCAACGGGCAGCACGAGGGAGATCTGAGTGGCATCTGACATGGTCTGTATCTTGATTATACTGGTGGCTACACAGATCTACACATGTGATGAAATGACACACACACACACACACACACACAGTCATACACACCAATATAAAAATCCTGGTTTGATGTCATACTATAATTTTGTAAAATATAACCGTTCAAGGAAAAATGGGTGAAGGATACGTGGGAGCGCTCTGTATTGTCTTTGCAAGTTCCTGTGAATGTATACTTATTTATTGACTTTTAAATTTTTATTGGGGTAGAGTTTATTTACAATGTTGTGTTACTTTCAGGTGTACAGCAAAGTGAATCTGTTATGCATATACATATATCTACTCTTTTTTAGATTCTTTTCCCATATAGGCCATTACAGAGTATTGAGTAGAGTTCCCTGTGCTATACAGTAGGTCTTTATTAGTCATCTATTTTATATACAGTAGTGTGTATATGGGTGACCAATTAATTTCTTCGTCCTTAAGTATATACAGAAACTTTAAGTTAAAATCAGACTGTAGGATTATACAGTTATAAATAAAGTCATAATCCACAGTACTAATCATATTTCTAGTCTGATTATGCTTCCTTATTGCCTTGTCCTCCTGACACTGATAACAGTAGAAGGTTTGGTGAAAGTTTTTCATGAAGGAAGAAATATTTCCTCCATTAAGCTGGTTAGGAACAGTGTGGTAGGAAATTATAACTCAAGTAATAACTTTTTTTTTATAAGGACAACATAATCCAGAAAAAAACTTGGAATATTTATCTAATTTAAAAGCATACCTTTCCACAGAGAAATGTGAGAAATAAAATCATTAGTCCATATGAATTCTTTCCCTTTTAGGGGTTCACTGAATACAAAATTTCTTAGAATTTTAAAACTCAGACTAGAAAGGAAATGGAAAAGATCTATCCATGTTCATTTATAACAACTTCTTAGGATATTAGTTAACCCTGCTAAATGTCAGTAGAACATTTTATGTAGCAGTTGAGAAATTACACTATTCTGTAATATATTTTTACAACCTCAGATGAACCTCAATCTTGTGTAACTGACTTCCTAAAAAGTTTGTGTAAATAACACTCTGCTAAATCGAATAATTTTACTTGCAGGTAAATTAGCTATTCTCTAAAGCAAACAACCACCCCAAAATCTGTTCTACACTTTAAAATTTTTACATTGCAATATAGAACAAATTAATATGTAATTTATATTCTCATTGCTTGCTTAGTATAATCATGATCTTTCTGACAGATCTAAAAACATTGAGATTTTTAATTGAAAATGCCCACCAAATTTGTGGCATGATGGTTTTTTGAATTTCTCCAAATATAACCGCTTCAGAAGCTGATTCCATGTTAATCCCACCATGCTAGGCCAAACTTTAGCAGAATATTATAATATGTCCAGGCAGCAATATAGCTTAGACCTAGATGTAATATAGAAGCCACAAGGTAATGCTCTCCTAAGCTTCATCTAATAAGGGAAAAACACATATAAACAAGTATTTGGTATTCAAAAAAGAATACCAAGAAGTGCAACCTAATCTTGAAAGATAAGCATAGAACATAATAATTCCCATATGAAGTCCAAACCTCAGAGAAAATAGTGGGTCAAATTCTTGGCAGATTTTAAATGACTTGACCTGGTTGAGAAAAATGAATGTGAGCACCCCAATTGCACCTAGAATACGTATTCTGGGAGGGTTAAACAGAGCTCCTCAGACATAGCGGGGACTCAATAAATATTTATTGTGTAAAACAGGGAGAAAATGCATTCGTTTTACTCATCAACATACTGCCAACAACTACAATACCTGAAAACAAAAATTTCTTGAACGAACAGTTATCACTGAAGTTACATTAAAGCTACACTCACCTTTGGCCATGTGTTAACCAAAAAGACGAAGAGTGGGCAAACGCAATCAACTGACCAGGTGTTTTTCAATAACAGGTCACTTCAATATGCAAAGAAAGAACAGAATTTTAAAATAAGTTTTTTAAAGCTATCTGATCAAAATATTGCAGAATATTGTAGCTTTTTTCCAAAACCTGATTTCTGAGCGCAGTCTAACTCCCTAATTTACAATGCTAATGAAACTGTATTTAGCAATGTTTGCTAATCCCTGTTTAGTTAAGTATTAGACACTTAAATGAAATAACCTGACTTTAAGCAGGAAAAGGACAGTTGATTCTTTTCAGGGAGATGCACCAGAGTACCTCCAAAACACTTTGGAAGAAAGAAAAGGACACTGTCACAGAACACTCAAAAATATCATAATTTGTTGATAGACTACCAGCTAATATATAAACAAACCTGTATTTTACTATGATCCTTTTCCCCATTCGTGGGAAGATCATTTCACAGGTTTACATAAGTATAGCAAAGTTCTTTAAGGTAACTGAGCAACTGAGCTCTACTAGTTTTTGTTATCTTCTAAGATACAAATATTACTTCATTAATCCAACTTATAAACTGATGTATTTCACTAGTAAAGTAATTACACAAGAAAAGTCATGAGAAACTTCATCACATAGACTCTATAAAACACTTTCAGTATCATAACAATCACAATAAAAATACCATTTCTAATGTTACTTATGAAAGGATTCATGGTCCACACTGACTATCAAAGAGGGCTTAGAGTAAGCACAAGTGACACTGAAAAACGCCACTACATCCTGAAAGGAATTGTCAAAATGGAGATTGAAATATCTTTTCTATTATACATCACATCAGCAAACCTAGAAAATGGAAAAGAGCCCAAGGAGGCATAAATTGAGAAGATACTGCACCTTGCTGCTTTGCCATGAGAGTGAAATATAAAAAGATACTATTTTGAATGCTGCTAAATTATCAAAGAATGGTAAAAGTTATGAATCACAATGTTATGGTTGAATGGAGCCTTACGATGCTTTATTGTAAATGTAAAGCTTACGTTATCAAATAGGAAAATGCAAAAGACTCATTCTACCCAGATTTTAAGATTTCATGTGAAAGGCAATTTTAAAAATTAAATCTAAATTCTGTCTTGACAAAGTGGTAAGTACTTTCAGGACCAAGGGGAAGGCTTACTAATGACATAATAAGGTTTTGAAGTGCTATGACATATTTATATACATATCTGAGGCCTGAATCACTGGGAATACTTGCAGCTATTTTAAGTTCTATGGAACCTAGAGTTGAGTTCCATTTAGCTTTCTCTTCACACCCCACCAAAGCTAATTTTGGCCTTTCTGTGACTTACCTGTATAAGCAATGGGACAAGCCATTGTGCATGCTTTCCTGCCCCATAATTAATTGGGTTCCAAAAGCAACTCTCACCTGACCTGAGGTCGGGATGTAGAGAGTTACACGGCCCTTTGGGCCTTCTGTGCATGCCGCCTGATCTTGGGCAGATTACTTAAGTTCTCAAGAGAGCAAGAGAAATTATAAAAGTGTTCTATATTGAGTTCCGGTGAAGACTAGTTGCTGACATAAAAGCTCAGTAAATAACTAATTTTACTAAGAATCATCTAGTCTACACAATGCTATAGAAACAATATGGTACTGGCAATAGAAACAGACACATAGACCAATGGAACAGGGGACCCAGAAATAAATCCACGCATATATGGTCAACGAATCTTTGGCAAGGGTGCCAAGAATATACAATGGGAAAAGGACAGTCTCTTCTATACATGGTGCTGGGAAAAGTGGATATCCACATGCAAAAGAATGAACCTGGACCCTTACCTTACATCATGCACAAAGTTAACTTGAAATGGATTAAAGACTTAAATTTAAGACCTGGAACTATAAAACACCTAGAAGAAAACATAGGGGAAAAAGCTCCTTGACATCAGTCTTGGCAATGATATTTTGGATATGATACCAAAAGCATAAGCAACAAAAGCAAAAATAAACAAGCAACTAAAAAGCTTCTGCACAGTAAAGGAAACAATCAACAAAATAAAAAGGCAAGTTGTGGAATGGGAGAAAATATCTGCAAACCATACATCTGATAAGCGTATGGTTTTTTGGATATGTACATTTGCTATGTCCAAAATATATATCGAATTCATATAACTCAATAGCAAAAAACACAAATAACCTTATTAAGAAATAGGCAAAGGATCTGAATAGACATTTTCCAAAGATGACATGTAAATGTCCTATGAGGGTACACGAAAAAGTGCTCAACATCACTAATCACCAGGGAAATGCAAGTTAAAACCACAATGAGATACCACCTCACACTTGTTAGAATGGCTATTGTCAAAAAGACAAGAAAATAAGAAGTGTTGGTGAGGATGTGGAGAAAAGAGAAAACCCTTGTATAACATTGGTGGGAATGGAAAACAGTATGGAGGTTCCTCAAACACTTAAAAATAGACCTATCATATGATCCAGCAATCTCACTTCTGAGTATATACCCACAGGCAGTAAAATCAGTATCTTGAAAAGGTATCTGCCCTCCCATGTTCTTTGCAGCATTATCCACGATAGCTAAGATGTGGAGAACCTATGTGTCCACTCACGGAGGAATGGATAAAGAAAATGTGATATACATATAAAATGGAATATTATACAGTCTCTTACAGAAGGAAATCCTGCCATTCATAACAACATAGATGAACCTGGAGAACATTTTACTGAGTGAAATAAGCCAGACAGAAAAACAAATACACAGGGAAAAACAAAAACAAATATGATCTCACTTATGTGCATAATCTAAAAATGTCTAATTCATAGAAGCAGAGAGTAGAATGACGGTTGCCAGGGACTGGCAAGTGGGAAAAGTGGGGAGGTCAAAGGGTACAAACTTTCAGTTATGAGTAAGTTCTGGGAATCTAATGTACAGATGGTGACTACAGTCGATAATACTGTATTGTATACTTGGAATTTGCTAAGAATAGATCTTAAGTGTTCTCATCACACATCAAAAAAAAAAAAAAAAAAAGGCATCTATGTGAGGTGATGGAGATGTTAATTATCTTGATTGTGGTAATCATCTCACATTGTAAATGTGTACCGAATCATCACACTGTATACCTTAAAATATATAGAACTTTTATTTGTCAGTTATACCTCAGTAAATAGTAAACTTACTTTTCCTTTAATAAACTTACTTTTCCTTTCCACAGCGGAATCTTTCCCCTACCCAACCAAACTCTTAATAAAAGCCCACCTATATCATTTTAAAGATAGAGAAAATAAGATGCAAAGAGTTAAGAACTTACTATAAGTCAAATGTTAGAAGTGGAACTATAACCCAAGTCTCTTGACGCCAAATCTAATATTTTTCAGTATACCTTTCTGTTTCTAAGCCTCTTTTATGGAACCATTTGGAAAATCATTTCTTCGGTCTTTAACTTGATAATTAATTCTAGAGAAAAAAGCCAGGTTATTCCATTAAGGAATAAATGTAGCCACTCACTGCTTCATTCCACCTTTACCAGAAATAAGACAATCCCCAAAGCGAATGTATAGAATCAGTTATAGGGCAACTCTAGTTGTCAGTCAGTGCTCATTCAATCCTATATTCAAGAGTATCAACAGCAATCACTTTATTAGGTATATCATAGGTATTAACAAAGCTAATTAAGCCACAAAGAGTTCATTCTTGTCTTGTTTGTTCTGCTCAAGAAAAAAACTGTATAATAATTTTAGAAAATGTTTCACTAAATAATTGATCTTTTAGTAATATAAAAGTTAAAATTAGCTATAGGGACTACTAACGGAAATTCACCCTGTGGCCATACTGGCTAAGTAAGGGGATATTACTGTCAGTAGCTGATAGGTATTTTATCTTTAGACACTAGGCAGCAAGTCTTAGCAGTTTTTGCCTTCTTGTTATGAAACATCCAAAAGTTTAATGGATTTCTGAATTCTAATAGCTTGGAAGACAATTTTGGACATCAACCTTCCCACACAATAATGGATCTCACTAGTTTCTTTAACTCATCCTTATTTTTGGTGAGCCATTATTAAGGTGCACCATAGTTGCATTGCATTAAGTTACAAATATACAGAGTTCAAACCCACAAATTGCAGTGATACTATTAGCTCTTGGTGGGGCTAAATTAACCTAGTACCAGTTGCCAGGACAATCACTTGAGACCAGAATCTCTGCTTAGTCATTCCTGAAGCATTTACCAGTTTACCACCGCGTATAACTAACTTTGAATAATCATGGAGAAACATACTTCTCACTACAATACGATTCAAGAACAGCACAGATTCTAGAAGTACACAGGGCCAGATACAACCAAGTCCATATCCTTGACCCCTCAGGAACCAGGATTTCTCTCACACACACTGTTGCTCATACCCTCCTCTCTGTCTCTCTCCCTCTCTCTCTCTGACACATTTTTAGACATTCGGAAAATGTCAAAGCATACCCCAGCACAGTGTAATAGTGCTGTGGAACCAATAGAAAACCTATTCTTCAGTAATTCTTATAGCTCAGAAATCACAGCTGATGACCAATATCAGTCTCTTTTTAATTAGGAGAAATAGGATAATCCTGTGGAATGAACGCTGTATCTGGAATCGGAAGATAGGATTTGAAATCCACTTTCTTGATGAACGAAAGTATATATTGCCTTATATAGAGTAAAGCACTCACATGTTTTCTTCCTTTGTACCTACAACAATTAGAGATACAACATAATATTGGGGAGGTTATTCAGGTACTCATGAACTTGCCTCGTCCTGCAAGCTGCCACAATAACATTCACCTGAGGTAAACCACACTGCTCAAAGGGATCTGCCATGTTTGTTCCTACAAAAATGAAATACTAGCAAAGTATTTTTCCACAATTTGTTCATAAGTAAGTATAATCCTGTTTTCTTTAGAATTACTATAACTCCATTATAATTTGTTTTGCAGAACAAGCACAAGTATTATCCTTCTAGAATCAACTGGATGACCCATGGAGTCACGGTCAGGTCTAGGGTTCAGATGAGAGGTAGAAAGGGAAGGAGATTGGCTCCTGGCTCTTCCATCAGCTTCTCACTCAGGTTTTTCACATCAATAGGTGAGCAGTGTTCTCTCTTTCCTCCACTGACTTTGGACAAACCCAGTTAGAGACCAGCATCAGAGAAGCTCAACCTCTTGTTAAAATAAATAGAATATAGGACAGAAACAGCATCAGTGATTTGGTTTCTTTGACATTTAATGAGAGAACAAAATTATATATTGAAGACAAAAGACAACAGTGCCAGGCACACACCCAGGACAGGTGCTGTGAAAAAGCCTATTGTGGTGGTGTCTGGGGATTGAAACTCTGGAGAAAAGACTAAAATTAAGAATAACAAAGTCATTAGTATATACTTCTTGGCAGATTCTTAGCTGTATGTGGAAGCTTTGATAAAACAGGCTTTTAGCAATGTTTTAAATTTCAGATTTAAGAAAAATCCTCTCCTACTCGCCATTTGTTGAACACTGCCGTTTATTTCCATTGCTATTCATTGCCATGGAGCCCAATTACTCCTTTGTTTTCTTATTCACATTTAGTCCACAGTATCACAAATAAAAATCACAAGGATACCATTACCCTTCAACACTTCCCCAATGTATAAATCCTAATTTGCATTAAATCCTTGAAGCAACGTACATTGCAGTGAATGAAATGTCCTTCTGTAAAAAGTACTGTAAATAATGAAAGAATTTTCAGCTCAATATATATACACGACTTTACATACAGTTAAACTGACCAAGGTGCTTTTCTACACCCTAGGTATACAACATTCAATATGCTTAGAATAATAGTTATTTGAAAGGAATATAATCTTTGAACATAAAACAGTTGAAGAATAAAAAACTTCTATATATTCACTTACCTATTTTGCTATTGACCCACTGATGGAGAAATTTTACGTACCATAATTAATGGGAAAATTTAGTTAATGAAAGCTGCTGATACTTAGTGTAGTTCTCAAAGGCTGAAAACCTTTCCCAAAAATCAGTATCTGAAACCTGTCTCTTTAGGAAAAACAGTCAAAGCTTTAACTGTTTTCAGTCTAGTATAAGAAAGCTTTGAAACAAGTTAACTCTAAGCACTCAAGGAAAACTATTTTTAAAAGGGGGGGGACAAGACGAGGACCTTAATTTTCAACAATATCGGCCTGAGAAGTAACTTTATAAGAGAATGTCTGAGTATCTTTAAAAAGAGAGAGAAAAAAAGTACTTTAAAATGTTGGAAGTCCACAAACTGAGCATAGCAGTAAAAAGGACTCGAGGGAAAATTTAATGAAAAATAAAAAACTGAAAGCAAATTATTTGATCAAAACACAGACACACACACACACACACACACACACACACACATGCACACACACTGCAGGCAGTCATTCAGCATTATATGCTAGCTGGCTTTGTATTTTCTTTTAAAATGTAATCATGACTTCTTAATGTATAAAACAATAAGGCTCTCAAGGTACTCATGAAAAATTCTTATCAAATTTCACTCTAGAGTTAATGATATTAGGCATGTTAAATCAGGAATCAACACATGCTATTTTCCATAGCAGGAACTATATAAATTACAAGCTCTTCCATGTTTTTGTTATTAGGTTTGGTACACTTAAAAATAAGCGGTATTCTACATCGAGTGCTCTAACGCAACGGTTTTTATATCTTTCAGAATTTATAATTCATCTCCACCCTCAATCCTTACAAAAAACCACAAAAGGACCTGCAATTGCTATTTACTGTCTTGCCCAATAAAACTGTATTTGTTCTGTTTTTGAATTCATAGGTTTTGCTTTATGAAGTTTTCAGAAAGAAGCAACTTTATTATATTTTCATTGTTACTCATGATTTTAGCTTAAAGATCATTCATTTTAACACAACATCCTGCTATATTCTCATTTGGGTTGTTCTATTTATCTCAAAGGTACACTTATGTATTACCATTACAAAACAATAACTATTTGCATAATACTTCATGATTTTACATCTATTAAAAACACATCACAGGGAGCCTGAGGATGCATTCAGTAGCTTGTCATTCACCACTTCAAGACCCTTCAGAGCTGAACAAGGGGGAGGGGGACATTTTGCCAAAGGCAGAAGAAATGAATATAAATAACAAACTCTGAAGTTTTAAAAATAGAAAAGAAAATTTTAAAAATGCAAACAAAAATATGATCATATGCATAAACAAGATAATTTCAATTTTTAAAACTCCATGTTCTCTATACAGAGCAAGGTGTTTGGAGATTTATGTATCTTCTATTATGATACCCATTGAAATTATCTAAAACTGTGCTACAAAAATAAAGAAAATTACCATCTTCTTGCTAGATTTTATAAATATCATATTAAAATTGTGCCTATTTACATAATTCAGCTTTTCCTCAGCCTTGTGAAACAATCTGAGTATCATTTCTTTATTATTCTAGACTTAACCCTATAAATGTGCACATTAAGAATGTTTCAGAGGGAGGTAATAATGATCTAACATGTTCAGAAATTACACTGTCTCATAACTTCTTCTTGGTAAAGCAATTACAAAGAAAATTGTTTACATCTTCTGTATTTTCTTCCATAACCACCAGTCCAGATAAAAAAAATACTGAATGCTGTTATGTCACCTCTAGTCCAAATGCTCATAGCACTTGAAGCTTTTTGTAAGCAATATGCTTCTAGACTAAACACATATCCCTGAGCCACCACCTACCTAATTTAACAGTTTTAAATGTAGTTTCAAATGCAGCGTAATACCATCTTAAACACACACACACACACACACACACACACACACACGGAGTGTGCAGAAAAGCAAGGAGGTGGAGAGCCAGAAATGGAGCACGTTGTTGTTTTTCATTCATGCAGTATAGTGATGTCAGTGTCTGCAGCAGCAGCAGCGGCAGGAGCCTTGACCTGTGGAGGCTACAATCCACTGAAGTCAGAACCTTGCAGAATTCAAAAGAAACTGAGTAGATAATTGTTTGAAAAATTGTTCAACTGTTCATAGCATGAATTTTAAATAGATAAGTAAAAAGAATAGATTAGTTGTATCGTTTTAACTTAGGTAGAGAGGAGCAAGGTGGGATGTGGAGAAGTAACAGAAAGGTAATATCATCAGGGAACCGGGGGCAGAAGAGCCTACATTCAAAATCATTTCAATGTAAGAAACTGACAAAACCACCTGGTGTTAAAAACAGCAGAAAGGCCTCTTCTGTTCCCAATACAAGTTCTCTGATGCAAATCTGTCTCCTGAACAACCAGATTCAGAGAAGTGTTTTCATCATGATCGCGTTAAAATTGCATTCAACTCAGATGTGACATACTACAACAAAGAGGACAGTTTAAGCCTGGTCACAAATTTCATTAAAACTACTTGATGATGGACCTTGTAATTCTTAAGCAATTAAGACTTCTGAAGGATGCAGAAAAACAAGTTGTACTACAATCTGTTGTCAGATGTGTTTATCAACAAAAGGGGAGGAGGTACTAGATGACCAATATATTGTTGCAGCAGTTGCTGAAACTACTCACTATGCCCGCAAACCCTCTGAACACAGTCTTTCTGCAGTGCTTATATTATGGCTCTTACATTAGTCCCTAAAAGAAAATCCCAAAACTCAATCTATGTACTGTTGAAACTAAATCACTCAAAAATTTATGTAACTGCTGCCTTCTTTTCATTCTGTTACCTCTCATTTCATACAGTTCTAGAAAACGTGCAAAGGAGTTGCACATGGCATTAATCTGTTAGAAAATGGTGGCCTTTTCTATAAAATACAGCCAATGTGTATGTGTGTTCAGTTGTGGTCATTATTAGGGCGATCACGTTGTTTTCATTCATTCATTCAGGATTTGCTGGAGGATGTCAGTTTCTGCAGCGGGCTTGAACTGGGGGAGGAGTGGGGGAGCAAATTCCTTCCGGTGCATTATGATTACAGGATGCATTTCTCGGTGCTCCTGGACACATACCACTGCACTACATCCTACCCTGCCTCACCATCAAGTGGTCTGAAAACAAGGGCCTTAGCAACATGCTAATTACAGGTCAGAAATATTAAAACAAAACACCAAAACTGCAATCTATCTTAACACAGTCACGTTCTCCAAGTCTAAGACCTTCATCAAGAAAACTCCAGTAATAAAATTACACATACCACATAAACATTGCACAGGCTCCACAGTGATTCCCTTCCAAGCAGAGAGTTTCCCCCTCGGTATGATCCGTTCTCTCCACAACGCGGCAGCAGCATCTGTAGCCCTAGCGTGCTATCTAATAACATGAGCTACTCCTCCCTCCCTTAGGAGCTTTACATCCCTGTTTTGGCTAAACTTCCTTCTCTCCCCCAGGACTAAACTAGATCATTCACCGTGTCCCTAAACATAAACCAAACCACACCAAAACGCAAAACATCAAGGGAAGCCGACAGCATCCACCAGCTCACCATTACCTTTGACAGCTAAGAAAAACGAAACTTGAGATCCTTTAACAGCTCAACTGAACTGTTAAGTGTACTTAAAAATAGAAGGGAAAAAGGGAGCACACTCCACAAATAGGTCCTTAGAAATTTACCATGAAAGTCTTGAGTTGGGCATAAACTGTTTCCAGTGCAGTACCGCCCTGAGGCATATGACTATATAAAGTAGAGAAAAGAGGGAGCCCCCCCCTCCAAAAAAAAAGCCCAACCAAACACTATACACTTCAATTGCACATCCAAAACTGTCCCCTCTACACACCCAACAGGATATCCTTACATCATAACTGCTGCCTCCACCTCCCCACCCCCAAAAAAGAAAACAAAAATTATCCCGGTAGGCACAGACACGTTATAGGAACTTTGTAGGAAAGCACAAAGAGGCTGTACAGATTACAACCACCACCTTACCTGCTGCCGGAGAGTTTGTGTGCGTATTGTTTTTAAGTGTTTCGCCCAGCCCCTCCTTCCCCCACTACAAACAGCAAACACATGAGTGAGCTAATCAGCTCTTAAACTGAAAAACCTTTCGATCCAGGCGAGTGATGGAAGATAAAAGCTGAGGGGCGCCAGGAGGGTCAAATAAAAGTTGCTCCGCAGTTCGCTCATCCAAGCCCCGCAGCGACCGCAGGGGGCTGAGGTTCCCAAAGCCACTTTCACACCTTCCAGAATGCACTAGCAAAGAGAAGCCCGGAGAGGCTGAAGTTTCCACGGAGGGCGCCGTCGGGGAGACGGCAGCCCGGGAGGACGCAAGGGTTGGGCTCGCTACCTCTGCACACGGGCGAGCCGGGGCTCCGGCGCTCAGGTGAGTGGCTCCTCCGGTGGCTGTCTGGGGACCGTCTCGGGCGGCCCTTGGCCCGCGGCGCCTGCTCGGTCGGGGCCGCGGTCGGCGGCGGCGTCGGGCCGGGCTGGCCGGGGCCGCGAGCCGCGCCGGGCCCCGGGAGGCTGCCCAGCGAGGCGGCGGCGGCGGGCGGGCGCGTGGGACTGTGTCGGCTGCCCCGCAGGAGCTGGTAGGGCACCGTGGCGCGGATGGGCTGCAGCAGCCGGCCGGCTCCCGCAACCGGGGCGCAGCTCACGCCGCCGCCGCCGCCCGCACCGTTCCCGCTCCCGGCGGCGGGGGTGGCGGGCGGGGAACCCGCGGCGCTGCGCCGCATCCTCTGCGGCGGGGGATGAGGAGGAGGCAGTGCACATGGTGGCTCCGCGGGCCCTGGACGATGCCGGCCAACACCGAGGCGCGGAGCGGGAGGCGCGCGAGCGCGTGGGAGCCGGCGCGCTAGTGCGTGCGAGTGTGTAAGGGGGAGGGGCGGGGGGATCGTGGAGGGGGAGGAGTCTCTCGGCTCCCCCTTCGCAACGCGCACCCCCGCCGCCTCAGCGAGGGGGGGATGGAAGGCTGCGAAAACAAACGTCCAACGGCCCCAACCACCCGACCGGGCTGGGTGTGGCGGTTACGGCCGGGGCCGCGAGGAGCCCGGAGCCGCCGCCGCCGCCGCCGCCGCCGCCCCGGGCCTCGCGCTGACAGGGGAAAGGGGCAGCCGCCGGCATCACGCAGACGCGCGGGGCTGCACGCGCACGAGAGCCCGGCAGCTGCAGGGAGGGCCGGGATCCCTGCTTCTGGGGACCTGGTAGGGGGAAAGGGCCTCGAGGTGCCTGGCTGAACGCGGAGCCGCGCCGCCGGCTCCTCTGCCCGCTCCTCACTCCATAAGGAACCTAACCCCCCAACCCGTACCCCGCCCCCTGCACCGCCTCCCGGCGCTCGGGGCGGGCAGCTGACGCAACAAGAATTCCCATTGTCTCCGTCATTCTCCACCAGCACGCGAATGATTGGTTTCCGGGTAGGAGTGAGAGGAGCACCTGCCAACGAACGTGGGCGTCCTACTTTGGAGGCGGGATACGAAGGAGCGAAGGAGGAGAAAGGGGCTGTGCGTTCAAGGAGGGGCGTGAGAGTTGACAGGCTTTGAGGTGAGAGGGGGGCCGTGATTGGGCTGCCCTGGAAGAGTGGGTCCGTGTGTGTCCTGCGCGTACCCCGACACCCACAGACGCGCACGCCCAGGGAAGCAGGTTGTGGGGGCTCCACCCTGCAGGGCCGTTTGTACCACTTGAGACAGAGGATACGTCAGGCAAACTTGACTTTGCAAGTACACCTATTCTGGTGGTAGGATGTTTGAGAAGAATCCATCCCTTCCCCACTAATTTTAGTAATCTGAGTTTCTGTGGTGTGTAGACTAATCAAAAGAATTTAAGGCCATCAGAAGCAATGTCTGGGGGTTGGATTGAACACTGGGCGGATACTTTTACAGTTATCCTATGGAGTGAAAAGAGATCATCAAATCTTATGTTCCAAGACAATAACTCTGAATTGCAGGGGTCAACAAGGAATTGTCCATCATTGCACCGTCAGTTAAATGGAGGTGTAATGGAGGGCACGCCCTGTTGTCTTTTCCCAGAAGCAGATGGCCTCTTGGGAGAAATAATACCAGACTTGATGTAACAATCCACTGGGGTAAATTTAGTTTTTATTCTGCAGTGGAACTGAAGAGAAACTAAGATTTTGGATGACTGTCAGGAACCGAAGTTTACCCCACAGTAAACCAAGGTTTGAAACATTAAGCAGGAACAATTGATTGAAGGGTCCACATCAGATACCCTCCATTCGTTTCCATGAGAGAAAAAAGAAGTGGGAGATCAGATTGGTCTACTCTTGGTGTCTGCCCACACTGACAAGCTTCCTCTGATTTCAGGCACTAAATGCAGGGGTCAGTTTCACTTAGAGGAGCCATCCCTCTCAGCTTCATTGTGCCCTCAGAACAGAAAGCATACTAGGTTCTGTAAAAAATGGATGAAACCACTTTTTCTGTAAAATGCAAGAATTGCACCCATGAATACTAGTGACAGTTCCTCACTTTATCACATAGTAGAATAACAGCTAACATTTACTGAGCATTTCATGTGTCAGCCACTGTTGTAAGAATGTTTTATGTGTTAATTCCTTCAATCCTCCTATAATCCACAAGGTAGATACTACTATTATCCCCATTGTGTTCACATGTATTTGCTTTCCAGAATAACATATATTAAATGTAAATGTAGTAAAAACTTTATCTTTTAAATTTAGTATAATTGACCTATTGTATTATTTTTTCCACCTAAAATGAAAGATTTCCTCATTCATTAGGAAATTGCCTTCCTTCATGGGGAAAATGAATGATAAATGGCTTCTTTCTGATGACTTTTTCAGAGTATCAAGAACAAAAATTGATGGATTAAAATATGTGAAGTGTTTAAAAATGCTGGTAAATTTCCAAGTTGTCGATTCGATTACAGCATGGTTTCATAATAGAAATGTTATCTCTGGCCACTCCTAAATATAAGTATGTAACGACCCCAACACTTTAGATTACAGTCATTCTAAATTTATACCAAGCCACAGTCCTAATGATTTGGATCTAAAACAACCTACCTAGCCATATGTTAAAGTCTTTCTGTGTTTGTTCCAAACTGCCAACGCCAACTTAAATCAGACAACCAAAACAAATCTAAATGACGCACACAGAGAACTAGTATGATCTTAAAATACTATTTTCAGTTGCTGATAAGTCACCATGACCTATTTGGAGGTTCAATCACCTTCTCTTTACTAAATATATCTTGGTTGCCTCTTAAACCTTTGTTCTCATGAAATAAATACTGTTCTTTATGTGTAAGGAATTCAGTCTCCGAACAAATCAAAGGTGGGCTAAAATCAACTAAAGCCAGTATCGGCTTTCCAATGTCCATTTGTTGAGTTCTTAACAGTATTTTATTCTTAGTGAGTTTGGGAGTGGGCTCCAAGGGTATGAAAAGAAGCTTTAGGAAAACATACCCCTCAGTAAATTGGGGACCCCCCCCCCTTAGAAGGAAGTGTGGATTGCTGGGCGAGAAGAGCATTGTTACCCGACTGTGCTAGCTATGGGATGGTTAGGTCCCGTGCAGATTAGCTCTATTTGTTGAATGTAAGTGTAACAAAATCCCTGGAAATTCTATATATGTTAATGTTGGTAATGACCTCTTTACTATGTTGACCTACCTAGAAGAAGACAACACTGAAAGCGCAATTTGGTGGCATGGGAAATACCTTTGTTCTCAGTAACCCGTGTCTTGGCTGTTTGTGGAACAAGATTCCACCGTTAGCTAATCTGAAGTAGAACTATTACACTTACTTCTTGGTTCATATATGGTAATGGACTATACTTTAGGTTCCATTAAAACTTGGAATCATTGGCTACCTCTGATGAATATGTAGCCCCATGTGAAGAGAGAATGAGATAGCTAACGGGCCTACAGAGCTACCAAAACCTCCCTCTTCTAGTTTCATCCAGGTTTGCCAGGGGATGCATCCAAGCCCCAACCAAATCTAAGAGGCAGTCCAGGCTGTCAGTATCAGAAATGAGGTCACGGCTGAGAGACAACACTAAACAGATCTGCACTGATGTTCATCTTCAGCTGATTAAACTCTCTTGTAGGTGGATTCTTTATAGCAGCAACAAAAAGAGCCTTGCCTGAATTTTTGTCCCTGGCAGATGCTTACAGTAAAACTCCTTACTGCTTGTGACAGGCTACGTGCACCTTTGCACTAGGTGTTCTAAATAAATAAAAACTACTGGTTTCTTTTTTCTCATTGTATTTTTAAACTTCACCATGGTAAACATGTGTTTGAATTTGCAGTAATTAAAAATAAGCAATAAGAGTTTTCTTTTTTACAGTTAAACCCTGGGTACGATGAAATACAGCTGGAATCTTCAAGGGTGCATCTTCAAGGTTGCGTTTGCTTAATAATTTCTTGCCAGAAAGTTACAGGCACCATCCAGTCCAGCCACTAAGTACAGTTTCAAGTTAGTTACACATGAGACAGTGAGGGCTCACAAGCTGATGCAGAAGGAATAGTTCTGCCTTCTGTCTTAATAGAGATGGAGAAAAAAGAATTCTGCCTTCCGTCTTGATAGAGACGGAGACTTCTGCGTGTTTCTGTGCGTTGATAGTTTATGTGTACACGCGCAATTTGCTTTCTCTGGCCAGGACACAGCAAGGAGCAGTTCACTTAACAGCATACATTTCTTGATCTGGATTTTGTTCAAAATGCTGGCTCTGATGAGACTTTTATTTGGATGTTGCCTCAATCCCTTAAAGCATAAAAACCGTTCAGTACAGGTCTTTCTCCTACTGTAATCACATCTGTGCCAAATTAAAAATATTGCTAAGCACTCCTTGAAAATAAGTGATGCAATAAACATCATCTTTTGCTTAGCTGTTAGCACAGTATTAGGACGTTGTGCTTCCGTGACCATGTATTTGGTAGCAAATTATATTTCTGCTTTTTAAATTACTCAAAAAAGTCAGGATTATTCAGGTCCTTTGTTTCTTCAAATCATGTTATTAACATGTATTGACATATATAGTTCTTTCTTCTTTTATCTTAGGTGTATATAATTTTATCAGCTTTGCAGGAAAAACAGATACCCTCAGGGTCTGATCTGGTATTGGAGGAGATAAGCTCACTTTTAGCTCATGCCTAATAACATTACATTACTGTTTAGAAAGAGAGAGCAGGCTATGTCTTATAAATTTCAATATACTCTTTCTGTCATCGAATAACAACTGAGTTATCCTACTGATAAACCATAGGACTCATACGGAACTGTGGATGATGTCTATTCACTCTATTTTTGCCAACTAAGAGTACAGAAGAATATTATGCAATGGCCAGCATCCCAGTGACTTTAGGAACCTGTATACAGTGAGCGCCTCTTCACATAGTGTTCGTGGAGCATTGTTTCCAATGATTTCAGGAGGAGAACCAAAAGGGAATGGAAAGGATAATTAACTGAATATTTGTGCCATTGGGCAGTGGAACATCCCTAAGCCTCAGTTTCCTCCCTGGTAAAATAAAGAAGAGAGTTCCTTTCTCACAGGATGGCTGTGACTGTTAAGTAGGATGATGTAATTAGATGAAAAGAGTTTGTAAAGCACTATGTTGGTGATTGTTATTGCATAAATATGAGCACATTAGGAAAGACCTTATGAAATGGGGTGCTTTAGCACTCAGGGGAGCCATTACCTGGGGAGTTAGAGAAGGGACAGGTTGAACACCGTTGATGCTGGCGCTGCAAAAGCCACTCCCCAAATTTCCTGGTTTGCGGTGACATTCAGCTCATTCAAGGTAAAGGGGCCATCCTGCCCCTCCCACAGCAACAGAATTCCCCGTTTGGCAAAGATGTCTGCTATGGTGACTGATGTCGTCCACTTTAATATCAGGAAACGTGGGAGTATTAATGGAAAGGAGGTTAGCATTCTCTTGAGGGAGTTCAAGGAAGCTTTTCCAACGGGGAATTGAGATGGGCAGCAAACTACGATTTAAGCAGCTAATGGGCATTAACTAAATATACAACAAGGAAAGCTGGTCAGGTGAAATACAGATCAACTCTTCCTGTCTCTACAAACACACCTCAGGGCCTGTTAACACAGTAGCTCCACACCCCAAGGAAGAGAGTTAAAGACAACGGACTAGGTGACGCCAGTGTCCTGGGGGCAGGAGGGTGCCTGGTGGCTGAGGAGATGTGCTCTGTTTGCTGTAAGCAGAGGTTCTACCACCATCATCTTCTTTTGCAACAACGGAGACAAACACAGGGGATTTTCCTGAGCAGCCTGAGTGACAAAGAAATGAGGCAAATGAGTGAGAAACTGATGAGCGTTCATCGAAGAGCAACAAATATGATTTATCAGCCTGAAGGGACTGCCTTCAGAGGGAAGAGGAAAGAGACAGGTCTCCCAGCATGACCACTGGCTCTAGCTAGCAGGGACTGGCTCATCAGCCGCAAGGACTTGAAGGGTGTAAATAGCGGGGACGGGGAGAAATTATTTTGTGTGGTCCAAGGGGACGGCAGGAGGAGTGACGGAAATGAGAGTCAAAACAAAGATAATTCAGGCAGCTGAGCAAGACTCATGCCCTAATGGAGAGATCTATTATAGACTGTGCTGCCCTGTCCCCCAGGAGGGATGGAGGCCCCGTCACTTGTGCCATTTGCAATTGGGAAAGGCACTGAAACGTAGATCAGCGTATTGGAGAGGGAAAAAACCACCACATGCCCTCAGAGAATCAGTGGGATGCCTTAATAGGTCTTTTCCATCTCAAATTACTGCAATGTGGCTTGTGTGCATGGGGATCTGAGTTGCTAGAATAATTTTGCATCATCTGGGCTTCTTTTCTGCTACTACAGGGCCCCAGTGAAGAGATGATAATAGGTCATGGACAGCAGTTTCTGCATTGTAAACAGAGGCCTAAGTGTGCCGATGCTTTAGTGTGACGGCAGAACTGAGTAGGTTAAGTTTCACATTGTGATGTCAGTGTAAATAAATACATACACATACTGATTGAGACAAAACAACATCCATGTACTGATTGAGACCCAAGACAAAGGAAAGGAGCTTTGCCACATTTGGATGGTTAGCTGCCTACGTGAAAGTTCAAGTAGTTTATTCTCTCATCTAGGAAAATAAACGTCCAAATACTTAAACACTATCTTAAAAAAAAAAAAAAAAGACTATCTGGTCTTCAAAAACTATTAAGAAACAGTTACTGTGTAGGAAGTTTAGAACTCACGTTTTGAACATATTCCTGTCTGTCTACAGCTGCAGTTGTATTAGCAACAGACACATTCTGAAACTCGCGCTGGCCCAGAAGGGCACATGTGATCATGAGGCGGTGCCAACCTGGGTAACAACTGCAAGTGCCAGGGGTGGGCACAACGTGGTCAGATGGAAACTGGGGCAGGCAGAGAAGGGCCGGTGTGACCATGATTGCTGGAAGGAGCACAGCTGTGACCATCACAGCCCCTCCCAGCCAGAAGATAGCACAGATGCAGGGGGACAAAATTGGTCACAGGGTGACAGGAGGGAGAGGCAGTGAGAAAGAAAGCAAAAAAAATCTAGGAGGGGGGAAAGCCACAGATGTAAGTTCCTCGCAGGTGGAGAATATCACGGTTCCTGATAAAAATATTGTATGTGGTTGGGCGTAAGTTAAACTTGGCGTTCTGGAGCACTGAAGTTTGCTACAAACGTATTCAGGGTTTGACTTACACCCGACAGATAGAGGTCAGCCCTCACCCTGCTGCTCTCAGCAGCTGTAGCCAATGGGAGACAGAGCTGCCCAGCGTACCAGTTTAAGCTGCTGCTAATAGATAAAAATCAACCTAACCCCATTTCCTGCCTCTCTACTGTCCTCACTTGTCTGTTCATGGCCAATTTAGGCACAGGCTGAGCTGTTGGCTTGCTGTAACTGCTGGGAGACTGATGGGGTAGAATCTGATGCTGGCACATTCCCTTCTTAGCTAGGTGAAAGATCTGGTTTTAAGCCCTTAAAAGGAGGACTGTGTAAAAATGCAGTACTCCCTCATTAGCCTAAGGGCTATCCTAAATTCATAGATTTTCCTGATCTGTCACTCCAAGGAAGCTTTAGAGATGTTTAGACAGAGGGAAATCCACGATGGAAGGCTCTTTCAGAAAGGCTACAGCAGAGGTTAAATGACTTGCCCAAGGTTACTCAGAAGGGTGACTGACTATAAAGGCAGAAAGAGAACCAAAAGAGGCGTCTGAGAAGAATGGGGGAAATTATCAAATTAAACCTGGAGAAAGAACAGCGTCACTGATCCTCACGGTTAAAGATCTGTTGGAAACCCCAGTTCGCTAACACACGTTCCTTTATCCCAGACGTTCAGACTCTTAACTTAAACGTGAGCTCAGATATTTTCCTATGCTCAAGTTTTTAAAACTGTCCAACCTATTCTCCTCAACAAAAGTGACAGTAGATCAAGCTAAGTCTGGTCGTGTAGCTTCAACTGTTTCCTCACTAAGGCCTATAGCCAAGAGCCTATGGAGTTGAGTTAGAGGTTGAATTTTAGAAGAACAAGCTTTATGCTAAATGCTCTGTTGTAACTACATATCTTTCTGCAGTGTTTTATGCCTTCTTTCTTTTTTCCCCCTGGATTACAGACCAATTGGGCCAAACTAGAACTTTAGAAGCAGAGAATTCCATAACTCAGAATCTTTGATTCACATCGTTTGCTATTTTCTCTTCATTACCTTAAGGGAGCAATGAAACCCTGCAACTCCTTTGCCCACTGCTTAAGCTTCCAGAGGATATTCCTGACTGAAAGTGGTCCACGTTCTGAAATAAGAGGTTCCTTCGTGTCCTTTGTGTTTAAATAAACAAAATTAGGCTAAAGAATATTTGGGAAACATTTAAAAGAAAAAGTCACCCGTAAAATTGCCAGCCAGTAACAGCCACAAGAACATTTTTGTGTTTCCTCCTTATTTCTACACACATGTATACTTTCCAAAATTTGTCATAAATGTTTCCAAGGTTTTTTCGTATTTTGCCAAATTGCCCGCCAGAAAGATTAAATCAATTTATAATCCATTTTCCATGAATAATTTTTTAAAATGCAAACAAACTTTAAAATTGCAAGTTGAACAATGATACCTCACTGCCATGTTTGTTTTCTTGCATCTGCCTCACTCCTAAGGCTGACCATTTCCCCCCATGATTGTGGCCAATATTAGTGGACCTTGTATTTGATTCCTCAACAACAGTGTGGTTTCTGGAATTGAGCCTAGTGCCAGGAACGGGTCTTGATTAACACAAACCAAACATGGTGATCCAATCTCTCTTGCTAGTGAGTGGTTCAAAATGAGAACATGGCATCCTCTGACAGCAGAATTGATCCAGCTTGGTCCTAAAGTGACTCAGTGAAGCTAAAGAGAAGAACTTGTATTTTTTTTCTTTTGATAAATTTATTTATTTTTATTTATTTTATTTTTGGCTGCGTTGGGTCTTCGTTGCTGCACACGGGCTTTCTCTAGCTGTGGTGAGCGGGGGCCACTCTTCGTTGTGGTGCACGGGCTTCTCATTGGGGTGGCTTCTCTTGTTGCGGAGCACAGGGCTCTAGGCGCATGGGCTTCAGGAGTTGTGGCTCGCGGGCGCTAGAACACAGGCTCAGTAGTTGTGGTGCACAGGCCTAGTTGCTCCGCAGCATGTGGGATCTTCCCAGAGCAGGGCTTGAACCCGTGTCCCCTGCAATGGCGGGCAGATTCTTAACCACTGCACCACTAGGGAAGCCCAGGATTTGTATTGTATTGCTAGCAAAGAGACTGCATTTCTCCTCTGATGAATGTGCACAAGAAAGCATGCTGTCCCCGGTGATCGCTGGGTACCGTCTCATGATCCTGAGGGAAGCCATCCTATCCTTCTGGTTACGTGATACAGTGGGTTTCCTTCTTGTTTAGGCCAGTTTTATTTGGAGTTTCAATTTTTATAGTGAAAAGTTGTCATAACACTTTCTGCTCTAGGGGGGTTTTTTTGTTTGTTTTGTTTTTGTCAATTCCTGCTGGGTATTATTTGTATTGTTGATGTGGCAAGAACTCTACTGAGATATAGTCTTCTTGTCTTTATATTATGAATATATCTCTAAGTTTATCACTTATCATTTACTCCTTACTCTTGTTTAATATAGAGAAGGTTATAATTTAAGTCTATTAAATCCATCAGTGTGTTTCTACATGATATATTCCATTGCTTTTACTTTTATTCATTCATTCATTAAAGAGAGTGTGTGTGTGCGTGTGTGTATGTGTGTGTGTGTACTACAAGGTGCCAAGCACTACGAGAGGCAATAAGACTATTTATTTTGAGACAAGAAAGACACAGCCCCTGTCCTCGTGGAGTTCCTATCCTGGTGGGGGATTGAGAATATGTTAGACGTTTACTGAAAAGCCACACAAGTGTGTGTAAGCTACTAAAGGATAGAGGCTACAGAGGGAAGGACCCAGTCTAGGAGCGCTTTCATAGAAGGGTTAGGTCTAGTTAGGGAAGTCAGGGGAAGCTTTCCTGGGGAAGTGGTGACTGAGCTAAGAATGATAAAGAGGACTTAGGTAGTGGGCTAAGAGCATTACAGGCAGTGGAAAGAGCCGGTGCAAAGGTCCTGCTCATGGGCAAGCATAGGCAACAGGAAGGACTGAAAGAATGTAGGACATGGTCCACATCCTCAGAGGGGCCTGGTGTAAGTGAAGGCGGAAGGTTGAAGGGTGGGAAGTGGGGGATGCTGACCACGCAGGGCCAGTAAGTCCATGGTAAGGAGTTGTGTCTCCTTCCTAAGATCTATGGGAAATCACTGAAGGTGTCATCTTTGACAACCACATTACTTTTACCTCCAAACATCCAATCTCATAACAAGTCCTAACAATTTTGCTTTCGAAATATCTCTTCAGTCTATCCACTTCAATCCATCCACTTCTGTTCGTCATTACCAACACTTCCTCAGCCCATTCTATCATCATTTCTGTCTGGACTAGGGGAATAGCATCCTCAATGATCTATTTGCACCTACTGTTGCCCCACTCCAATCCCTTCCTGCACAGTTATGGGGAGACACGCCTGACCTTGATACCATTTGATGACACAGAAAACACTGAAAGAGGACCAGTTTGTTTTTCATTAGTCTTGTTCTTGAGAGGTTGTGGAGTGGGCAGTTCATGAGTTTAATCTTGGGCCTGCTGAGTTTTAAATATCCCTGGGATGTCCTAGAGAAGAAGCCAAGCAGGAGGTGTCTGTTAGGTAGATATCTTCTGCCTCCCCATCTAGAGCCACTCTCCACCCATCTCTACGCTGATCCCTGCCCGGAGACATTAACGTGTGTGGGATGTCAAGATTCCATGTATCCCCAGCACCTGCTCCCGTGTGCGCTGCCTTCTAGTTGCGTTCAGCCCATAGGAGGTACATGAGGGAAGAAGCGTGAAGGCTGAGTATTTACTCGATACGACATACATCCTGCATCATCTCTTCCTCTTCCCCACCTCCTCCTCTTTCCACCCTGCCTCCTTCAAACCCTCCTCCTCTGCCTCCTGCGCCTCCTGCTCTTCTTCCTCCCACCTCTTCCTCTTTTTTTCTCTCTCGAATCCAGTAATCATTTCCACCTCCTCCTTTTTCAAAAAACTAATTAATTAATTTTTGGCTGCATTGGATCTTTGCTGCGCCCGGGCTTTCTCTAGTCGCGGCAAGTGGGGGCTACTCTTCGTTGCAGTGAGTGGGCTTCTCATTTCGGTGGCTTCTCTTGTTGCAGAGCACGGGCTCTAGGTGCCCGGTCTTCAGTAGTTGCGGCCCGCGGGCTCAGTAGTTGTGGCTCGTGGGCTCTAGAGTGCAGGCTGAGTAGTTGTGGCGCACAGGCTCAGTTGCTCCGTGGCATGTGGGATCTTTCCGGACCAGGGCTTGAACCCCTGCACTGGCAGGTGGATTCTTAACCACTGAGCCACCAGGGAAGTCCCTAACCTCCTCCTTTAAGCCTAGGCAGTAAAAGCTCCCTGAGATGCTGGACTACTGTCCTCTGTTGTTTTCCCCAAACCCTTTGCAAATGATCTCTTGACTACAGTCTCCTTAATTACGGTACATTTGAGTGTGCCACCTTTCTCTTTCAGGGATTCTGACTTATACTGATAGGTAAGAAATGCCTGGGGGAGAGTTAAATTTGAGTCACCTGAGTAGAGGTGGTCATTGGAGCCGTGGCTATAAATGTGAATATCTTGGGAGACAGTGTAGAGAAGGAATGGGCCCTGAGGAACTCAAACATGTAATGGCTTTCAGAGGAGGATAATCTTGCAAAGGAATTGGAGAAGTAGCAACCAAAGTGAGGTGAAAAATCAGGGCAGTGTGTGTCATAGAAGTCAAAGGAGGCAAAGGGAAGAAAAAGAGCGTTGGTAGTCAAGATTATCAGTTGGTCCTGCAAAGTCATTGGATTTAGTGACTTATACCCTCGTGAATCTGTTACATATTTTCTGTGCTCCCTCTGAATAATGATTTAAATTTTTTTACATTAACTTATCTATAATTTATCTTAGGTAAATACAGTCAAATTTGTTTTAGAACGTATTTTAAGGTAAAAATTAACTACCCTTCCTTAACCATTATTCCAACATTATTTATGTTCTACTTTCTCTATTACCATTATTTCCTCCAACATTCACTGTTTCTAAAAATATAAAGAGATGTTTGAGCACTTTCTACTAGATGTTTAAGAGCTTTCTATTTGACTGTATCATAGTGGTTCAATGGTTGTCGCTTTAGCATTCATTTTAAAATTGATCCATTAGAACAAGTCTAACCTCTTAATTTTAATTTTCAGAATTCTATTATCAATAGCCCCATTTATTCTTCCAGATAAACTCTATATTTTTTTTAACATCTTTATTAGAGTATAATTGCTTTACTATGGTGTGTTAGTTTCTGCTTTATAACAAAGTGAATCAGTTATACATATACATATGTCCCCACATCTCTTCCCTCTTGCATCTCCAGATAAACTTTAGAACCATCTTATCAATTAAAAAAAACTTAAACTTCATTGTGATTTTTTCAAGACCGTGAGAGATAGATGGCCAACCAGAGTTCCTAAGGTTCAGTGTATGTAACTGCTGCCGCCGCTTAAGCCTGCCAAAGCAGTGGTACGGCTACTGCCCTTGTATTTGCTACCTCTAGAAACATTCTTGCCAGTAGTGGCAGCAGCGGGACTCAATTACCCTCTTTTCGCACTCCCTCCAGAAGCTCCAGATGGCGTCTTCCGTGGGCAACGTGGCCGACAGCACAGACCCAACGAAACGTATGCTTTCCTTCCAAGGGTTAGCAGAGTTGACACATCGAGCCTATCAGGCGGGAGATTTTGAGGCAGCTGAGAGACACTGCATGCAGCTCTGGAGACAAGAGCCAGACAATACTGGTGTACTTTTATTACTTTCATCTATACACTTCCGGTGTCGAAGGCTGGACGGATCTGCCCACTTTAGTACTCTGGCAATTAAAAAGAACCCTCTTCTGGCAGAAGCCTATTCGAATTTGGGGAATGTGTACAAGGAAAGCGGGCAGTTGCAGGAAGCAATCGAGCATTACCGGCATGCGTTGCGTCTCAAACCAGATTTCATCGATGGTTATATTAACCTGGCAGCCGCTTTGGTAGCAGCAGGCGACATGGAAGGGGCAGTACAAGCTTACGCCTCCGCTCTTCAGTACAATCCTGATCTGTACTGTGTTTGCAGTGACCTGGGGAACCTGCTCAAAGCCCTGGGTCGCTTGGAAGAAGCCAAGGCATGTTATTTGAAAGCAATTGAGACGCAACCGAACTTTGCAGTAGCTTGGAGTAACCTTGGCTGTGTTTTCAATGCACAAGGGGAGATTTGGCTTGCAATTCATCACTTTGAAAAGGCTGTCACCCATGACCCCAATTTTCTGGATGCTTATATCAATTTAGGAAATGTCTTCAAAGAGGCACGGATTTTTGAACGAGCTGTGGCAGCTTACCTTCGTGCCCTAAGCTTGAGTCCAAATCATGCAGTGGTACATGGCAGCCTGGCTTGTGTATACTATGAGCAAGGCCTGATAGATCTGGCAATAGACACCTACAGGCGAGCTATTGAATTGCAACCACACTTCCCGGACGCTTACTGCAACCTAGCCAACGCTCTCAAAGAGAAGGGCAGTGTTGCCGAAGCAGAAGATTGTTATAATACAGCTCTGTGGCTGTGTCCCACCCATGCAGACTCTCTGAATAACCTAGCCAATATCAAGCGAGAACAGGGAAACATTGAAGAGGCAGTTCGCTTGTATTGTAAAGCATTAGAAGTCTTCCCCGAGTTTGCTGCTGCCCATTCAAATTTAGCAAGTGTATTGCAGCAGCAGGGAAGAGTGCAGGAAGCTCTGATGCATTATAAGGAGGCTATTCGAATCAGTCCTACCTTTGCTGAGGCCTACTGTAATATGGGAAACACTCTTAACGGGGATGCAGGATGTTCAGGGAGCCTTGCAGTGTTATACACGTGCCATTCAGATTAACCCTGCATTTGCGGATGCCCACAGCAATCTGGCTTCCATTCACAAGGATTCAGGGAATATTCCAGAAGCAATTGCTTCTTATCGCACTGCTCTGAAGCTTCAACCTGACTTTCCTGACGCTTATTGTAATCTGGCTCATTGCCTGCAGATTGTCTGTGACTGGACAGACTATGATGAGCGCATGAAGAGGTTGGTCAGCGTTGTGGCTGACCAGTTAGAGAAGAACAGGTTGCCTTCTGTGCAGCCTCATCACAGCATGTTATATCCTCTTCCTCACGGCGTCAGGAAGGCTATTGCCGAGAGGCATGGGCACCTCTGCCTGGATAACATCAATGTCCTTCACAAACCACCGTATGAACATCCAAAGGACTTGAAGCTCAGTGATGGTCGACTGCGTGTAGGATACGTGAGTTCTGACTTTGGGAACCATCCTACTTCTCATCTTATGCAGTCTATTCCAGGCATGCACAATCGTGATAAATTTGAGGTATTCTGTTATGCCCTGAGCCCAGATGATGGCACAAACTTCCGAGCGAAGGTGATGGCAGAAGCCGATCATTTCGTTGATCTTTCTCAGATTCCATGCGATGGAAAAGCAGCTGATCGCATCCATCAAGATGGTATACACATCCTCGTAAATATGAATGGTTATACCAGGGGTGCTCGAAATGAACTCTTTGCTCTCAGGCCAGCTCCTATTCAGGCAATGTGGCTGGGGTACCCTGGGACTAGTGGCGCGCTTTTCATGGATTATATCATCACTGATCGGGAAACTTCACCTGCTGAAGTTGCTGAGCAGTATTCTGAGAAACTGGCTTATATGCCCCATACTTTCTTTATTGGTGATCATGCTAATATGTTCCCTCACCTGAAGAAAAAAGCAGTCATCGATTTTAAGTCCAATGGGCACATTTATGACAATCGAATTGTGCTGAATGGCATCGACCTCAAAGCATTTCTTGATAGTCTACCAGACGTGAAAATTGTCAAGATGAAATGTCCTGATGGAGGAGACAAAGCAGACAGCAGCAATATAGATCTTAATATGCCTGTCATTCCTATGAATACGACTGCAGAAGCAGTTATTGAAATGATTAACAGAGGACAAATTCAGATAACAATTAATGGATTCAGTATTAGCAATGGACTGGCAACTACCCAGATCAACAATAAGGCTGCCACTGGAGAGGAGGTTCCCCGTACCATTATTGTAACCACACGTTCTCAGTACGGGTTACCGGAAGATGCCATTGTGTACTGTAACTTTAATCAGCTATATAAAATTGACCCATCTACTTTGCAGATGTGGGCAAATATTCTGAAGCGTGTTCCCAATAGCGTACTGTGGCTGTTGCGTTTCCCAGCAGGAGAACCTAATATTCAACAGTACGCGCAAAATATGGGCCTTCCCCAGAACCGTATCATTTTTTCACCTGTTGCTCCTAAAGAGGAACATGTTCGGAGAGGCCAGCTGGCTGATGTCTGCTTGGACACTCCACTCTGTAATGGACACACCACAGGGATGGATGTCCTTTGGTCGGGGACACCCATGGTGACTATGCCAGGAGAGACTCTTGCTTCCCGAGTTGCAGCTTCCCAGCTCACCTGTTTAGGCTGTCTTGAGCTTATTGCTAAAAATAGACAAGAGTATGAAGACATAGCTGTGAAACTGGGAACTGATCTAGAATACCTGAAGAGAATTCGTGGCAAAGTCTGGAAGCAGAGAATATCTAGCCCTCTGTTCAACACCAAACAATACACACTGGAACTAGAGCGCCTCTATCTACAGATGTGGGAGCATTATGCAGCTGGCAACAAACCTGATCACATGATGAAGCCTGTTGACGTCACTGAGTCGGCCTAAATAATGACTGTGTGCGCAGGAGAATTACCCCTGTACCTGAGCCTCAACCTTCTGGGGGAAAGGGAACTAGATACGTTACTTTGTACTTACCTTTGTAGCAATATCATGTTGCAGATGGGTGACAGACAGTGATAACAGATAGCACAGCCAGACTTGCTTCCTGCATGATCATGACAGGGAGAGACACAAGAGATGGGAGACTGCTGTTCCACAAGGAGTCTCCGTAGAATTTTGCGGCAGCCAGGTGTTGCCTAAGTCTGGAAGGTCTGATCTCCCTTGGTCTTCCATGGGATGGGTGGTTAGTGTGGAGGGGAGATAGAGATTGCCCAGTCTTCTGAATTAAGTTTTTCTTTATATTTGGGGTATTGGAGCTATTAAAAATGTTTGGTTTCAGGTTTTATTCATGTGACGTGTATATGATTCTTTTGAGATAAGGTTTTAAGCTAAAATATTCCTTGTTTTAGTTTCTGAACTCTACAGACAAATGGGGACTTTGCTGGTGTAGTCTTTTTATAGGTTTTATAAACCACTTGAGCCTATATCAGTCATTTTAGTGTCTGACATGTTTGGAACTATCAGTGCTTTGTTGGTTTATGGCTTAAATTCTTTTTCTGGTCCGTTTCCTTCTTCCCTTCCCCCCACTTTAAACATTTTCCTGTATCTTGGCTAACAAAAAACCAAGTCTGATTCAAAACCTCCCAGAGTGTTTCTCTTAAACACATCATCTGGTGCCAAATGAAGATTCTTAGGAGTGATTATTAATTATGAAGGGCACAGTTGTGGTACTGTCACTGATGATAATAATAATGGATTTTTGGCCTAGAGTTTTGACCTATTGCACCAGTGTTTTACCGTTGACTGCCCCTCTGTGCTGCTTCCAAAAGTGATAGTGTGTGATCAGATTTTTACTTTCACTTCTAAAGTTTGTTCTTTTTTTTAAAGTGAGTCCTGTTCTTCCTTTTTCTTTCAGCAGCAATGAAATCCCAGGTAAGTACAAGTATTCAAATATTTGATCAGTAAGTCCCAGTTATCTCCAGTGCATTAAATAACTTTCATCAAAAAACATGTTATAGGTAAAAAGCTCTGGAGGACCAGCTATGTATATGATTATTATGCTTCAGACCTTCTAGGGTGTTACACATAATAACTTGTCTTCTGGACGTGGTCTTGAAGTCTATGGATTCAGCCTCAGTAGTAGCGAACTGCACTGCTACTTGGTTTGGAGTATAAATTAGACTTTAGCCCTCCTGGGGGTTGAGTTTTTGGTATTGAAAACCATAGGAATGAAATTATTGTATTTCAACAAAGGACTGAGGGCTTGAGGCTTAAACAAGCCAACATATGAATATATGTTTTTGTCTTGCTGTACTGCACATATGCTGTCTAGTAACAGATATTTTGTCTGCTAGTAGTGTTCTAGATTCTGTCTTTCCAAAGTGCTGAGGCAGTGCATCTATTCTGTAGTTGCAGCTGATGCCTGAATGTATCCTAGCTGACAAATGATTGATTAAGAAGCACTTGAATTTCGGAAAGATTTGTACTGTTAACCAAAATCTGAGCAAGGAGTCTCAAATGTAATTCTTAGCCAGAATTACATGTTAATGAACGACTTAACAGTGTAAATCAAGGAACATCAGTGTAGGGATTTCTTTTAATTTATTTTTTACCTGCTTGAAAGAATCAGTTAAAGGTTGCCAGCTTGGTTGCAGATGAACGGACGTTTGAAGTTCACCAAACTACTTCATGTGGAATAGGAGAATAGACTTCCAGCGCCCTCAAGGCTGTGACCTTGCAGCCATTTTACATAGCACAGCATCCCCCTAGAGGGATGAACCTTTCCCTGCCCGAAAAGTAGCCGCTCTGGTTGAAGCTTTGCTTATTGTAACAGGCTTTTGTTTCCAGGTAACATGTCTGTGGAAGGCTTAATTCTGAATAGAGATATAGATATTACTGGAAACTAATTGTTTTTTCTATTATACTCTGCTTTATCAAAAAAGTAAAACATTTACATTGTGCTACAGAAATTCAGATGTTGTCTTGCAATCTTTAAACAATAAATGAATGATTTGCCCTGAAAAACAAAAAACAAAAAACTTCTTTGTGATTTTGTTTGGGATTATTTTAATCCTGTAAATTAAATTGGGAAGAAGTTAAATCTTTATTATATTGCCTTTTAGCCAGAAACTTGATAGATAGATAGATAAATCCATTTATCTTCAAATCTCATTTTTAACTCTAATAAAAGTGTAACCATTTTCTTCAAATAATATGTTAATATATTTTGTGAAGGTCGTTTCCAAACATTTTATATTTACATTCTTCTTTCTGATGTTTCTTAGATATTCTTTGCTACTCTTTCTCTGACTTTTTTTGGTATAATAGTAATATATGTTTCTGGTAGAAAAAAATGAGAAGAAATCAAGAAAAAAAACCCTAAGTATAATTCTAATAGTCAACACCCAGATTCCAGTACAGTTAACTTTTTGGTGTACTCACTCAACGCTTTTTCTATTCTTATGTATGTGTATTTTTATATTTCTTATGTAAATGAGGTATCATACTGTTCTGTAACTTCTTTCATCTGCTATACAAGGAACATCTCATGTCAGTGTATGCACTTCCTTGCTGGATGCTATTCTGTTATACAGATGTACCTTAATTTATTTAACCAGACCTTTACTGGGGACCTTTGTTGTTGTTTCTAACTTTCCAGCATGAAATCATTCTGTGATAAAGCTCTTTTTACCTCCTCAATTCCAAAGAGCCTTGACATTTTATTAAGTATCGGATATATACAAAAGAATATTTATAAAATAAATGTTTAAGGATAAAAAAAGTAACAATGACATGATCACTTGTGCACCTACTGTCCCATTTAAGACATAGAACATTTAAGCCCCTATGTATCCCTCTCCAATCCCATCCTTCCTAATCATTCTATATATATATATGTGTGTGTGTGTGTGTGTGTGTGTGTGTGTGTGTGTGTGTGTGTATATATACATATATATGTATGTATATATGATTTATGCATGCTTTTGAACTTCATATGATTGGAATTTACCATATGGGTCTTTCTGGGACATACTTTTTCCACTTAATAACATGTTCCTGAGATGCATCCACGTTGTTGCAAATAACTACAGTTTATTCATGTTTATTTCTGTATAGTATTCAATTATATGAATATATCAGAATTTTACTCCATTCTACTGTTGGTGAATATCTTGGTTGTTTCTAGTTTTTGCTCTTACAGATATGCTACTATGAACATCTTGTACCTACCGCCCACTACATGTGTACAAGAGTTTCTCTAGGCCAAACATCAGAGAGTAGAATTGCTGAGTCAAAAGGCATGCATACCTTCAACCTAATAGATAATGCAAATTATCTTCCAAAATGGTTGAAATAAATTGACTCTCCCACAAACACTGTATAAGAATTCAGTGGTTCCACATCTCTAATTCTTGGTATTCCACATTGAAAAATTTCTGTCAAGCTGATGAGATTGAAATAATATGCCACTGTGGTTTTAATTTGCACTTCCCTGATTACAAATGAAGTTGAACATATTTTCATATGTTATTTTACCATTTGTGTTCTCTCTTCAGTGATATGCCCAGTCAAATCTTTTTCCCCTTTAGAATAAATTAGGTTGTAGTTTTCTGAATGGCTTATAGTTTTTGGTCTGGATACTAACCCTTTGTCATATGGGTATAGCAAATACCCTCTCCCAGTGTGTGACTCACCTTTTCACTTCTGTTATGGTATATCTTGATGAACAGAAGTTCTTCATTTTAATGTAGTTCACTTTAATAGTAATTTACTTTACTCTCTATGCTTTTCTGTCTCGCTTCAGAGATTCTTCTCATCCGTTAATTGAAAAGGGCATTTTCTTTTATTACTTTCAAAAAGTTTAAAAACTCTACCTAATTTTGAGTCTTTTAGACACCTAGAATTGATTTTTGGCATGTGGTGTGAGGTAGGGGTTCAGATCCCCTTTTTTCTATATGAATAACCAGTTGTCTCAGCATCAGTTATTTAAAGCTCATACTTTCTCAACTGATTTTCAGTGTCCGTTCTGATACACTTGAGAATCAACGTGCCAAGTTCCACTATCCATTCCTCAATGCCCACCAGTCAAAATAAATACTTTGTTGGGATTTTAAATGTAATAAAAGAAATCTACGGATCAATTGGAAAAGCAATGACAACTTTATAATATTGAATCTTCCTACCCATAAACATAGTATCACTTTCCATTTATTTAAATTTCCTTTGATTTCTCTCAGTCATTTTATGATTTTCTGTATACAGGTCTTACTCATATTTTGTTAAATCTCTTCCTAGGTAATTCATATTTTTGATACTACTGTAAATGGCATCTGTCTTTTTATTACACGTTCTAATTTTTTGTTGCTGGTATATAGAAATGCATTTTTAAAATATTGACCTTATAAGTATCAATTTTACTAAAAAAAAATCTTAATTCTATTTTTCTGTATAGGAAAATTTTTAAAGTGGGGGGAAGGGAAGAAGGAAACGGACAAGAAAAGGAATTTAAGCCATAAACCAACAAAGCACTGATAGTTCCAAACATGTCAGACACTAAAATGACGGATATAGGCTCAAGTGGTTTATAAAACCTATAAAAAGACTCCACCAGCAACGTCCCTATCTTTAATATGTATTCTTATGTGTATGTAAAAATCTTATCTCCTGCAGATGACTCCCTAGTTTCTGCCCTCTAATCATTATAAATTGTATATAAATTTTATACTATCTGATATTTCCAACACCTGATTGACTTTTTGTGGGTGATGTGAGTTGCTTGTTATTTTGTTGGGTCTCGCTCATGATGCTTTTCTTTTTTAATTGTGAATTCACATTTCTATGGGAATTATTTGAAGCCTAGATAGAAGGGAGTTCATTTAAAAAGGATTTGCATGTGTTTCTGCCAGATGCTCATGGGTACTACTGAAGGAGGGCCACTTTAAACTAAATTCTCAGCTTGAAGGTTTTCCAGACCACCCAGGTAGCGCAACTCTGGCAACAAAACTCACACGTGAGGGCTAGCTTGTACTTAGAAACTTTCAGGAAAGATTTTTCTTCTCCTTTACCAGCGCCAAATTTTAACATAAGCAAATGTCCTTGTTGTCTGCAATGGGGGCAATTTTATTTCTAGTATACCCTTTCGAGCTTTATGTAGGATTGTCTTTTATGCTGCCCTCTTTGGGCTGGACCTAGGCTTTGTCAACTATCATCCATATTTCACAAGGCTGTGAACACTGGATCTCAAGATCCCCTGATTTGTCAAAAGTCCTCAGTACAAAGGCCATTAGCAGTGCCTGGGTCATCTCACTTGGGCCTTGCTTAGAATTCCTTTTGGCCTTACTTTATTAGCAGGTCACTGATGCATTTAAAAATATATATATTTCTATATTTTATTCATTGTTTTTAGTTATTCTCAATGGGAAGTTTGTGAAGGGCATGTAGTTTGCTAAGCACCCCCCACCTCACTTCAGCTACACCTTCTCATATCCTAGATCTTTCATTTCCAATATCTATTTCACCTCCTAAATCTCAATTTCAAATATCTTCTCTCTATGGCCATCATCTCCTATCTTTGCGTGCCTCTAATTTACCAGTCCCACCTTAACAATTCTCCAGCCCTATTAGGACTCCCAATTCAATCACCCCCAAATATTCACTGGCCATTTACTCAGGTTCTTCCTCATCCACATTAGAGTCTACGCTGGGTCTCTGTGTTGCAAAATACAATAAAAATAGTGCCTTCTGTAGTTGTGCCATGCTATGGTACTGACTTTGTGTTTCATCATCATAATCACTCCTTTATACACACCCTCCATGTCTTTTTTTTCTTTTTTTTTTTTCTTCGTCCTTCTCTCATCTGATCTGGCACAATTATTGACTGAGTAAACCCGCATTTATCTGCCTACTCTGTACCTAGTTCTGGAGGAAAAGAAGCAACTAGGCTAACTGGTTTCCTTCTAAATGTATGTGGCTTCAGGCTGTAGAGAAATCCTTCTGTATTTCTCTAGTCAGTTCTCTCCACCACCTTTCAAAGCAGCTTCTCTCTGCAAATCCCCAGCCTTCCCTGACCCCAGCCCCCTTTCTCAGTTGATGGCTTCCCTTAGTCCATGGAGACATCCTCATCCACTCACCACCAAACTCCATGCATGTTTAATAGATGCTCATCTTTTCCTCTTGTGACTTCAGATGAACTCTCCATGTTCACATCTAGGGCCATCCTTTCCACTTGTGCACAGGATCCCACCCCCTTTCTCTCCCCTCCACCCCTCACTATCAGTGGTTCTCTGCCATTCTGACTCTCCTCCTGCTCTGAGAATGAACACATCCTGTCAGATTTTTTTTTTCTTAACATAAGAGACAACTTCTTCTGGGAAGATGAAGTTGATGTACTTTCCCATATTCCTCCAGCTAAGTGAAACTAAAACCCTTGGACATTACATATAAAAGAAACATAAGAAGGCTGAAAGGTAGAGAGAGGAAGGCAGATCAGCTAGGGACTTTGAGACCTGAGGAATGACACATGGTTAGTTCCTACCTTGTTTGTTTGTTTACCTCATATATCCCAGACTTGGAGCTGAAGAAGCTAGCAACCTGCAAACGCCAACAGGCACAGACAAAAAAAAAAAAAACAAAAAACAACCTTCAACCAAAGCCTGGTCTGCTTAGCCAGAGAACCAGGAATAGGTCAGCCTAGTGAAATAGAAAACTTTTAGAATTATCTAAGCAGCTCTACTCCAGCCAAAAACCACAGAAAAAAAAAAAAACAAACAAAAACTGTGGCCCCACTCCCACCCATGCCAGCCAAGTCCTAGAGGGGAGACTAGACTTCAGCCTTCCGCTAGGCTGTACCAAGGCACCCCAACACACCTGCCAAGGTGGCGGCAGAGAAGGATACATAGGGAGCTGGGATTTTCATCCCCAACAGGCATGAATGATACACACTCTCCTCCCTCCCCTCTCCACAGTACCAGTGGAGACCACACGGGGAGCCTGGACTTCCACCCCCACTGGCAGTAACAAGGCCTCTCTCCCCATCCCAGATGGGGTACTGCCAGAGAAGGCCTAGGGGAGCTTCAGGGCTTTTGCCACCACCCGGCGGTAACGAGGCACTTCTGCCCCTCCCATCCAGGAAGGCATCCGTGAAGGCCTCGTGAGAAGCTGGCACTCCCACACCTGCCCAGCAGTAATGAGGAGCTCACAGCTGTAAGAGAGCGTACACTTTGCCTTCTAGGTCACTGTGTAACCCCAGTGCCTGGAATGACAGGGGCTAGTTGCATGATCTCGCTCAAATCACTCATCCCTTCGGTGTCGCAATTTGTTCCTCTGTAAAATGAGAATGAAAATAATAGCATCTACCTGTAGGTTGCTGTGAGGATTAAATGAGTCCATACATATAAAGCTCCTAGAATAGAAAGTGTTAGCCATTGCTGCTGCTGCTGGCATTGTCATTATTCATTCCTTACTTATTTATGTGCCTCTTAAAATATAGCTTTAGCCGTATCCCAGGAGTTTTGATTTGTAGTGTTTTCATTATTTTTATTTTCTAAATATTCTGTGATTGCAATCATATTTCCCCTTTTGTGCCCAAGAGATATAGAGAAGGGTATTTTTGAATTTCCATGTGGGTGGGAAAGTTTTGTTTAAATGTTTCTAATTTATAGTTTTATTGCTCTGTGGTCAGAGAATGTCTGTGCACTTTGTGCTTTAGGAGATTTGTTGATGTTTTCTTTATAGTCTAGTAGATGATCTATATTAAAAAATAAGTTCTTCAATTAAAATAGTTTTTCCCCTTTTCCTCATTGTGAAGGATACATCTTATCCCTAGCCTAAAAGCTGGAAACATACTTTCCAACACACCAAACTAGACATTTAAATGAAATAAAATCTCCAATCATGTTGAGTTAACATGCTTTATTCCCATTCAATTTGCAGTAAGCACAGATTGCAAAGTTCCCCAGAGGGAGAGAAATGGGAGCAGGCATACTCAGACTTCAGGTGTGATTTGTTAGTTGTTCTTCTGCTGCCTCTTTTCTCCCTCTAATTTTTTCTTGTAAAGAAGGCATTTAATTCTAGTTGTAGCAGATTGTAATTTCCATAAGTGGCCACAGCAATATTTCTGACCCCACACGCTGTTCCAGGACCTTGCCACTTCCCGTCAAGAGGTGAAGTCTATTCCCTTCCCCTTGAACTGGGGTAGAACTTTATGACTGCCCCAACAAAAAGAGGATGGGGTGGATGTCATGTTGCATGCCTTCCCAGCTGGGCCATAAATGGCAATAGAGCCTCTGCCTGACTGTCTTGTGATGCCCTCTTGGAAGCCAGTCACCATGTTGTGAGGAAGCTCAGGCTACATAGAGAGGCTGCTTGTAGGTGCTGAGGTCCCAGCGAGAGCCACCATCAGTCAGCAGACATGTGAGTGAGCGAGTGAGTGAGTCTTCAGGGGATCTTAGCCCCAAGTCATCTCCACAGCCCCTGTCTGAATTGTGACCCACAGACCCAATAAGCATTATAAACAGTTGTTTTACCTCATTGATTTGTAGGGTAATTTGGTCCTCAGCTATAGTAACCGTATCTCTAAGGATACAGTGACCCCAGCTAATCAGACAATTCCAACTAGAAGGTGGGTGTTATAATGAGAAAAACATGAGACTAGGACCTGGGAGACCTAGGTCATAGGCCGGATTAACTCATAATTGACCTTAGGACCTTGAACATATCATGTAACCTTTCTGAGTCCTAACATTTGAACCTTTTAGGCCCCTTCAAGTTCTACCATTAATTAAGGCCTTGATAGAGAACAATATGAAAAGGTTTCATATTGGAAATACTCGATCTCTTGAGAGACTGCATATCTATATGTAATCAATGACATTCTTGGTTTTACAGTTAACTCTCACAGGGAAATCTTATTTCCCTCCTTTCCAAACTATGGGAAAATTTTTCCAAAGTATTGACAGCAGAGAATAGGGTCATTTTTTATCAACCCAATTTTAGCATAAAATAAATTAGAAAGCTGGCTGGGCCTTTGCTGCAAGACGTGGGCTCCCCAGTCTCAGTTCATGGTAATATAGTAACCACTGCTTAGATTCTCGACTTTTATATTGTTCAGTCATCTTTGCCTGCTATTTTGGGTGTTCTTTGCTAGTTACCCGGTGACTTGCTGCCAGAATATGCTTACAGAGATTTTACTGTCTCTCTCTAGATTCAGCAGTTTGAGAACGTTAAATGTGCCTTGCAAAGCTAAATCTGCTATGGGATATATAAGGCTGGTCTCTCATCAGTTGTAATTCTCTGGTAGTTGCATTGTTAAGAGGAGTCATCTATTATTCCACATACTACATTCCAGAAGAAGCTAAAGCAAGTGTTTAATGCATGCTTTCCAGGGCACAATACTGCACAGTCCCTAGAGTGTGATGACTTGGGACAGCTGCCCCAAGTCAATATTCAGGGGACCCAGCCATGCTGGCAGCTTGTCAGTGACTCAAGGAGCACCAGCTGGGGCCCTGTAACATGCTTGTACCACGCTCACAGAGAAACAGTTTTTTTTTTTTTTGAAATAAATTTATTTATTTATTATTTATTTTTGGCTGCGTGGGGTCTTCGTTGCTACGCGTGAGCTTTCTCTAGCTGTGGAGAGCGGGGGCTACTCTTTGTTGTGGTGTGTGGGCTTCTCATTGTGGTGGCTTCTCTTGTTGTGGAGCCCAGGCGTTAGCCATGCGGGCTTCAGTAGTTGTGGCACGTGGGCTCAGTAGTTGTGGCACATGGGCTCAGTTGCTCTGCGGCGTGTGGGATCTTCCCAGACTAGGGCTCAAACCCGTGTCCCCTGCATTGGTAGGCGGATTCTTAACAACTGCGCCACCAGGGAAGTCCTGAGAAACACTCTTCACTTGCCTCCCTTTCCTGGAGTCACCAGAATCACCGCCTATTCCCTTTGTACCCCAGCGTTCCCACCACAGAACAAGGTTAGTAGGTTACCTTCTGATATGAATTGTATCCTCCCTGTGAAGCAGTTGTTTCCTACGTCTGTTTAGGACACTTGCATTTTGTTATTTTAATGATGTGATATCATTAAATATTACATAAATTGATGAAATATGAAGACAATAGAGTTGTTTCTAGTGAACAAGTCAAAAGCTTCCTAAAGTGTGAGCGATATAGCTGCAAAAGATTGTGGGAAAAACTCTAGAAGAATTCTGCACTCAGATCGCTTCCCCTTTATCTATAAGTTTTCATTCTCCTTTAAAGACACCCATACTTTACATCTCAGTTAATGATATGGATGTTCTTTTTTTTTTTTATACTAATTTTTTTTTTTTAATTTTTATTTATTTATTTATTTATTTATTTATGGCTGTGTTGGGTCTTCGTTTCTGTGCGAGGGCTTTCTCTAGTTGTGGCAAGCGGGGTCCACTCTTCATCGCGGTGCGCGGGCCTCTCACTGTCGCGGCCTCTCTTGTTGCGGAGCACAGGCTCCAGACGCGCAGGCTCAGTAATTGTGGCTCACGGGCCCAGCCGCTCTGCGGCATGTGGGATCTTCCCAGACCAGGGCTCGAACCCGCGTCCCCTGCATTGGCAGGCAGACTCTCAACCACTGCGCCACCAGGGAAGCCCATATGGATGTTCTTTATTCAAGAGTGATGCCCTGTGCTCAAAAGCCTTGCTCCTATGTCAAAAGATTGGGCAACGTCTATATGCTTGTTTTCAGTTAAACAAAACGTTTTTGGAAATTTTCATTTTTTGACTTGTTACTTTAACCTTTTTTTTTTCTTAATTTATTAATTTATTTATGGCTGTGTTGGGTCTTCGTTTCTGTGCGAGGGCTTTCTCTAGTTGAGGCAAGTGGGGGCCACTCTTCATCGCAGTGCCCGGGCCTCTCATTATCGCGGCCTCTCTTGTTGCGGAGCACAGGCTCCAGACGCGCAGGCTCAGTAGTTCTGGCTCACGGGCCTAGTTGCTCCGCGGCATGTGGGATCTTCCCAGACCAGGGCTTGAACCCGTGTCCCCTGCATTGGCAGACAGATTCTCAACCACTGCGCCACCAGGGAAGCCCCTAACCTACTTTTTAACACAGCAACACATGCTCCTGAGCAATAATTTGGCTTGAACTGTACATAAATTCAGCTCATCTCTACTTTCTGTTTCATCACAACAAATAAAGAACTGTGCAGACTGCCCTTTCCTGCTGCCAAACTACAAACTGCCACTTTGTGATTTTGTTTTCACATCAAGGATACTCTTCAGCTTTAGCCAGATCCCCCCAAGCCATTTCCCCCTCACTTTCCAGATTAATTCTAGAGGAATGAGATCTATTCCAGCCCCCACAAACCTCACTGGGATGGTTCTAAGTTCATTTACACAGGGAATCCTCTGCTACTTACCCAAATCTCAAAAGCTCCCCTACCCCTTGCCCCAGGCAATTCCCTAGTACAGCACCTGGTTCCTTCTCTTCTTTGCTTCAACCAGTGTTTATTGGGCACCTATCACATGTCAGGCTCAGCGCCAGGTACTAGGTGGGCTGTAGTGAATAAAATGTGTTTACTTTATATTGTCAACAACAGGTATGTAGTATGCGCAGAAGAGCAGTAGCTACGTCTTTTTGTCTTGTTGTTTTAATGGATAAATTGGTAAACTAATGAAGGAGAATTTCCGTCGCACTTTTGACTTTGGAAATTGTTAGTGTATGTCATTATGTATGCATTTAGATATGGTATGTATTTATTTGCATTTCTGTGGAAATTAAAAGGGCATGTAATACTTTAGTTTAACCCAGGGGCTAACAAACTTTTTCTGTAAGGGGGTCAGAGAGTAGATATTTTTGGTTTTGTGTCACAGGGTGTCTTTCACAACTACTAAAGTAAGTAAGCTGTTACAGCATAAACACAGTCATAGATAATACATAAATGAATGGGAGTGGCTGGGTTCCAATACAATTTTATTTATAAAAACAGGCAGTAGCCAGAGTTTGCTGACCCCTGGAATCTATTAAAATACCTTACTGCTGCTCCTATTAGCAATTAAACTTGCTTAAGCCTCTTCCCTTTAAAAAAAAAAAAAAAAATCCAAGTCCCACATCACTGCAAGAAGTTGTCTTGTACACACCATCTCTACCTCCCCACCTCTCATTCACCTCCAGTGCTAGACAGTCTGACCTCTGTGCTCACCGCCCACTGAAATTGCCCTTATCAAGGTCACCAACAATCTAGGCAACAGAACCCAACAACACATTAAAAGGATCATACACTATGATAAAGTGGGATTTATCCCAGGGATGCAAGGATTCTTCAATAAACGCAAATCAATGTGATACACCATATTAACAAATGGAAGAATAAAAACCATATGATCATCTCAATAGATGCAGAAGAATCTTTTGACAAAATTCAACACCCATTTATGATAAAAACTCTCCAGAAAGTGGGCATAAAGGGAACCTACCTCAACATCATAAAGGCCATATATGACAAACCCACAGCAAACATCATTCTCAGTGGTGATAAGCTGAAAGCATTTCCTCTAAGATCAGGAACAAGACAAGGATGTTCACTCTCGCCACTCTTACTCAACATAGTTTTGGAAGTCCTAGCCACGGCAATCAGAGAAGAAAAAGAAATAAAAGGAATACAAATGGGAAAAGAAGAAGTAACACTGTCACTGTTTGCAGATGACATGATACTATACATAGAAAACCCTAAAGATGCCACCAGGAAACTACTAGAACTAATCAATGAATTTGGTAAGGCTGCAGGATACAAAATCAATGCACAGAAATCTCTTGCATTCCTATACACTAACAACGAAAAATCAGAAAGAGAAATTAAGGAAACAATCCCACTGACCTGTGCAACAAAAAGAATAAAATACCTAGGAATAAACCTACCTAAGGAGGCAAAAGACCTATACTCAGAAAACTATAAAACACTGATGAAAGAAATCAAAGATAACATAAACAGATGGAGAGATATACCATTCTACTGAATTGGAAGAATCAATATTGTGAAAATGACTATACTACCCAAAGCAATCTACAGGTTCAGTGTAATCCCTATCAAATTACCAATGGCATTTTTCACAGAACTAGATCAAGAAATTTTACAATTTGTATGGAAATGCAAAAGACCCCAAATAGCCAAAGCAATCTTGAGAAAGAAAAATGAAGCTGGAGCAATCAGGCTTCCTGACTTCAGACTATACTACAAAGCTACAGTAATCAAGACAGTATGGTACTGGCACAAAAACAGAAATATAGATCAGTGGAACAAGATAAAAAGCCCAGAGATAAACCCACGCACCTATAGTCACCTTATCTTTGACAAAGGAGGCAAGAATATAACATGGAGAAAAGACAGCCTCTTCAATAAGTGGTGCTGGGAAAAATGGACAGCTACACGTATTAGAATGAAATTAGAACACACCCTAACACCATACACAAAAGTAAACTCAAAATGGATTAAAGACCTAAATGTAAAGCCAGACAGTATAAAACTCTTAGAGAAAAACATAGGCAGAACACTCTGTGATATAAATCATAGCAAGATCCTTTTTGACCCACCTCCTAGAGTAAGGGAAACAAAAACAAAAATAAACAAATGGGACCTAATGAAACTGAAAAGCTTTTGCACAGCAAAGGAAACCATAAACAAGACGAAAAGACAAGCCTCAGAATGGGAGAAAATATTTGCAAATGAAGCAACTGACAAAGAATTAATCTCCAAAACATACAAGCAGCTCATGCAGCTCGGTATCATAAAAACAAACAAGCCAGTCCAAAAATGGGCAGAAGACCTAAACAGACATTTTTCCGAAGAAGACATACAGATGGCCAACAAATGCATGAAAAGATGCTCAACATCACTAGTCATTAGAGAAATGCAAATCAAAACCACAGTGAGGTATCACCTAAAAATCTACAAACAATAAATGCTGGAGAGGGTGTGGAGAAAAGGGAACCCTCCTGCACTGTTGGTGGGAATGTAAATTGATACAGCCACTATGGAGAAGAGTATGGAGGTTCCCTAAAAAACTAAAAATAGAAATACCATATGACCCAGCAATCCCACTATTGGGCACATGCCCTGAGAAAACCATAATTCAAAAAGATACACGTACCACAACGTTCACTGCAGCACTATTTACAATAGCCCGGACATGGAAGCAACCTAAATGTCCATCAACAGATGACTGGATAAAGAAGATATGGCACATATATACAACGGAATATTAGCCATAAAAAGGAACGAAATTGAGTTATTTGTAGTGAGGTGGATGGACCCAGAATCTGTCATACAGAGTGAAGTAAGTCAGAAAGAGAAAAACAAATACCGCATGCTAACGTATATGTATGGAATTTATCAAAGCAGTACTGATGAACCTAGTGGCAGGGCAGGAATAAAGACGCAGACGTAGAGAACAGACGTGAGGGCATGGGGGGGAAGGGGAAGCTGGGATGAAGTGACAGAGCAGCATTGACGTATATACCCTACCAAATGTAAAATGGATGGCTACCGGGAAGCAGCTACATAGCACAGGGAGATCAGCTCAGTGCTTTGTGATCACCTAGAGGGATGGGATAGGGAGGGTGGCTCAAGAGGGAGGAGATATGGGGATATATGTATACATATAGCTGATTCAGTTTGTGGTACAGCATAAACTAACACACATTGTAAAGCATTTATACTCCAATAAAGATGTTAAAAAATAATAAGTTTAAAATTGTGCACCATTCTGAGTAGTGTGATGAGAACCATCCTGCTTCATCCAGCCCGGGACGTGAATCATCCCTTTCTCCAGCATATCCCACCTGTTAAGTCACTTAACTAGCTGTCTCAGTTATTGAATTGACTGTCTTGGTATCATAGTGTTTGTGTGTAAATAACAACTATTTTACTTAATAATGGCCCAAAGCACCAGAATAGTGATGCTGGCAATCTGGATATGCTAACGTGAAGCTGTAAAGCGTTCCCTTGAAGTGAAAATGTCCAAGTTCTCAACTTAATAAAGGAAGAGAAAAAATTAAATGCTCTGGTTGCTAAGATCTATGGTAAGAACAAATCTTTTATCTGTGAAACTGTGAAGAAGGAAAAAGAAATTTGGCTTGCTTTGCTGTTGCACCTCAAACTGCAAAAGTTAGGGCCACGGTGTGTTATAGGTACTAAGTTAAAATGGAAAAGGCATTATATTTGCATAAGATATTTTGAAAGAGACCATGTTCACATAACTTTGATTACAGCATATACTTATAACTTTTATTTTGTTATTAATTGTTGTTAATCTCTTAATGTGCCTAATTTATAAAATAAACTTTATCATAAGTATGTATGTATAAGAAAAACATAGGATTCACAGGGTAAAATACTATCTGCAGGTTTAGGCATTCAACCGGAGGTCTTGAAGCATATCCCCTGTGGATAAGGGAGGTCTATACTATTTATATATTCAACACAATAAATTGTTTCTTATTTCATGATTACAGTTGTGATTAGAATATGTATTTAGTTTTTAACTGATCACAGTATTTCTCTACTAATTATTACAAAATTACCTCAATTCAAGTAGATCAAACAAGAGGATACCTTATCAATTAGAAACATACATTAGTATACTCAAACAATCCTTGAATTTACAAGAGCTTAAATAATAAAATTTAATAAAAAATTAATAGTAGCAATAAAATTGCTAACATAAATATTCTAAAGTATGAAAGAAAATCAATTAAATAAATACTTATCATCATTACTTAAGCTAAACAGGCATCAGGAAAATAGTAATTTCATATGTAGTGAAACCAGGTAACCACTACCACTAAATAAAACTTGCTGAATGTCTACTACTATATATGAAAAGCACTGTTCCGTGTACCAAGAGGAATTACAAAATCAGTTTCAGACTGTCCTCAAGGAATTTACATTCTGGTTGAGGGAGATACAATACGTATAATTAAACTATAATATAAAGTGGTATATTATGGCACATGCACACCAATGAAGGACAGGAAGCAAACAATGCAAAAAATAAATGAGGCAGCAGATAGCTAGAATGATGTACTCCAACTACATCAAGGGAAACTTTCAAGTAATAAGACTCTTACCATGCCACTTATAATCCTGTTGCTAACATCGCCTACTTAAATATTTGAGGATAAAATAGAGAATAACTAAATTCAGCAATAAAATATGATGGTTAGAAAAAAATCACATCTATTTCCAGTACTATCATCATTGTTAGGACCAGAAACTGACTCCTCATGTAGCATTCTGTAAAAAGCCTTGCTCATTATATCCATCTACAGGTTGTACTTTCCCCCTCCAATTCCCCTCCCTGATGAGGGAGCAGTGGTAGGCCTGGGGTTCCTCTGGGGTTCCTACTGAGGACTATACAATATAATTATTGCTTTCTAACAGCCAATTGGAAATTTAACTTTAAAGTGATAATAGTATAATAGGTTTAAAAACAAGGAGCTGTATTAGATAACTCTGCATCTGAATAGCATACAAGGCATTACTCTAAATAGGCAAAACTGCTTAATATCTACCTGCCAGAGCACTGTAATATGATGTTAAACTAATTGTTCCCAACAATTTTTACTTTAGTAGCAGTGACTGAAGATTGACTGGTTAGTGAGTTTGGAAATCCGATGGATTAAGAAGCTCACTTGAAGGAGAAAATTAACAAAGTTAAGTGGAATTTCTGCAAATTAAAAAAAAGTTATTATTAGAAACTTTAAGAACTTTAGCTACAGAGAAATATGAAACAAGCCACTATGCCTTCTAAACCAACCTTACCAGGTGGTAAAGAGGATGCAATATCTTTGAGTGACATAATGTAGCCATACAGAATGTAAACTAACACACGTAATAAAAAGCGCTCACATTCTTTTCTTGGACTTTAACACACTCCAACCTTTTTCATAGGTTCAGTGTGCATAAGTAACTAAAAAATAAAAATTGTTGATTCTCTGTGTTTAGCTCTCAAGAAAGATTATTCGCCAAAGCTTTCCATTAAACACTGATTATACAAGCAAAGCACATCTAAACCTAAGAAAGCATTTAAACCTTTTGAAAAAGAGCTATTATTCCTTCAACTACTGTGTAAAGACTATAACTGCATGAAACTTAGCCATTGTAACACCACCACCAAGAAGAAACTGCTTCTTACTTTATTCAAAGTTGATTACCACTCTGAAGAATCCTCAAGCCATACATGTATTACAACTCTAAAGAATCCTCAAGCCATACAATTCAGCAAAATGCTTAAGACAACTAAGTAACAAATACCAATTTTTCCAGACCTTTCTACATAGAACTCGCATTAAATAACTAGTTTTACATAAAAATATCACATTAACAATGTTAGTCAGTAGTATCAAAACACACATGGATAATGATATTTTGTCCTGATTTTAAGTTCCTAAAGTGTGTAAAATCTTTTGATGTTTTAACAATTATGTTCAAAAAGAAGCAGCCATTAAATCCCATAATGTGTACGTGTGTGTGTATGCCTTAAACCACCTAGTATTGATTAGAAAAATGTTAAAGAATGGTTAAAAAAAAAAAAAGGCAATACTTTTTAGTCAGCACAGTGTCAACATCTGGGCATGTCTGAGAAGTAACAGCAAAAGCTTTCGAATACAGTGTATCACCCAGAAATTAGATCTTGGGAGATCCTAGAACAAAAAGGCTCAAGGCCCTCAGGCATAGGTAGAACTAAGCAATGGATCTCAAAGATGGGATCCTGAGATGTGGCTCTCTGCATAAGCATCACCAGGCAGCTTGTTAAAAATGCACGTTACTGGGCCACACTCCCAGAGATCCTAATTTAGTAGCTATAGGGTGGAACCAGGTATCAACATATTTTTTTTAATTTTTCTTTTCTCTCTTTTTTAAAAAAATTAATTTATTTATGTTTGGCTGCGTTGGGTCTTCGTTGTTGCACGCGGGCTTTCTCTAGCTGCAGAGAGCGGGGGATACTCTTTGTTGCAGTGCGCCGGCTTCTCATTGCGGTAGCTTCTCTTGTTCGGGAGCACGGGGCTCTAGGCGCACGGGCTTCAGGAGTTGTGGCTCGCGGGCTCTAGAGCACAGGCTCAGCAGTTGTGGCGTGCGGGCTTAGTTGCTCCACGTCATGTGGGATCCTCCTGGATCAGGGCTCGAACCCGCGTCCCCTGCACTGGCAGGTGGATTCCCAATCACTGCGCCACCAGGGAAGCCCTCAACATATTTCTTAAACCAGACCAAATTGATTCAGATGCATCATCAGCCTTGGGAACCACTGAGGTCCTAAAGCAATGTTTCTCAAAGTGTTAGACGTGTTAAATACGCTCAATACTGGGCCCAATTTCTCATCAACAATGTGAGACTCTCTGCTAGTGGGACCAAACAATGTGAATTTTAAATACGTATCTCAAGTGAATCTAATGGTACTAAAAGCTTCAGAACGTACGTCTACAGGATTGGGACTAGATCCTTTAGAGTTGCAGGTGCTCGAAAATAAAATCATTTTGTTGATTATAATCTACTCCATTCAGAGGCACTGAAAGTTTGAATATAAATCCAAGAAAATATCCTGCTGCAAAAAAGTCAAACAATTCTTCGAAATCTGCACTTAGCAGCTAACCTTCTAGAATCTAGTAAGTTTAAACTTCTAGTCATCTCCTTCAAAAAGGTCACTTTCTAAACTGAGTGCCAGCCATGACAATAAGAACCTTCAAACCTAAATACAAAGCACTCTAGGCAGAATGCTTAGGAATGCTTTCTTAGAAAGATGAGATAACAGACAAAAAGTTCAATACAGCTTCTTTGGAAAGATTCCCTCCCACCCAAACAGGGCATTTTGCACACACAAGTTAACTACAATAAAATTTCCTGCCTAAAAAATACAAGAAATTCTGAAAAAATACGTTAAGTAGGTTCCTTTTAATAAAATCAAAGTGTGAAAGAAAAATTAAATAAAATATATAAGCAGAGTAAAATTTAGATTTTAATAATTAATTTGATTAAAGAATTTAAGCCTGAGTCTCCAAATATTACAGTATTTTATAGACTGTTTATTTAAAACCTTTATCTTTTAAGAAAAAATAAGTGTTTCATGATGTCTGAATTTGCTCCTTCATCTTATAATTTCAATCCTTATCACTGAAATCAAAATAACAAATGCATGGAGCAGAGACTGAATAGAAGACGTTAGGTTGCTTTTCTTCAACTTCAAAAAAACCTGAAATGATACAGTTCCTAATTTAGTGATCAAAAATAACCAAAAGTAAATACGGGTAGAGAATATCTTCCTATTGGTTCACTGAGGTTAAGCATGAACTTAACTAAAGGTCTGTTTTGTTTTGTATTTTTATACATCTATTGATTTTTTATTTTTATTTTGGCTGCGTTGGGTCTTTGTTGCCGTGTGCGGGCTTTCTCTGGTCGCGGTGAGTGGGGGCTACTCTTCATTGCAGTGCACGGGCTTCCTACTGCAGTGTCTTCTCTTGTTGAGGAGCACGGGCTCCAGGCGCACGGGCTTCAGTAGTTGTGGCACGCGGGCTCAGTAGTTGTGGCTCGCGGGCTCTAGAGCGCAGGCTCAGTAGTTGTGGCGCGCGGGCTTAGTTGCTCCGCAGCATGTGGGATCTTCCCGGGCCAGGGCTCGAACCCGTGTCCCCTGCATTGGCAGGCGGATTCTTAACCACTGTGCCACCAGGGAAGCTCCTAAAGGTCTGTTTTGTTCATAGAGATTTGCTTCAGTATTTCTGTATTGAGAGTCACTTCCTTGAAAGTTATAGTTTTACATTTATTATCACTGTTGAAGAGTCTCTCCTTGACCAAACTTTAGTCAGGCTCCTCTGAACTCTTTCCAATTAGGCCCTAACTTTTGGGCTTCTGTGTTCATCTCTGCATTGTCCAATTGTAGCAAGAATCCTACTATGTCAGTTTAACCAGAATCCCCCACCCTCAATATTGATCACGCTGGATATCTGATTAGGTTCCTCATCTCTACCATCCCCCATGTAATATCTGACCACCTGGCCTGCCTTCATCAACAATCCTGTTTAGGTCTGTTTAGCCAGAATCCCTCTTATTTTGATGTTTCTTTCCTCTTAGTAATTTTTACCCCACCCTTCTACTTGGCTATACATCCCCAGTTCTCCTAGTTGTATTCCAAGTTTGAGCCCAATCTCTCTCCCCCACTGCAAAACCACACTGCAGTGGGCCCTACAACTATCGTGATAGTCTCCCTGAATAAAGTCTGCTGTACTAATCTTTATAAGTGTCATGAACAATTTTTTCTTAAACATCACTACCAGCGTTATGAGTAATTTTCTCCTTGCCTCACGGTTACAGAGAGAAATTTTCAAAATAAATCCCTCCCCACGCCCAACCAGGAAAAAAAACAAATTTAAAGAACTATGTAACTAAGAATAAAAAAAGTAGAAAGGAGGAGACTGGTATACATCTCTAGCCAATCGAATGCACATTAATACTGATCATCTAATAGAATTATTGTTACATTCAGTTTTCCAAAGTCAGCACAGTCTAGGCACCTCACCAACGGCCTTTATGGGCCTTTCTTGCTTAAAATATAAGAAGATAAAAAGTTAGCCAAACTCATGGGTCACATAAAATAACATCATCAAAATCAAATGAACCTCAGATGAGACAGGGAGGACACCAGATCTGAATATGCTATCTGAAATAAAACTAAAGGGCAAAAACTAAAGCCCTCTCAGTGTGAGCAGATTCTGAAACACGAATCAAGACCTGGAATCCTGCCATAGAAGCAATCTAGAAAACATGCCGAAATGACCATATGGCTGCCCTGCAGAAATCTGGAAAGGAACCAGTCAAGAAGCTGACAAGAGAAACAAACATGCTTCTCACCAAATGAGGCCTGACACAGCCTGGAACCTGAGGTCTGTCAAGAAAAACAAACAAAAAAATGTAGTCAAGCAGCCATTTAGGAATGATTCTTCTCTAGGTTATAGCTCACTCAAATTTGTGTCAAATGATACATAAATTGAGATGCGACATTTGAGGAAGGCCTTCAGCCTGTTTTCAAAGAAAACCCAAGAGAGTATCTTCTTGCATCAGGGTTGTAAAAGAAAACTTCACCAAGACGGCCACGAAGGCTGGTGACAAGCACTGGAGGAATACACAACAAATTAAGATGGAGCTCTGACATCTGGAATATATCTATAAAGAAATTAACATATATGGCAGCTGAGATGCTAAAGATTTTTAAGTTCATTTTTTTTCTGGTGGAAAATGGTATTTCTTTAAGGAACCCTGGCAAAGTCATAATTAGTACAAGAACATTCTATAAACTTTATCAACTTCCAATGAATTCGATTAATAGAGCTTCCAAACATCTAAAATCTTACCTAACTAATGGTCTCAAATGTTAAAGAAATAATCACAAAGTATTAGCAACTATACAACAACCAAAATAAGATGACCAAAAATGGATATTAATACAGTAAGTGAAAGGAAAGCAAATATTCCTTAACCAGAAGACAAAATGTTTAACAAAATTTTGTTTCAAAGCACTTAACTTCCAGTTAAAGCAGTGGTAGAGCTTAGGAAATTTTTAACCAAATGAGACAGATCCACTATTATATTCCAATTAAAAAAAAAAAAAAAACGAACAAAAAAGACTATAATAAAGGCTACAGAATGGGCTATATCTTTACCACAGTATGCCAACCAATATTACTGATCAAACTCCTTGATTTTTAAAGTAGGGAAAACTGTGATCTAATAGTTCAAAACAAGCTAAAAATATCCTTTAAATGACAGAAGCAATGACAAACCTCAGAACTGGAAATACTGAAAAATGTTGTGCTTGAGAGCAAGGAAGATATGAAAAGAGAGGTGATCAAACTCAGGAAAGATTTAGAAAGAAAAGAAAAACTTATTTCAGGAATGAAGACTAAGTTAACAAGAAGCACAGTGGGTTAATGCCTTACAAAAGTAGAAAATGGAACATAAGACAAATTTTAGAATTAAAAAAAAAGAAGAGGTAAAAAGATTTTAAGAGACAATAATTAATATGTAACATAAGCAAGACTGTCCAATATATGTTTAGTAGGAGTCCCTGATAAAGACCAAAGCAACAAAGCAAAAAATACTAAAAACTGTAATAAAACTCTCCTGGAATAAAAGATAACTTCAAACTACATATTGAAAGACTATACGTGTATCTGAGAAACTGATACAGCCCAAATCGAACACATTTTAATGAAGCTAAAGTGACCTTCAAGTATAAAAACCCATAGATTAAAACTTCTTACAGTCTTGTATATTCTTGCTACATAATACATGAGAACTCAAGGAATATTGTTCCCATAAGTCTGTCCTGAAGAATCTACCAGAGAATAAGCTTCAAACAACCAACAGCTTGGAAAGGAATTAACATAAGGGCTCCTGGAATGTGTGAGCCATTCAGGTAGTAACTTTCAAAGGGGAAGAGAGTAGCAGAATGCTCAATATCTCTAAGGTAAGTCTTCCATCATTCCATGAAAGAAATGACCAGAGAAGGATTGGAAATTCATACAGTTATTCTCTCAGCACATCTGTAAGACTAAGAATTTCCAGAATATCTGATAACCAAATGTAGTTATTAAATTTCTTATAGAACCAGATATATATATATACATATATTTTTAAACATTTTAATATTCCTCCAATATTTTATAGTGTTTACTCTGAGAAAAATTAATCTTAGTCTTAGAGAGGTATACTTTCTCCCTAGGTAACCTAGTAGAGAAATTAGCTCCTGCCTAACCTCGTGAAGAAACTAATTGAAATGGGGCATCCATAGTCACTCCATTAATAGAATTTTTGCCCATCCCCTTCCTCTAGAGCTGGCAATTACAGAGTAAAGTTTGAAAGTCAATCCTACAGAAGCCTGCAGCAAGAACCAGGAATGGATCAAGGAACGGGAATTCCTCTTACGGGGAAAGGTGGAGTTTACCACGGGAAAAGGTAGAATAACGGGCTGAGGGGCTTCCAGAGAGTCATTTGGAAAAAAACAAGATGGAAAGAAGCCTTGAAGAGTACCTTCACCTTGCAAGGAGCTAAATCTAGAAGGATCTGCTTTTTGAAGGAACAAAAGTAAGCAGCCTCTGTCCACATCATCCCAGTATCTATGGGACGGGTCAATAAAGAACAAAAAGTCCTAAAATAATTGTCAAGACCAAGAAAGAACTGATTGACTATTAACATTACGGAATCAGGGTCTTACCACTATTACAAAAGGACAACCAAATTCTACCATGTAATACAAGATCTTTATGATGAAATCTGTATGATGACCATAGTTCCTCTCATCCTGAAAAAGAATCTGAAAATGATCAGCTTTCTCATCTCTTATTTGAATAAAGAATGACTTAACATGGCAGAGAAAGCACAACAGTCTCCTAGACAAGTAAATATCTCTTCTTAAATCTATACTGAAAATTTGTAGAATTCTAAATCCAAATACATTTTAACAACATACAATTTATGATGAAAATAAGATTCAAGCATTTAAGTCTAAGTTATAAACATTTTGTTTAGGTAATAAAACCTACAGATTAGCTCATAATAGCATAATAATAGGGTCAACAGTTAACTCCATGGTTAAGTCGAAAAGATTAAGGAGAAAGCTAATCTGTAGGTAATAAAACCTACAGATTAGCTCATAATAGCATAATAATAGGGTCAACAGTTAACTCCATGGTTAAGTCGAAAAGATTAAGGAGAAAGGCTTAGGAAAAGAGTAACTGCTTAACCTCAATAAGATATGACTGCTAGTCAAGCTAATTTACTCATGGTAGGCAAATGATAAACAGAACTCTGAACTGAAAATACATCTGGATACCACGGATTTGCTTCATGCAAAAGAATCTAGTTAATTAAATCTAGCCGACTAGCTGTATTTCCCCCCACATTGTGTCCCCAAATCCAGCAGTGGTGAATATGTTGTTGACTGGGAAATATATAACTACGCTTCTGTAGAATAAACCCCAAATCAATAGGCTCAACAGAATGAAGGCTTCAGAAATAAGGAAACACAGATGTTTATTCTAGCATTTACTTTCATAAATACTGACATCAAAGAATCAAATATGTAGCTGTGAAGCAGTACTGTATCCAAAATTGGATGCTTCATTAAAGCTGGATATGGCCCAAAGCTGCAGGAAACATCCTGAAGGAAAAGGTCTTCTACAAATGATACCTTTGTAGAGGCCATGGAGTAAAACAGAACATGGTGAAAACCAGTTCCGTGTTTGCATACACAGGACACCTTCCACCTCAACAATTCTACAAATATTGTGCATAAAAGGTTGCCAGGAAACACTGCCAAGGACTGGGATCAACTTCAGAAAAAATAAAATAAAACTACTAGTGGCATGACTAAGTGTAGGGGAAAAGTGTCATAAAATATTTTAGAAGAGCATCATATTTTATGCCTCCAGAACAGGCATAGAACTGGCCATTATAATCTTAGCCAAAAACAGTCTATTGATATTACTGATTGAACTGGACTTCAATCAAAATGGCACTGCCCAGGAGCTACAAATGGACTGAAGTCACAAAGTTCCAGAGTTTGTTATTAGCATCTAAGTTAATTTTTTCCCTTAAATGATGAAAGAACATTGTTCAAACCAAGAGCCCAAGAAATGAGCGAACAAATATCAGACTACACTTTTGGATATAGCTTGAATCATTAACAATACCTACAACAGCTCGGGCATTTGTAATAAAAACCGGAACAACACTTCCAGATGTACTAAAAAGACTCATCTCAACATGGGAAGAAAACAAAACCACACTCGAGAAAAGAGATGGGTCAACTGGATTTTTGTCTGCCTTTTTTCTCCATTCTTTCCTTCTTCACCTCTGACCAGAATTTTTTTAAATCCTTTCTATGTAGTGTTTGAGACAGGACAAGTACGAACAATATATATTCAAACATTATGAATAATACAGTTAACTTCTTTTTCATGGATATGTCAAATCACTCATTTATCTGTCTCTTCCCCCGCCCCATATTTTGGCTATTTTACTTTCATTTAAGAATGAAATAAGAAAGTGAAACCTACTATGATTCACTATTTTGTTTATACTTAAATGATAAATGTAAAACTTATCTACCAGAGGTTAGGCTCCTTCCTAAAAGTAAAGCTCTCGTCTTTTTCTGTTTGTTTCTCTAACACCTAGCACAACTACTCAAGTTTTGTTGAACCTGTGGATATCAGTTATCCATCCTTTCCTTACTTTTAAATAAAGTAATACTCAAAAACTAGAAATCACCTGGCATATATTATGGAACTCATTAGCAAAGGAGGCTTTCTGGAAGAGCCTCAAATGGAATGGCTCCACGTTTCTTTTTAATATTCTGTATGTGAGGCTCATCTAAAATCATTGTGAATAAAGTGCAAGACAGTGACAAAAATAACTTGAATTCAGATCTCTATCATCCCATTTTCCACATTTACATAAAAGGCTATGATTTCCATGCTTAGGTATTTCACAAGCAGCTCATTAAGATAGGTTCACATAATAAATAACTCTTCATATAGTGCATAGCCAAGAAAAATAACATATTTATATAAAATAACAAGACCACTTAATGAGACCACTAAACTTCGTGTCCTGCCACGCACTCTGGGAGACAATGGATTTATTTCCACACGGCTATCAATTCTTATAACGTCTCCAAAGTTTTTTGAAAATAGTCTCTTAAATCATTAATCAAAGAGTAGTTATAGCATCTTCAGCTAATGAAATAGCAAATTATATAAAACTAAGTACATTCCAGCAAGATCACACAATCGAACTTGATGAAGTATCTCTTGCATACTGACAGAGCACTGAAAACACTGAACCACACTTGCCTATGTGATGGATCACACGAGGTAAGAGTGAGACTCCCAAGGTGCATTTTCAAAGTGGCTCCAGTAGTAGCAGCTGGTAGACCACCTTTCTTTCAACTGTGAGGTGCAGTAAAGTTGCTAATGCTAACAGCTACAAGTTTTTGAAATTCGTAGCTTATCACAATAAAAACCCAATGTGTATCTTCCTGGCTGACAGATGGCCTTCTATATGATCATGCAGGGATTCAGACTTCCTTCATCTTATGGCTCCACCATTCCCCCAGGGCCTTGGTTGGAGTCCTCTGCTAGATTCTCTGCTTCCAGCTGGCAGATGAGGGAAGAGAATGAATGACAAGGATCAAACTAGTGCTTTTTTATTGAACACAGATGAAAATGTTGTATATCACAAAGCCTTACCTAATTGTAAGGAGGGGTAGGAAAAAGAGTCTTGATGTAGGCCAAGAGGGAGACAAAACAGGGTTTGGTGAATACTTTAGAAGTCTCTACTATAGAAGGGCTTAACTCCCTTTGCCTGAATTACCTTGGAGATGGTTTGAGCCAAATTTGAGAGTAAGTCTTGCTAAATTATTACAATTCTCACCATAAATAGAAAGATCTAACTTAATCTAATTTACAGTAATCAGTAGATTACCTTACACTGACACGGAATCCTTGCCTGACAAGGAACAAGCATGGAGCTATTGAAAGATAATAGCATTTTCAATACAAAGTGAGTTCAGTTTACAAAGAACTTGAGGTACACAATCGAGGATGCTGAGATGAGTCTTTTATGTCAAGCAAAGGATTGTGAACTTCAGAATTTTTTTTTTTTTTTAAAGAAAGACTATGTTTATAAAGAAAGACTGTGCAATGGGTCAATTAGAGAGGGGAGACTAATGGCGGGGGAACCACTTAAGAGGCAGCAGTTCTAACAAATCAAGCAATAAGTAATAACGGAGCCGTGAGGGGATGGAAAGAAGCTACCAGATTCAGGACGTAATTCTAAGGAGATGGGATAAGATATGGTGATCAGTAGGATGAGAGAAATGAGGGAGGAGGAAAAGTTAATAATTATGCTGCAAGGAAGTTGAGAACCCAACCCAATGATGCTCTGGGTCTGAAAGTCTTATTAATAAATTATTGATTTTCTGTTAGCAGCATAGAAAAATACACTAGGTCACTTTTTCAAAGCATGTTACCTAAGGGAGTATGATATATTCTACGTGAAACATCGGTGGAATATACTTTAAATTAAAACTTTTTATACAGATGGTAACAAGATCAGCAAGAATATAAACAGCATGAGCAAAACATCCAAAGACAATTATAATGATATTTTAAAATATTTGGATATGTAGACTTGCAGGATGTAATCATCATGTCTGTTTTAATTTGCTATATACACTTACCACCTATAAGAATACCCACTGCAGTCAGCAGAAATGCAATAACGACAGCTTTCAACACTTCTTTCAACTTTGAATTTAAATACCAACATAATATTCTGCTCAAAAATCACAAAGCCAACTCCAGCAGAGAAAATGATCATACACTTACTAAGAAAATTAAACTGTAGATAACTGGACTGTCATTCTAAATTATGTTAGATGATTCAGAAAAGGGAATTTATATGTAAACTGATGAATTTGTTTCTCCAAACCCATCCAACAACTTTTTACCAAATCATCCTTAAGTAAATACTTCAAAGAGTTCAGCATTTAAGACATGCCTCCCGAAGGAAATATAATTGTATTATAAATAGCAAATTTCCCCATAACCACAAGGAAGATGTTCAGAATTCTCATCTAGTTAGTTGTCCATTGGTTTTATCTTACATGAGATAAGTAAAGTCCCTAAGCCACTACCACTTAGTATATTAAAATTACTTATAGCATTATGAAAAGATGACCATGAATTTCTACTCTATATGGAGAAAGTATCAGGAGCCAGTGATTATCCAGTGATTGCTGAGAAAGGAATGCAAACTTTACAGCATTCTCTCTTTTATACACATACATACACACCACACACACACACACACACACACACACACACACACAGATATTGTGTAGCCCTTAGGTATAATCAAATTAGGTGACCAATTAATTTTTTTTTGATCCGTACAGAAAATTTTTTAACATTTTTATTTGTAACAGACCCAACCTTAATCAAAATGTCCTCCAATAAGTGATGGGTAAGGAAACTGTGGTACATCCATACTGTGGAATTTTGCTCAGCAATAAAGGGTAACAGACTATTGATACTCTGAACAACTGTGATAGATCTCAAGGGCATTATGTTGAGTGAAAAAGAGCCAAGCTCAAAAGGTCACATAGTGTATGATTCCTGTTATCTAACATTCTCAAAATGACAAAATTATAGAGATGGAGAACAGATCAGTGATTGCCAGGGGTCAGGGTGGTAGGGGGAGGGAGTGGTGTGACTGCAACGGGCAGCACGAGGGAGATCTGAGTGGCATCTGACATGGTCTGTATCTTGATTATACTGGTGGCTACACAGATCTACACATGTGATGAAATGACACACACACACACACACACACACAGTCATACACACCAATATAAAAATCCTGGTTTGATGTCATACTATAATTTTGTAAAATATAACCGTTAAAGGAAAAATGGGTGAAGGATACGTGGGAGCTCTCTGTATTGTCTTTGCAACTTCCTGTGAATGTATACTTATTTATTGACTTTTAAATTTTTATTGGGGTAGAGTTTATTTACAATGTTGGGTTACTTTCAGGTGTACAGCAAAGTGAATCTGTTATGCATATACATATATCTACTCTTTTTTAGATTCTTTTCCCATATAGGCCATTACAGAGTATTGAGTAGAGTTCCCTGTGCTATACAGTAGGTCTTTATTAGTCATCTATTTTATATACAGTAGTGTGTATATGGGTGACCAATTAATTTCTTCGTCCTTAAGTATATACAGAAACTTTAAGTTAAAATCAGACTGTAGGATTATACAGTTATAAATAAAGTCATAATCCACAGTACTAATCATATTTCTAGTCTGATTATGCTTCCTTATTGCCTTGTCCTCCTGACACTGATAACAGTAGAAGGTTTGGTGAAAGTTTTTCATGAAGGAAGAAATATTTCCTCCATTAAGCTGGTTAGGAACAGTGTGGTAGGAAATTATAACTCAAGTAATAACTTTTTTTTTATAAGGACAACATAATCCAGAAAAAAACTTGGAATATTTATCTAATTTAAAAGCATACCTTTCCACAGAGAAATGTGAGAAATAAAATCATTAGTCCATATGAATTCTTTCCCTTTTAGGGGTTCACTGAATACAAAATTTCTTAGAATTTTAAAACTCAGACTAGAAAGGAAATGGAAAAGATCTATCCATGTTCATTTATAACAACTTCTTAGGATATTAGTTAACCCTGCTAAATGTCAGTAGAACATTTTATGTAGCAGTTGAGAAATTACACTATTCTGTAATATATTTTTACAACCTCAGATGAACCTCAATCTTGTGTAACTGACTTCCTAAAAAGTTTGTGTAAATAACACTCTGCTAAATCGAATAATTTTACTTGCAGGTAAATTAGCTATTCTCTAAAGCAAACAACCACCCCAAAATCTGCTCTACACTTTAAAATTTTTACATTGCAATATAGAACAAATTAATATGTAATTTATATTCTCATTGCTTGCTTAGTATAATCATGATCTTTCTGACAGATCTAAAAACATTGAGATTTTTAATTGAAAATGCCCACCAAATTTGTGGCATGATGGTTTTTTGAATTTCTCCAAATATAACCGCTTCAGAAGCTGATTCCATGTTAATCCCACCATGCTAGGCCAAACTTTAGCAGAATATTATAATATGTCCAGGCAGGAATATAGCTTAGACCTAGATGTAATATAGAAGCCACAAGGTAATGCTCTCCTAAGCTTCATCTAATAAGGGAAAAACACATATAAACAAGTATTTGGTATTCAAAAAAGAATACCAAGAAGTGCAACCTAATCTTGAAAGATAAGCATAGAACATAATAATTCCCATATGAAGTCCAAACCTCAGAGAAAATAGTGGGCCAAATTCTTGGCAGATTTTAAATGACTTGACCTGGTTGAGAAAAATGAATGTGAGCACCCCAATTGCACCTAGAATACGTATTCTGGGAGGGTTAAACAGAGCTCCTCAGACATAGCGGGGACTCAATAAATATTTATTGTGTAAAACAGGGAGAAAATGCATTCGTTTTACTCATCAACATACTGCCAACAACTACAATACCTGAAAACAAAAATTTCTTGAACGAACAGTTATCACTGAAGTTACATTAAAGCTACACTCACCTTTGGCCATGTGTTAACCAAAAAGACGAAGAGTGGGCAAACGCAATCAACTGACCAGGTGTTTTTCAATAACAGGTCACTTCAATATGCAAAGAAAGAACAGAATTTTAAAATAAGTTTTTTAAAGCTATCTGATCAAAATATTGCAGAATATTGTAGCTTTTTTCCAAAACCTGATTTCTGAGCGCAGTCTAACTCCCTAATTTACAATGCTAATGAAACTGTATTTAGCAATGTTTGCTAATCCCTGTTTAGTTAAGTATTAGACACTTAAATGAAATAACCTGACTTTAAGCAGGAAAAGGACAGTTGATTCTTTTCAGGGAGATGCACCAGAGTACCTCCAAAACACTTTGGAAGAAAGAAAACGACACTGTCACAGAACACTCAAAAATATCATAATTTGTTGATAGACTACCAGCTAATATATAAACAAACCTGTATTTTACTATGATCCTTTTCCCCATTCGTGGGAAGATCATTTCACAGGTTTACATAAGTATAGCAAAGTTCTTTAAGGTAACTGAGCAACTGAGCTCTACTAGTTTTTGTTATCTTCTAAGATACAAATATTACTTCATTAATCCAACTTATAAACTGATGTATTTCACTAGTAAAGTAATTACACAAGAAAAGTCATGAGAAACTTCATCACATAGACTCTATAAAACACTTTCAGTATCATAACAATCACAATAAAAATACCATTTCTAATGTTACTTATGAAAGGATTCATGGTCCACACTGACTATCAAAGAGGGCTTAGAGTAAGCACAAGTGACACTGAAAAACGCCACTACATCCTGAAAGGAATTGTTAAAATGGAGATTGAAATATCTTTTCTATTATACATCACATCAGCAAACCTAGAAAATGGAAAAGAGCCCAAGGAGGCATAAATTGAGAAGATACTGCACCTTGCTGCTTTGCCATGAGAGTGAAATATAAAAAGATACTATTTTGAATGCTGCTAAATTATCAAAGAATGGTAAAAGTTATGAATCACAATGTTATGGTTGAATGGAGCCTTACGATGCTTTATTGTAAATGTAAAGCTTACGTTATCAAATAGGAAAATGCAAAAGACTCATTCTACCCAGATTTTAAGATTTCATGTGAAAGGCAACTTTAAAAATTAAATCTAAATTCTGTCTTGACAAAGTGGTAAGTACTTTCAGGACCAAGGGGAAGGCTTACTAATGACATAATAAGGTTTTGAAGTGCTATGACATATTTATATACATATCTGAGGCCTGAATCACTGGGAATACTTGCAGCTATTTTAAGTTCTATGGACCCTAGAGTTGAGTTCCATTTAGCTTTCTCTTCACACCCCACCAAAGCTAATTTTGGCCTTTCTGTGACTTAACTGTATAAGCAATGGGATAAGCCATTGTGCATGCTTTCCTGCCCCATAATTAATTGGGTTCCAAAAGCAACTCTCACCTGACCTGAGGTCGGGATGTAGAGAGTTACACGGCCCTTTGGGCCTTCTGTGCATGCCGCCTGATCTTGGGCAGATTACTTAAGTTCTCAAGAGAGCAAGAGAAATTATAAAAGTGTTCTATATTGAGTTCCGGTGAAGACTAGTTGCTGACATAAAAGCTCAGTAAATAACTAATTTTACTAAGAATCATCTAGTCTACACAATGCTATAGAAACAATATGGTACTGGCAATAGAAACAGACACATAGACCAACGGAACAGAGGACCCAGAAATAAATCCACGCATATATGGTCAACGAATCTTTGACAAGGGTGCCAAGAATATACAATGGGAAAAGGACAGTCTCTTCTATACATGGTGCTGGGAAAACTGGATATCCACATGCAAAAGAATGAAACTGGACCCTTACCTTACATCATGCACAAAGTTAACTTGAAATGGATTACAGACTTAAATTTAAGACCTGGAACTATAAAACACCTAGAAGAAAACATAGGGGAAAAAGCTCCTTGACATCAGTCTTGGCAATGATATTTTGGATATGATACCAAAAGCATAAGCAACAAAAGCAAAAATAAACAAGCAACTAAAAAGCTTCTGCACAGTAAAGGAAACAATCAACAAAATAAAAAGGCAAGTTATGGAATGGGAGAAAATATCTGCAAACCATACATCTGATAAGCGTATGGTGTTTTGGATATGTACATTTGCTATGTCCAAAATATATATCGAATTCATATAACTCAATAGCAAAAAACACAAATAACCTTATTAAGAAATAGGCAAAGGATCTGAATAGACATTTTCCAAAGATGACATGTAAATGTCCTATGAGGGTACACGAAAAAGTGCTCAACATCACTAATCACCAGGGAAATGCAAGTTAAAACCACAATGAGATACCACCTCACACTTGTTAGAATGGCTATTGTCAAAAAGACAAGAAAATAAGAAGTGTTGGTGAGGATGTGGAGAAAAGAGAAAACCCTTGTATAACATTGGTGGGAATGGAAAACAGTATGGAGGTTCCTCAAACACTTAAAAATAGACCTATCATATGATCCAGCAATCTCACTTCTGAGTATATACCCACAGGCAGTAAAATCAGTATCTTGAAAAGGTATCTGCCCTCCCATGTTCTTTGCAGCATTATCCACGATAGCTAAGATGTGGAGAACCTATGTGTCCACTCACGGAGGAATGGATAAAGAAAATGTGATATACATATAAAATGGAATATTATACAGTCTCTTACAGAAGGAAATCCTGCCATTCATAACAACATAGATGAACCTGGAGAACATTTTACTGAGTGAAATAAGCCAGACAGAAAAACAAATACACAGGGAAAAACAAAAACAAATATGATCTCACTTATGTGCATAATCTAAAAATGTCTAATTCATAGAAGCAGAGAGTAGAATGACGGTTGCCAGGGACTGGCAAGTGGGAAAAGTGGGGAGGTCAAAGGGTACAAACTTTCAGTTATGAGTAAGTTCTGGGAATCTAATGTACAGATGGTGACTACAGTCGATAATACTGTATTGTATACTTGGAATTTGCTAAGAATAGATCTTAAGTGTTCTCATCACACATCAAAAAAAAAAAAAAAAAAGGCATCTATGTGAGGTGATGGAGATGTTAATTATCTTGATTGTGGTAATCATCTCACATTGTAAATGTGTACCGAATCATCACACTGTATACCTTAAAATATATAGAACTTTTATTTGTCAGTTATACCTCAGTAAATAGTAAACTTACTTTTCCTTTAATAAACTTACTTTTCCTTTCCACAGCGGAATCTTTCCCCTACCCAACCAAACTCTTAATAAAAGCCCACCTATATCATTTTAAAGATAGAGAAAATAAGATGCAAAGAGTTAAGAACTTACTATAAGTCAAATGTTAGAAGTGGAAATATAACCCAAGTCTCTTGACGCCAAATCTAATATTTTTCAGTATACCTTTCTGTTTCTAAGCCTCTTTTATGGAACCATTTGGAAAATCATTTCTTCGGTCTTTAACTTGATAATTAATTCTAGAGAAAAAAGCCAGGTTATTCCATTAAGGAATAAATGTAGCCACTCACTGCTTCATTCCACCTTTACCAGAAATAAGACAATCCCCAAAGCGAATGTATAGAATCAGTTATAGGGCAACTCTAGTTGTCAGTCAGTGCTCATTCAATCCTATATTCAAGAGTATCAACAGCAATCACTTTATTAGGTATATCATAGGTATTAACAAAGCTAATTAAGCCACAAAGAGTTCATTCTTGTCTTGTTTGTTCTGCTCAAGAAAAAAACTGTATAATAATTTTAGAAAATGTTTCACTAAATAATTGATCTTTTAGTAATATAAAAGTTAAAATTAGCTATAGGGACTACTAACGGAAATTCACCCTGTGGCCATACTGGCTAAGTAAGGGGATATTACTGTCAGTAGCTGATAGGTATTTTATCTTTAGACACTAGGCAGCAAGTCTTAGCAGTTTTTGCCTTCTTGTTATGAAACATCCAAAAGTTTAATGGATTTCTGAATTCTAATAGCTTGGAAGACAATTTTGGACATCAACCTTCCCACACAATAATGGATCTCACTAGTTTCTTTAACTCATCCTTATTTTTGGTGAGCCATTATTAAGGTGCACCACAGTTGCATTGCATTAAGTTACAAATATACAGAGTTCAAACCCACAAATTGCAGTGATACTATTAGCTCTTGGTGGGGCTAAATTAACCTAGTACCAGTTGCCAGGACAATCACTTGAGACCAGAATCTCTGCTTAGTCATTCCTGAAGCATTTACCAGTTTACCACCACGTATAACTAACTTTGAATAATCATGGAGAAACATACTTCTCACTACAATACGATTCAAGAACAGCACAGATTCTAGAAGTACACAGGGCCAGATACAACCAAGTCCATATCCTTGACCCCTCAGGAACCAGGATTTCTCTCACACACACTGTTGCTCATACCCTCCTCTCTGTCTCTCTCCCTCTCTCTCTCTGACACATTTTTAGACATTCGGAAAATGTCAAAGCATACCCCAGCACAGTGTAATAGTGCTGTGGAACCAATAGAAAACCTATTCTTCAGTAATTCTTATAGCTCAGAAATCACAGCTGATGACCAATATCAGTCTCTTTTTAATTAGGAGAAATAGGATAATCCTGTGGAATGAACGCTGTATCTGGAATCGGAAGATAGGATTTGAAATCCACTTTCTTGATGAACGAAAGTATATATTGCCTTATATAGAGTAAAGCACTCACATGTTTTCTTCCTTTGTACCTACAACAATTAGAGATACAACATAATATTGGGGAGGTTATTCAGGTACTCATGAACTTGCCTCGTCCTGCAAGCTGCCACAATAACATTCACCTGAGGTAAACCACACTGCTCAAAGGGATCTGCCATGTTTGTTCCTACAAAAATGAAATACTAGCAAAGTATTTTTCCACAATTTGTTCATAAGTAAGTATAATCCTGTTTTCTTTAGAATTACTATAACTCCATTATAATTTGTTTTGCAGAACAAGCACAAGTATTATCCTTCTAGAATCAACTGGATGACCCATGGAGTCATGGTCAGGTCTAGGGTTCAGATGAGAGGTAGAAAGGGAAGGAGATTGGCTCCTGGCTCTTGCATCAGCTTCTCACTCAGGTTTTTCACATCAATAGGTGAGCAGTGTTCTCTCTTTCCTCCACTGACTTTGGACAAACCCAGTTAGAGACCAGCATCAGAGAAGCTCAACCTCTTGTTAAAATAAATAGAATATAGGACAGAAACAGCATCAGTGATTTGGTTTCTTTGACATTTAATGAGAGAACAAAATTATATATTGAAGACAAAAGACAACAGTGCCAGGCACACACCCAGGACAGGTGCTGTGAAAAAGCCTATTGTGGTGGTGTCTGGGGATTGAAACTCTGGAGAAAAGACTAAAATTAAGAATAACAAAGTCATTAGTATATACTTCTTGGCAGATTCTTAGCTGTATGTGGAAGCTTTGATAAAACAGGCTTTTAGCAATGTTTTAAATTTCAGATTTAAGAAAAATCCTCTCCTACTCGCCATTTGTTGAACACTGCCATTTATTTCCATTGCTATTCATTGCCATGGAGCCCAATTACTCCTTTGTTTTCTTATTCACATTTAGTCCACAGTATCACAAATAAAAATCACAAGGATACCATTACCCTTCAACACTTCCCCAATGTATAAATCCTAATTTGCATTAAATCCTTGAAGCAACATACATTGCAGTGAATGAAATGTCCTTCTGTAAAAAGTACTGTAAATAATGAAAGAATTTTCAGCTCAATATATATACACGACTTTACATACAGTTAAACTGACCAAGGTGCTTTTCTACACCCTAGGTATACAACATTCAATATGCTTAGAATAATAGTTATTTGAAAGGAATATAATCTTTGAACATAAAACAGTTGAAGAATAAAAAACTTCTATATATTCACTTACCTATTTTGCTATTGACCCACTGATGGAGAAATTTTACGTACCATAATTAATGGGAAAATTTAGTTAATGAAAGCTGCTGATACTTAGTGTAGTTCTCAAAGGCTGAAAACCTTTCCCAAAAATCAGTATCTGAAACCTGTCTCTTTAGGAAAAACAGTCAAAGCTTTAACTGTTTTCAGTCTAGTATAAGAAAGCTTTGAAACAAGTTAACTCTAAGCACTCAAGGAAAACTATTTTTAAAAGGGGGGGGACAAGACGAGGACCTTAATTTTCAACAATATCGGCCTGAGAAGTAACTTTATAAGAGAATGTCTGAGTATCTTTAAAAAGAGAGAGAAAAAAAGTACTTTAAAATGTTGGAAGTCCACAAACTGAGCATAGCAGTAAAAAGGACTCGAGGGAAAATTTAATGAAAAATAAAAAACTGAAAGCAAATTATTTGATCAAAACACAGACACACACACACACACACACACACACACACACATGCACACACACTGCAGGCAGTCATTCAGCATTATATGCTAGCTGGCTTTGTATTTTCTTTTAAAATGTAATCATGACTTCTTAATGTATAAAACAATAAGGCTCTCAAGGTACTCATGAAAAATTCTTATCAAATTTCACTCTAGAGTTAATGATATTAGGCATGTTAAATCAGGAATCAACACATGCTATTTTCCATAGCAGGAACTATATAAATTACAAGCTCTTCCATGTTTTTGTTATTAGGTTTGGTACACTTAAAAATAAGCGGTATTCTACATCGAGTGCTCTAACGCAACGGTTTTTATATCTTTCAGAATTTATAATTCATCTCCACCCTCAATCCTTACAAAAAACCACAAAAGGACCTGCAATTGCTATTTACTGTCTTGCCCAATAAAACTGTATTTGTTCTGTTTTTGAATTCATAGGTTTTGCTTTATGAAGTTTTCAGAAAGAAGCAACTTTATTATATTTTCATTGTTACTCATGATTTTAGCTTAAAGATCATTCATTTTAACACAACATCCTGCTATATTCTCATTTGGGTTGTTCTATTTATCTCAAAGGTACACTTATGTATTACCATTACAAAACAATAACTATTTGCATAATACTTCATGATTTTACATCTATTAAAAACACATCACAGGGAGCCTGAGGATGCATTCAGTAGCTTGTCATTCACCACTTCAAGACCCTTCAGAGCTGAACAAGGGGGAGGGGGACATTTTGCCAAAGGCAGAAGAAATGAATATAAATAACAAACTCTGAAGTTTTAAAAATAGAAAAGAAAATTTTAAAAATGCAAACAAAAATATGATCATATGCATAAACAAGATAATTTCAATTTTTAAAACTCCATGTTCTCTATACAGAGCAAGGTGTTTGGAGATTTATGTATCTTCTATTATGATACCCATTGAAATTATCTAAAACTGTGCTACAAAAATAAAGAAAATTACCATCTTCTTGCTAGATTTTATAAATATCATATTAAAATTGTGCCTATTTACATAATTCAGCTTTTCCTCAGCCTTGTGAAACAATCTGAGTATCATTTCTTTATTATTCTAGACTTAACCCTATAAATGTGCACATTAAGAATGTTTCAGAGGGAGGTAATAATGATCTAACATGTTCAGAAATTACACTGTCTCATAACTTCTTCTTGGTAAAGCAATTACAAAGAAAATTGTTTACATCTTCTGTATTTTCTTCCATAACCACCAGTCCAGATAAAAAAAATACTGAATGCTGTTATGTCACCTCTAGTCCAAATGCTCATAGCACTTGAAGCTTTTTGTAAGCAATATGCTTCTAGACTAAACACATATCCCTGAGCCACCACCTACCTAATTTAACAGTTTTAAATGTAGTTTCAAATGCAGCGTAATACCATCTTAAACACACACACACACACACACACACACACACACACGGAGTGTGCAGAAAAGCAAGGAGGTGGAGAGCCAGAAATGGAGCACGTTGTTGTTTTTCATTCATGCAGTATAGTGATGTCAGTGTCTGCAGCAGCAGCAGCGGCAGGAGCCTTGACCTGTGGAGGCTACAATCCACTGAAGTCAGAACCTTGCAGAATTCAAAAGAAACTGAGTAGATAATTGTTTGAAAAATTGTTCAACTGTTCATAGCATGAATTTTAAATAGATAAGTAAAAAGAATAGATTAGTTGTATCGTTTTAACTTAGGTAGAGAGGAGCAAGGTGGGATGTGGAGAAGTAACAGAAAGGTAATATCATCAGGGAACCGGGGGCAGAAGAGCCTACATTCAAAATCATTTCAATGTAAGAAACTGACAAAACCACCTGGTGTTAAAAACAGCAGAAAGGCCTCTTCTGTTCCCAATACAAGTTCTCTGATGCAAATCTGTCTCCTGAACAACCAGATTCAGAGAAGTGTTTTCATCATGATCGCGTTAAAATTGCATTCAACTCAGATGTGACATACTACAACAAAGAGGACAGTTTAAGCCTGGTCACAAATTTCATTAAAACTACTTGATGATGGACCTTGTAATTCTTAAGCAATTAAGACTTCTGAAGGATGCAGAAAAACAAGTTGTACTACAATCTGTTGTCAGATGTGTTTATCAACAAAAGGGGAGGAGGTACTAGATGACCAATATATTGTTGCAGCAGTTGCTGAAACTACTCACTATGCCCGCAAACCCTCTGAACACAGTCTTTCTGCAGTGCTTATATTATGGCTCTTACATTAGTCCCTAAAAGAAAATCCCAAAACTCAATCTATGTACTGTTGAAACTAAATCACTCAAAAATTTATGTAACTGCTGCCTTCTTTTCATTCTGTTACCTCTCATTTCATACAGTTCTAGAAAACGTGCAAAGGAGTTGCACATGGCATTAATCTGTTAGAAAATGGTGGCCTTTTCTATAAAATACAGCCAATGTGTATGTGTGTTCAGTTGTGGTCATTATTAGGGCGATCACGTTGTTTTCATTCATTCATTCAGGATTTGCTGGAGGATGTCAGTTTCTGCAGCGGGCTTGAACTGGGGGAGGAGTGGGGGAGCAAATTCCTTCCGGTGCATTATGATTACAGGATGCATTTCTCGGTGCTCCTGGACACATACCACTGCACTACATCCTACCCTGCCTCACCATCAAGTGGTCTGAAAACAAGGGCCTTAGCAACATGCTAATTACAGGTCAGAAATATTAAAACAAAACACCAAAACTGCAATCTATCTTAACACAGTCACGTTCTCCAAGTCTAAGACCTTCATCAAGAAAACTCCAGTAATAAAATTACACATACCACATAAACATTGCACAGGCTCCACAGTGATTCCCTTCCAAGCAGAGAGTTTCCCCCTCGGTATGATCCGTTCTCTCCACAACGCGGCAGCAGCATCTGTAGCCCTAGCGTGCTATCTAATAACATGAGCTACTCCTCCCTCCCTTAGGAGCTTTACATCCCTGTTTTGGCTAAACTTCCTTCTCTCCCCCAGGACTAAACTAGATCATTCACCGTGTCCCTAAACATAAACCAAACCACACCAAAACGCAAAACATCAAGGGAAGCCGACAGCATCCACCAGCTCACCATTACCTTTGACAGCTAAGAAAAACGAAACTTGAGATCCTTTAACAGCTCAACTGAACTGTTAAGTGTACTTAAAAATAGAAGGGAAAAAGGGAGCACACTCCACAAATAGGTCCTTAGAAATTTACCATGAAAGTCTTGAGTTGGGCATAAACTGTTTCCAGTGCAGTACCGCCCTGAGGCATATGACTATATAAAGTAGAGAAAAGAGGGAGCCCCCCCTCCAAAAAAAAAGCCCAACCAAACACTATACACTTCAATTGCACATCCAAAACTGTCCCCTCTACACACCCAACAGGATATCCTTACATCATAACTGCTGCCTCCACCTCCCCACCCCCAAAAAAGAAAACAAAAATTATCCCGGTAGGCACAGACACGTTATAGGAACTTTGTAGGAAAGCACAAAGAGGCTGTACAGATTACAACCACCACCTTACCTGCTGCCGGAGAGTTTGTGTGCGTATTGTTTTTAAGTGTTTCGCCCAGCTCCTCCTTCCCCCACTACAAACAGCAAACACATGAGTGAGCTAATCAGCTCTTAAACTGAAAAACCTTTCGATCCAGGCGAGTGATGGAAGATAAAAGCTGAGGGGCGCCAGGAGGGTCAAATAAAAGTTGCTCCGCAGTTCGCTCATCCAAGCCCCGCAGCGACCGCAGGGGGCTGAGGTTCCCAAAGCCACTTTCACACCTTCCAGAATGCACTAGCAAAGAGAAGCCCGGAGAGGCTGAAGTTTCCACGGAGGGCGCCGTCGGGGAGACGGCAGCCCGGGAGGACGCAAGGGTTGGGCTCGCTACCTCTGCCCACGGGCGAGCCGGGGCTCCGGCGCTCAGGTGAGTGGCTCCTCCGGTGGCTGTCTGGGGACCGTCTCGGGCGGCCCTTGGCCCGCGGCGCCTGCTCGGTCGGGGCCGCGGTCGGCGGCGGCGTCGGGCCGGGCTGGCCGGGGCCGCGAGCCGCGCCGGGCCCCGGGAGGCTGCCCAGCGAGGCGGCGGCGGCGGGCGGGCGCGTGGGACTGTGTCGGCTGCCCCGCAGGAGCTGGTAGGGCACCGTGGCGCGGATGGGCTGCAGCAGCCGGCCGGCTCCCGCAACCGGGGCGCAGCTCACGCCTCCGCCGCCGCCCGCACCGTTCCCGCTCCCGGCGGCGGGGGTGGCGGGCGGGGAACCCGCGGCGCTGCGCCGCATCCTCTGCGGCGGGGGATGAGGAGGAGGCAGTGCACATGGTGGCTCCGCGGGCCCTGGACGATGCCGGCCAACACCGAGGCGCGGAGCGGGATGCGCGCGAGCGTGTGGGAGCCGGCGCGCTAGTGCGTGCGAGTGTGTAAGGTGGAGGGGCGGGGGGATCGTGGAGGGGGAGGAGTCTCTCGGCTCCCCCTTCGCAACGCGCACCCCCGCCGCCTCAGCGAGGGGGGGAGGGGAAGGCTGCGAAAACAAACGTCCAACGGCCCCAACCACCCGACCGGGCTGGGTGTGGCGGTTACGGCCGGGGCCGCGAGGAGCCCGGAGCCGCCGCCGCCGCCGCCGCCGCCGCCCCGGGCCTCGCGCTGACAGGGGAAAGGGGCAGCCGCCGGCATCACGCAGACGCGCGGGGCTGCACGCGCACGAGAGCCCGGCAGCTGCAGGGAGGGCCGGGATCCCTGCTTCTGGGGACCTGGTAGGGGGAAAGGGCCTCGAGGTGCCTGGCTGAACGCGGAGCCGCGCCGCCGGCTCCTCTGCCCGCTCCTCACTCCATAAGGAACCTAACCCCCCAACCCGTACCCCGCCCCCTGCACCGCCTCCCGGCGCTCGGGGCGGGCAGCTGACGCAACAAGAATTCCCATTGTCTCCGTCATTCTCCACCAGCACGCGACTGATTGGTTTCCGGGTAGGAGTGAGAGGAGCACCTGCCAACGAACGTGGGCGTCCTACTTTGGAGGCGGGATACGAAGGAGCGAAGGAGGAGAAAGGGGCTGTGCGTTCAAGGAGGGGCGTGAGAGTTGACAGGCTTTGAGGTGAGAGGGGGGCCGTGATTGGGCTGCCCTGGAAGAGTGGGTCCGTGTGTGTCCTGCGCGTACCCCGACACCCACAGACGCGCACGCCCAGGGAAGCAGGTTGTGGGGGCTCCACCCTCCAGGGCCGTTTGTACCACTTGAGACAGAGGATACGTCAGGCAAACTTGACTTTGCAAGTACACCTATTCTGGTGGTAGGATGTTTGAGAAGAATCCATCCCTTCCCCACTAATTTTAGTAATCTGAGTTTCTGTGGTGTGTAGACTAATCAAAAGAATTTAAGGCCATCAGAAGCAATGTCTGGGGGTTGGATTGAACACTGGGCGGATACTTTTACAGTTATCCTATGGAGTGAAAAGAGATCATCAAATCTTATGTTCCAAGACAATAACTCTGAATTGCAGGGGTCAACAAGGAATTGTCCATCATTGCACCGTCAGTTAAATGGAGGTGTAATGGAGGGCACGCCCTGTTGTCTTTTCCCAGAAGCAGATGGCCTCTTGGGAGAAATAATACCAGACTTGATGTAACAATCCACTGGGGTAAATTTAGTTTTTATTCTGCAGTGGAACTGAAGAGAAACTAAGATTTTGGATGACTGTCAGGAACCGAAGTTTACCCCACAGTAAACCAAGGTTTGAAACATTAAGCAGGAACAATTGATTGAAGGGTCCACATCAGATACCCTCCATCCGTTTCCATGAGAGAAAAAAGAAGTGGGAGATCAGATTGGTCTACTCTTGGTGTCTGCCCACACTGACAAGCTTCCTCTGATTTCCGGCACTAAATGCAGGGGTCAGTTTCACTTAGAGGAGCCATCCCTCTCAGCTTCATTGTGCCCTCAGAACAGAAAGCATACTAGGTTCTGTAAAAAATGGATGAAACCACTTTTTCTGTAAAATGCAAGAATTGCACCCATGAATACTAGTGACAGTTCCTCACTTTATCACATAGTAGAATAACAGCTAACATTTACTGAGCATTTCATGTGTCAGCCACTGTTGTAAGAATGTTTTATGTGTTAATTCCTTCAATCCTCCTATAATCCACAAGGTAGATACTACTATTATCCCCATTGTGTTCACATGTATTTGCTTTCCAGAATAACATATATTAAATGTAAATGTAGTAAAAACTTTATCTTTTAAATTTAGTATAATTGACCTATTGTATTATTTTTTCCACCTAAAATGAAAGATTTCCTCATTCATTAGGAAATTGCCTTCCTTCATGGGGAAAATGAATGATAAATGGCTTCTTTCTGATGACTTTTTCAGAGTATCAAGAACAAAAATTGATGGATTAAAATATGTGAAGTGTTTAAAAATGCTGGTAAATTTCCAAGTTGTCGATTCGATTACAGCATGGTTTCATAATAGAAATGTTATCTCTGGCCACTCCTAAATATAAGTATGTAACGACCCCAACACTTTAGATTACAGTCATTCTAAATTTATACCAAGCCACAGTCCTAATGATTTGGATCTAAAGCAACCTACCTAGCCATATGTTAAAGTCTTTCTGTGTTTGTTCCAAACTGCCAACGCCAACTTAAATCAGACAACCAAAACAAATCTAAATGACGCACACAGAGAACTAGTATGATCTTAAAATACTATTTTCAGTTGCTGATAAGTCACCATGACCTATTTGGAGGTTCAATCACCTTCTCTTTACTAAATATATCTTGGTTGCCTCTTAAACCTTTGTTCTCATGAAATAAATACTGTTCTTTATGTGTAAGGAATTCAGTCTCCGAACAAATCAAAGGTGGGCTAAAATCAACTAAAGCCAGTATCGGCTTTCCAATGTCCATTTGTTGAGTTCTTAACAGTATTTTATTCTTAGTGAGTTTGGGAGTGGGCTCCAAGGGTATGAAAAGAAGCTTTAGGAAAACATACCCCTCAGTAAATTGGGGACCCCCCCCCCTTAGAAGGAAGTGTGGATTGCTGGGCGAGAAGAGCATTGTTACCCGACTGTGCTAGCTATGGGATGGTTAGGTCCCGTGCAGATTAGCTCTATTTGTTGAATGTAAGTGTAACAAAATCCCTGGAAATTCTATATATGTTAATGTTGGTAATGACCTCTTTACTATGTTGACCTACCTAGAAGAAGACAACACTGAAAGCGCAATTTGGTGGCATGGGAAATACCTTTGTTCTCAGTAACCCGTGTCTTGGCTGTTTGTGGAACAAGATTCCACCGTTAGCTAATCTGAAGTAGAACTATTACACTTACTTCTTGGTTCATATATGGTAATGGACTATACTTTAGGTTCCATTAAAACTTGGAATCATTGGCTACCTCTGATGAATATGTAGCCCCATGTGAAGAGAGAATGAGATAGCTAACGGGCCTACAGAGCTACCAAAACCTCCCTCTTCTAGTTTCATCCAGGTTTGCCAGGGGATGCATCCAAGCCCCAACCAAATCTAAGAGGCAGTCCAGGCTGTCAGTATCAGAAATGAGGTCACGGCTGAGAGACAACACTAAACAGATCTGCACTGATGTTCATCTTCAGCTGATTAAACTCTCTTGTAGGTGGATTCTTTATAGCAGCAACAAAAAGAGCCTTGCCTGAATTTTTGTCCCTGGCAGATGCTTACAGTAAAACTCCTTACTGCTTGTGACAGGCTACGTGCACCTTTGCACTAGGTGTTCTAAATAAATAAAAACTACTGGTTTCTTTTTTCTCATTGTATTTTTAAACTTCACCATGGTAAACATGTGTTTGAATTTGCAGTAATTAAAAATAAGCAATAAGAGTTTTCTTTTTTACAGTTAAACCCTGGGTACGATGAAATACAGCTGGAATCTTCAAGGGTGCATCTTCAAGGTTGCGTTTGCTTAATAATTTCTTGCCAGAAAGTTACAGGCACCATCCAGTCCAGCCACTAAGTACAGTTTCAAGTTAGTTACACATGAGACAGTGAGGGCTCACAAGCTGATGCAGAAGGAATAGTTCTGCCTTCTGTCTTAATAGAGATGGAGAAAAAAGAATTCTGCCTTCCGTCTTGATAGAGACGGAGACTTCTGCGTGTTTCTGTGCGTTGATAGTTTATGTGTACACGCGCAATTTGCTTTCTCTGGCCAGGACACAGCAAGGAGCAGTTCACTTAACAGCATACATTTCTTGATCTGGATTTTGTTCAAAATGCTGGCTCTGATGAGACTTTTATTTGGATGTTGCCTCAATCCCTTAAAGCATAAAAACCGTTCAGTACAGGTCTTTCTCCTACTGTAATCACATCTGTGCCAAATTAAAAATATTGCTAAGCACTCCTTGAAAATAAGTGATGCAATAAACATCATCTTTTGCTTAGCTGTTAGCACAGTATTAGGACGTTGTGCTTCCGTGACCATGTATTTGGTAGCAAATTATATTTCTGCTTTTTAAATTACTCAAAAAAGTCAGGATTATTCAGGTCCTTTGTTTCTTCAAATCATGTTATTAACATGTATTGACATATATAGTTCTTTCTTCTTTTATCTTAGGTGTATATAATTTTATCAGCTTTGCAGGAAAAACAGATACCCTCAGGGTCTGATCTGGTATTGGAGGAGATAAGCTCACTTTTAGCTCATGCCTAATAACATTACATTACTGTTTAGAAAGAGAGAGCAGGCTATGTCTTATAAATTTCAATATACTCTTTCTGTCATCGAATAACAACTGAGTTATCCTACTGATAAACCATAGGACTCATACGGAACTGTGGATGATGTCTATTCACTCTATTTTTGCCAACTAAGAGTACAGAAGAATATTATGCAATGGCCAGCATCCCAGTGACTTTAGGAACCTGTATACAGTGAGCGCCTCTTCACATAGTGTTCGTGGAGCATTGTTTCCAATGATTTCAGGAGGAGAACCAAAAGGGAATGGAAAGGATAATTAACTGAATATTTGTGCCATTGGGCAGTGGAACATCCCTAAGCCTCAGTTTCCTCCCTGGTAAAATAAAGAAGAGAGTTCCTTTCTCACAGGATGGCTGTGACTGTTAAGTAGGATGATGTAATTAGATGAAAAGAGTTTGTAAAGCACTATGTTGGTGATTGTTATTGCATAAATATGAGCACATTAGGAAAGACCTTATGAAATGGGGTGCTTTAGCACTCAGGGGAGCCATTACCTGGGGAGTTAGAGAAGGGACAGGTTGAACACCGTTGATGCTGGCGCTGCAAAAGCCACTCCCCAAATTTCCTGGTTTGCGGTGACATTCAGCTCATTCAAGGTAAAGGGGCCATCCTGCCCCTCCCACAGCAACAGAATTCCCCGTTTGGCAAAGATGTCTGCTATGGTGACTGATGTCGTCCACTTTAATATCAGGAAACGTGGGAGTATTAATGGAAAGGAGGTTAGCATTCTCTTGAGGGAGTTCAAGGAAGCTTTTCCAACGGGGAATTGAGATGGGCAGCAAACTACGATTTAAGCAGCTAATGGGCATTAACTAAATATACAACAAGGAAAGCTGGTCAGGTGAAATACAGATCAACTCTTCCTGTCTCTACAAACACACCTCAGGGCCTGTTAACACAGTAGCTCCACACCCCAAGGAAGAGAGTTAAAGACAACGGACTAGGTGACGCCAGTGTCCTGGGGGCAGGAGGGTGCCTGGTGGCTGAGGAGATGTGCTCTGTTTGCTGTAAGCAGAGGTTCTACCACCATCATCTTCTTTTGCAACAACGGAGACAAACACAGGGGATTTTCCTGAGCAGCCTGAGTGACAAAGAAATGAGGCAAATGAGTGAGAAACTGATGAGCGTTCATCGAAGAGCAACAAATATGATTTATCAGCCTGAAGGGACTGCCTTCAGAGGGAAGAGGAAAGAGACAGGTCTCCCAGCATGACCACTGGCTCTAGCTAGCAGGGACTGGCTCATCAGCCGCAAGGACTTGAAGGGTGTAAATAGCGGGGACGGGGAGAAATTATTTTGTGTGGTCCAAGGGGACGGCAGGAGGAGTGACGGAAATGAGAGTCAAAACAAAGATAATTCAGGCAGCTGAGCAAGACTCATGCCCTAATGGAGAGATCTATTATAGACTGTGCTGCCCTGTCCCCCAGGAGGGATGGAGGCCCCGTCACTTGTGCCATTTGCAATTGGGAAAGGCACTGAAACGTAGATCAGCGTATTGGAGAGGGAAAAAACCACCACATGCCCTCAGAGAATCAGTGGGATGCCTTAATAGGTCTTTTCCATCTCAAATTACTGCAATGTGGCTTGTGTGCATGGGGATCTGAGTTGCTAGAATAATTTTGCATCATCTGGGCTTCTTTTCTGCTACTACAGGGCCCCAGTGAAGAGATGATAATAGGTCATGGACAGCAGTTTCTGCATTGTAAACAGAGGCCTAAGTGTGCCGATGCTTTAGTGTGACGGCAGAACTGAGTAGGTTAAGTTTCACATTGTGATGTCAGTGTAAATAAATACATACACATACTGATTGAGACAAAACAACATCCATGTACTGATTGAGACCCAAGACAAAGGAAAGGAGCTTTGCCACATTTGGATGGTTAGCTGCCTACGTGAAAGTTCAAGTAGTTTATTCTCTCATCTAGGAAAATAAACGTCCAAATACTTAAACACTATCTTAAAAAAAAAAAAAAAAGACTATCTGGTCTTCAAAAACTATTAAGAAACAGTTACTGTGTAGGAAGTTTAGAACTCACGTTTTGAACATATTTCTGTCTGTCTACAGCTGCAGTTGTATTAGCAACAGACACATTCTGAAACTCGCGCTGGCCCAGAAGGGCACACGTGATCATGAGGCGGTGCCAACCTGGGTAACAACTGCAAGTGCCAGGGGTGGGCACAACGTGGTCAGATGGAAACTGGGGCAGGCAGAGAAGGGCCGGTGTGACCATGATTGCTGGAAGGAGCACAGCTGTGACCATCACAGCCCCTCCCAGCCAGAAGATAGCACAGATGCAGGGGGACAAAATTGGTCACAGGGTGACAGGAGGGAGAGGCAGTGAGAAAGAAAGCAAAAAAAATCTAGGAGGGGGGAAAGCCACAGATGTAAGTTCCTCGCAGGTGGAGAATATCACGGTTCCTGATAAAAATATTGTATGTGGTTGGGCGTAAGTTAAACTTGGCGTTCTGGAGCACTGAAGTTTGCTACAAACGTATTCAGGGTTTGACTTACACCCGACAGATAGAGGTCAGCCCTCACCCTGCTGCTCTCAGCAGCTGTAGCCAATGGGAGACAGAGCTGCCCAGCGTACCAGTTTAAGCTGCTGCTAATAGATAAAAATCAACCTAACCCCATTTCCTGCCTCTCTACTGTCCTCACTTGTCTGTTCATGGCCAATTTAGGCACAGGCTGAGCTGTTGGCTTGCTGTAACTGCTGGGAGACTGATGGGGTAGAATCTGATGCTGGCACATTCCCTTCTTAGCTAGGTGAAAGATCTGGTTTTAAGCCCTTAAAAGGAGGACTGTGTAAAAATGCAGTACTCCCTCATTAGCCTAAGGGCTATCCTAAATTCATAGATTTTCCTGATCTGTCACTCCAAGGAAGCTTTAGAGATGTTTAGACAGAGGGAAATCCACGATGGAAGGCTCTTTCAGAAAGGCTACAGCAGAGGTTAAATGACTTGCCCAAGGTTACTCAGAAGGGTGACTGACTATAAAGGCAGAAAGAGAACCAAAAGAGGCGTCTGAGAAGAATGGGGGAAATTATCAAATTAAACCTGGAGAAAGAACAGCGTCACTGATCCTCACGGTTAAAGATCTGTTGGAAACCCCAGTTCGCTAACACACGTTCCTTTATCCCAGACGTTCAGACTCTTAACTTAAACGTGAGCTCAGATATTTTCCTATGCTCAAGTTTTTAAAACTGTCCAACCTATTCTCCTCAACAAAAGTGACAGTAGATCAAGCTAAGTCTGGTCGTGTAGCTTCAACTGTTTCCTCACTAAGGCCTATAGCCAAGAGCCTATGGAGTTGAGTTAGAGGTTGAATTTTAGAAGAACAAGCTTTATGCTAAATGCTCTGTTGTAACTACATATCTTTCTGCAGTGTTTTATGCCTTCTTTCTTTTTTCCCCCTGGATTACAGACCAATTGGGCCAAACTAGAACTTTAGAAGCAGAGAATTCCATAACTCAGAATCTTTGATTCACATCGTTTGCTATTTTCTCTTCATTACCTTAAGGGAGCAATGAAACCCTGCAACTCCTTTGCCCACTGCTTAAGCTTCCAGAGGATATTCCTGACTGAAAGTGGTCCACGTTCTGAAATAAGAGGTTCCTTCGTGTCCTTTGTGTTTAAATAAACAAAATTAGGCTAAAGAATATTTGGGAAACATTTAAAAGAAAAAGTCACCCGTAAAATTGCCAGCCAGTAACAGCCACAAGAACATTTTTGTGTTTCCTCCTTATTTCTACACACATGTATACTTTCCAAAATTTGTCATAAATGTTTCCAAGGTTTTTTCGTATTTTGCCAAATTGCCCGCCAGAAAGATTAAATCAATTTATAATCCATTTTCCATGAATAATTTTTTAAAATGCAAACAAACTTTAAAATTGCAAGTTGAACAATGATACCTCACTGCCATGTTTGTTTTCTTGCATCTGCCTCACTCCTAAGGCTGACCATTTCCCCCCATGATTGTGGCCAATATTAGTGGACCTTGTATTTGATTCCTCAACAACAGTGTGGTTTCTGGAATTGAGCCTAGTGCCAGGAACGGGTCTTGATTAACACAAACCAAACATGGTGATCCAATCTCTCTTGCTAGTGAGTGGTTCAAAATGAGAACATGGCATCCTCTGACAGCAGAATTGATCCAGCTTGGTCCTAAAGTGACTCAGTGAAGCTAAAGAGAAGAACTTGTATTTTTTTTCTTTTGATAAATTTATTTATTTTTATTTATTTTATTTTTGGCTGCGTTGGGTCTTCGTTGCTGCACACGGGCTTTCTCTAGCTGTGGTGAGCGGGGGCCACTCTTCGTTGTGGTGCACGGGCTTCTCATTGGGGTGGCTTCTCTTGTTGCGGAGCACAGGGCTCTAGGCGCATGGGCTTCAGGAGTTGTGGCTCGCGGGCGCTAGAACACAGGCTCAGTAGTTGTGGTGCACAGGCCTAGTTGCTCCGCAGCATGTGGGATCTTCCCAGAGCAGGGCTTGAACCCGTGTCCCCTGCAATGGCGGGCAGATTCTTAACCACTGCACCACTAGGGAAGCCCAGGATTTGTATTGTATTGCTAGCAAAGAGACTGCATTTCTCCTCTGATGAATGTGCACAAGAAAGCATGCTGTCCCCGGTGATCGCTGGGTACCGTCTCATGATCCTGAGGGAAGCCATCCTATCCTTCTGGTTACGTGATACAGTGGGTTTCCTTCTTGTTTAGGCCAGTTTTATTTGGAGTTTCAATTTTTATAGTGAAAAGTTGTCATAACACTTTCTGCTCTAGGGGGGTTTTTTTGTTTGTTTTGTTTTTGTCAATTCCTGCTGGGTATTATTTGTATTGTTGATGTGGCAAGAACTCTACTGAGATATAGTCTTCTTGTCTTTATATTATGAATATATCTCTAAGTTTATCACTTATCATTTACTCCTTACTCTTGTTTAATATAGAGAAGGTTATAATTTAAGTCTATTAAATCCATCAGTGTGTTTCTACATGATATATTCCATTGCTTTTACTTTTATTCATTCATTCATTAAAGAGAGTGTGTGTGTGCGTGTGTGTATGTGTGTGTGTGTACTACAAGGTGCCAAGCACTACGAGAGGCAATAAGACTATTTATTTTGAGACAAGAAAGACACAGCCCCTGTCCTCGTGGAGTTCCTATCCTGGTGGGGGATTGAGAATATGTTAGACGTTTACTGAAAAGCCACACAAGTGTGTGTAAGCTACTAAAGGATAGAGGCTACAGAGGGAAGGACCCAGTCTAGGAGCGCTTTCATAGAAGGGTTAGGTCTAGTTAGGGAAGTCAGGGGAAGCTTTCCTGGGGAAGTGGTGACTGAGCTAAGAATGATAAAGAGGACTTAGGTAGTGGGCTAAGAGCATTACAGGCAGTGGAAAGAGCCGGTGCAAAGGTCCTGCTCATGGGCAAGCATAGGCAACAGGAAGGACTGAAAGAATGTAGGACATGGTCCACATCCTCAGAGGGGCCTGGTGTAAGTGAAGGCGGAAGGTTGAAGGGTGGGAAGTGGGGGATGCTGACCACGCAGGGCCAGTAAGTCCATGGTAAGGAGTTGTGTCTCCTTCCTAAGATCTATGGGAAATCACTGAAGGTGTCATCTTTGACAACCACATTACTTTTACCTCCAAACATCCAATCTCATAACAAGTCCTAACAATTTTGCTTTCGAAATATCTCTTCAGTCTATCCACTTCAATCCATCCACTTCTGTTCGTCATTACCAACACTTCCTCAGCCCATTCTATCATCATTTCTGTCTGGACTAGGGGAATAGCATCCTCAATGATCTATTTGCACCTACTGTTGCCCCACTCCAATCCCTTCCTGCACAGTTATGGGGAGACACGCCTGACCTTGATACCATTTGATGACACAGAAAACACTGAAAGAGGACCAGTTTGTTTTTCATTAGTCTTGTTCTTGAGAGGTTGTGGAGTGGGCAGTTCATGAGTTTAATCTTGGGCCTGCTGAGTTTTAAATATCCCTGGGATGTCCTAGAGAAGAAGCCAAGCAGGAGGTGTCTGTTAGGTAGATATCTTCTCCCTCCCCATCTAGAGCCACTCTCCACCCATCTCTACGCTGATCCCTGCCCGGAGACATTAACGTGTGTGGCATGTCAAGATTCCATGTATCCCCAGCGCCTGCTCCCGTGTGCGCTGCCTTCTAGTTGCGTTCAGCCCATAGGAGGTACATGAGGGAAGAAGCGTGAAGGCTGAGTATTTACTCGATACGATATACATCCTGCATCATCTCTTCCTCTTCCCCACCTCCTCCTCTTTCCACCCTGCCTCCTTCAAACCCTCCTCCTCTGCCTCCTGCGCCTCCTGCTCTTCTTCCTCCCACGTCTTCCTCTTTTATTCTCTCTCGAATCCAGTAATCATTTCCACCTCCTCCTTTTTCAAAAAACTAATTAATTAATTTTTGGCTGCATTGGATCTTTGCTGCGCCCGGGCTTTCTCTAGTCGCGGCAAGTGGGGGCTACTCTTCGTTGCAGTGAGTGGGCTTCTCATTTCGGTGGCTTCTCTTGTTGCAGAGCACGGGCTCTAGGTGCCCGGTCTTCAGTAGTTGCGGCCCGCGGGCTCAGTAGTTGTGGCTCGTGGGCTCTAGAGTGCAGGCTGAGTAGTTGTGGCGCACAGGCTCAGTTGCTCCGTGGCATGTGGGATCTTTCCGGACCAGGGCTTGAACCCCTGCACTGGCAGGTGGATTCTTAACCACTGAGCCACCACGGAAGTCCCTAACCTCCTCCTTTAAGCCTAGGCAGTAAAAGCTCCCTGAGATGCTGGACTACTGTCCTCTGTTGTTTTCCCCAAACCCTTTGCAAATGATCTCTTGACTACAGTCTCCTTAATTACGGTACATTTGAGTGTGCCACCTTTCTCTTTCAGGGATTCTGACTTATACTGATAGGTAAGAAATGCCTGGGGGAGAGTTAAATTTGAGTCACCTGAGTAGAGGTGGTCATTGGAGCCGTGGCTATAAATGTGAATATCTTGGGAGACAGTGTAGAGAAGGAATGGGCCCTGAGGAACTCAAACATGTAATGGCTTTCAGAGGAGGATAATCTTGCAAAGGAATTGGAGAAGTAGCAACCAAAGTGAGGTGAAAAATCAGGGCAGTGTGTGTCATAGAAGTCAAAGGAGGCAAAGGGAAGAAAAAGAGCGTTGGTAGTCAAGATTATCAGTTGGTCCTGCAAAGTCATTGGATTTAGTGACTTATACCCTCGTGAATCTGTTACATATTTTCTGTGCTCCCTCTGAATAATGATTTAAATTTTTTTACATTAACTTATCTATAATTTATCTTAGGTAAATACAGTCAAATTTGTTTTAGAACGTATTTTAAGGTAAAAATTAACTACCCTTCCTTAACCATTATTCCAACATTATTTATGTTCTACTTTCTCTATTACCATTATTTCCTCCAACATTCACTGTTTCTAAAAATATAAAGAGATGTTTGAGCACTTTCTACTAGATGTTTAAGAGCTTTCTATTTGACTGTATCATAGTGGTTCAATGGTTGTCGCTTTAGCATTCATTTTAAAATTGATCCATTAGAACAAGTCTAACCTCTTAATTTTAATTTTCAGAATTCTATTATCAATAGCCCCATTTATTCTTCCAGATAAACTCTATATTTTTTTAACATCTTTATTAGAGTATAATTGCTTTACTATGGTGTGTTAGTTTCTACTTTATAACAAAGTGAATCAGTTATACATATACATATGTCCCCACATCTCTTCCCTCTTGCATCTCCAGATAAACTTTAGAACCATCTTATCAATTAAAAAAAACTTAAACTTCATTGTGATTTTTTCAAGACCGTGAGAGATAGATGGCCAACCAGAGTTCCTAAGGTTCAGTGTATGTAACTGCTGCCGCCGCTTAAGCCTGCCAAAGCAGTGGTACGGCTACTGCCCTTGTATTTGCTACCTCTAGAAACATTCTTGCCAGTAGTGGCAGCAGCGGGACTCAATTACCCTCTTTTCGCACTCCCTCCAGAAGCTCCAGATGGCGTCTTCCGTGGGCAACGTGGCCGACAGCACAGACCCAACGAAACGTATGCTTTCCTTCCAAGGGTTAGCAGAGTTGACACATCGAGCCTATCAGGCGGGAGATTTTGAGGCAGCTGAGAGACACTGCATGCAGCTCTGGAGACAAGAGCCAGACAATACTGGTGTACTTTTATTACTTTCATCTATACACTTCCGGTGTCGAAGGCTGGACGGATCTGCCCACTTTAGTACTCTGGCAATTAAAAAGAACCCTCTTCTGGCAGAAGCCTATTCGAATTTGGGGAATGTGTACAAGGAAAGCGGGCAGTTGCAGGAAGCAATCGAGCATTACCGGCATGCGTTGCGTCTCAAACCAGATTTCATCGATGGTTATATTAACCTGGCAGCCGCTTTGGTAGCAGCAGGCGACATGGAAGGGGCAGTACAAGCTTACGCCTCCGCTCTTCAGTACAATCCTGATCTGTACTGTGTTTGCAGTGACCTGGGGAACCTGCTCAAAGCCCTGGGTCGCTTGGAAGAAGCCAAGGCATGTTATTTGAAAGCAATTGAGACGCAACCGAACTTTGCAGTAGCTTGGAGTAACCTTGGCTGTGTTTTCAATGCACAAGGGGAGATTTGGCTTGCAATTCATCACTTTGAAAAGGCTGTCACCCATGACCCCAATTTTCTGGATGCTTATATCAATTTAGGAAATGTCTTCAAAGAGGCACGGATTTTTGAACGAGCTGTGGCAGCTTACCTTCGTGCCCTAAGCTTGAGTCCAAATCATGCAGTGGTACATGGCAGCCTGGCTTGTGTATACTATGAGCAAGGCCTGATAGATCTGGCAATAGACACCTACAGGCGAGCTATTGAATTGCAACCACACTTCCCGGACGCTTACTGCAACCTAGCCAACGCTCTCAAAGAGAAGGGCAGTGTTGCCGAAGCAGAAGATTGTTATAATACAGCTCTGTGGCTGTGTCCCACCCATGCAGACTCTCTGAATAACCTAGCCAATATCAAGCGAGAACAGGGAAACATTGAAGAGGCAGTTCGCTTGTATTGTAAAGCATTAGAAGTCTTCCCAGAGTTTGCTGCTGTCCATTCAAATTTAGCAAGTGTATTGCAGCAGCAGGGAAGAGTGCAGGAAGCTCTGATGCATTATAAGGAGGCTATTCGAATCAGTCCTACCTTTGCTGAGGCCTACTGTAATATGGGAAACACTCTAACGGGGATGCAGGATGTTCAGGGAGCCTTGCAGTGTTATACACGTGCCATTCAGATTAACCCTGCATTTGCGGATGCCCACAGCAATCTGGCTTCCATTCACAAGGATTCAGGGAATATTCCAGAAGCAATTGCTTCTTATCGCACTGCTCTGAAGCTTCAACCTGACTTTCCTGACGCTTATTGTAATCTGGCTCATTGCCTGCAGATTGTCTGTGACTGGACAGACTATGATGAGCGCATGAAGAGGTTGGTCAGCGTTGTGGCTGACCAGTTAGAGAAGAACAGGTTGCCTTCTGTGCAGCCTCATCACAGCATGTTATATCCTCTTCCTCACGGCGTCAGGAAGGCTATTGCCGAGAGGCATGGGCACCTCTGCCTGGATAACATCAATGTCCTTCACAAACCACCGTATGAACATCCAAAGGACTTGAAGCTCAGTGATGGTCGACTGCGTGTAGGATACGTGAGTTCTGACTTTGGGAACCATCCTACTTCTCATCTTATGCAGTCTATTCCAGGCATGCACAATCGTGATAAATTTGAGGTATTCTGTTATGCCCTGAGCCCAGATGATGGCACAAACTTCCGAGCGAAGGTGATGGCAGAAGCCGATCATTTCGTTGATCTTTCTCAGATTCCATGCGATGGAAAAGCAGCTGATCGCATCCATCAAGATGGTATACACATCCTCGTAAATATGAATGGTTATACCAGGGGTGCTCGAAATGAACTCTTTGCTCTCAGGCCAGCTCCTATTCAGGCAATGTGGCTGGGGTACCCTGGGACTAGTGGCGCGCTTTTCATGGATTATATCATCACTGATCGGGAAACTTCACCTGCTGAAGTTGCTGAGCAGTATTCTGAGAAACTGGCTTATATGCCCCATACTTTCTTTATTGGTGATCATGCTAATATGTTCCCTCACCTGAAGAAAAAAGCAGTCATCGATTTTAAGTCCAATGGGCACATTTATGACAATCGAATTGTGCTAAATGGCATCGACCTCAAAGCATTTCTTGATAGTCTACCAGACGTGAAAATTGTCAAGATGAAATGTCCTGATGGAGGAGACAAAGCAGACAGCAGCAATATAGATCTTAATATGCCTGTCATTCCTATGAATACGACTGCAGAAGCAGTTATTGAAATGATTAACAGAGGACAAATTCAGATAACAATTAATGGATTCAGTATTAGCAATGGACTGGCAACTACCCAGATCAACAATAAGGCTGCCACTGGAGAGGAGGTTCCCCGTACCATTATTGTAACCACACGTTCTCAGTACGGGTTACCGGAAGATGCCATTGTGTACTGTAACTTTAATCAGCTATATAAAATTGACCCATCTACTTTGCAGATGTGGGCAAATATTCTGAAGCGTGTTCCCAATAGCGTACTGTGGCTGTTGCGTTTCCCAGCAGGAGAACCTAATATTCAACAGTACGCGCAAAATATGGGCCTTCCCCAGAACCGTATCATTTTTTCACCTGTTGCTCCTAAAGAGGAACATGTTCGGAGAGGCCAGCTGGCTGATGTCTGCTTGGACACTCCACTCTGTAATGGACACACCACAGGGATGGATGTCCTTTGGTCGGGGACACCCATGGTGACTATGCCAGGAGAGACTCTTGCTTCCCGAGTTGCAGCTTCCCAGCTCACCTGTTTAGGCTGTCTTGAGCTTATTGCTAAAAATAGACAAGAGTATGAAGACATAGCTGTGAAACTGGGAACTGATCTAGAATACCTGAAGAGAATTCGTGGCAAAGTCTGGAAGCAGAGAATATCTAGCCCTCTGTTCAACACCAAACAATACACACTGGAACTAGAGCGCCTCTATCTACAGATGTGGGAGCATTATGCAGCTGGCAACAAACCTGATCACATGATGAAGCCTGTTGACGTCACTGAGTCGGCCTAAATAATGACTGTGTGCGCAGGAGAATTACCCCTGTACCTGAGCCTCAACCTTCTGGGGGAAAGGGAACTAGATACGTTACTTTGTACTTACCTTTGTAGCAATATCATGTTGCAGATGGGTGACAGACAGTGATAACAGATAGCACAGCCAGACTTGCTTCCTGCATGATCATGACAGGGAGACACACAAGAGATGGGAGACTGCTGTTCCACAAGGAGTCTCCGTAGAATTTTGCGGCAGCCAGGTGTTGCCTAAGTCTGGAAGGTCTGATCTCCCTTGGTCTTCCATGGGATGGGTGGTTAGTGTGGAGGGGAGATAGAGATTGCCCAGTCTTCTGAATTAAGTTTTTCTTTATATTTGGGGTATTGGAGCTATTAAAAATGTTTGGTTTCAGGTTTTATTCATGTGACGTGTATATGATTCTTTTGAGATAAGGTTTTAAGCTAAAATATTCCTTGTTTTAGTTTCTGAACTCTACAGACAAATGGGGACTTTGCTGGTGTAGTCTTTTTATAGGTTTTATAAACCACTTGAGCCTATATCAGTCATTTTAGTGTCTGACATGTTTGGAACTATCAGTGCTTTGTTGGTTTATGGCTTAAATTCTTTTTCTGGTCCGTTTCCTTCTTCCCTTCCCCCCACTTTAAACATTTTCCTGTAACTTGGCTAACAAAAAACCAAGTCTGATTCAAAACCTCCCAGAGTGTTTCTCTTAAACACATCATCTGGTGCCAAATGAAGATTCTTAGGAGTGATTATTAATTATGAAGGGCACAGTTGTGGTACTGTCACTGATGATAATAATAATGGATTTTTGGCCTAGAGTTTTGACCTATTGCACCAGTGTTTTACCGTTGACTGCCCCTCTGTGCTGCTTCCAAAAGTGATAGTGTGTGATCAGATTTTTACTTTCACTTCTAAAGTTTGTTCTTTTTTTTAAAGTGAGTCCTGTTCTTCCTTTTTCTTTCAGCAGCAATGAAATCCCAGGTAAGTACAAGTATTCAAATATTTGATCAGTAAGTCCCAGTTATCTCCAGTGCATTAAATAACTTTCATCAAAAAACATGTTATAGGTAAAAAGCTCTGGAGGACCAGCTATGTATATGATTATTATGCTTCAGACCTTCTAGGGTGTTACACATAATAACTTGTCTTCTGGACGTGGTCTTGAAGTCTATGGATTCAGCCTCAGTAGTAGCGAACTGCACTGCTACTTGGTTTGGAGTATAAATTAGACTTTAGCCCTCCTGGGGGTTGAGTTTTTGGTATTGAAAACCATAGGAATGAAATTATTGTATTTCAACAAAGGACTGAGGGCTTGAGGCTTAAACAAGCCAACATATGAATATATGTTTTTGTCTTGCTGTACTGCACATATGCTGTCTAGTAACAGATATTTTGTCTGCTAGTAGTGTTCTAGATTCTGTCTTTCCAAAGTGCTGAGGCAGTGCATCTATTCTGTAGTTGCAGCTGATGCCTGAATGTATCCTAGCTGACAAATGATTGATTAAGAAGCACTTGAATTTCGGAAAGATTTGTACTGTTAACCAAAATCTGAGCAAGGAGTCTCAAATGTAATTCTTAGCCAGAATTACATGTTAATGAACGACTTAACAGTGTAAATCAAGGAACATCAGTGTAGGGATTTCTTTTAATTTATTTTTTACCTGCTTGAAAGAATCAGTTAAAGGTTGCCAGCTTGGTTGCAGATGAACGGACGTTTGAAGTTCACCAAACTACTTCATGTGGAATAGGAGAATAGACTTCCAGCGCCCTCAAGGCTGTGACCTTGCAGCCATTTTACATAGCACAGCATCCCCCTAGAGGGATGAACCTTTCCCTGCCCGAAAAGTAGCCGCTCTGGTTGAAGCTTTGCTTATTGTAACAGGCTTTTGTTTCCAGGTAACATGTCTGTGGAAGGCTTAATTCTGAATAGAGATATAGATATTACTGGAAACTAATTGTTTTTTCTATTATACTCTGCTTTATCAAAAAAGTAAAACATTTACATTGTGCTACAGAAATTCAGATGTTGTCTTGCAATCTTTAAACAATAAATGAATGATTTGCCCTGAAAAACAAAAAACAAAAAACTTCTTTGTGATTTTGTTTGGGATTATTTTAATCCTGTAAATTAAATTGGGAAGAAGTTAAATCTTTATTATATTGCCTTTTAGCCAGAAACTTGATAGATAGATAGATAAATCCATTTATCTTCAAATCTCATTTTTAACTCTAATAAAAGTGTAACCATTTTCTTCAAATAATATGTTAATATATTTTGTGAAGGTCGTTTCCAAACATTTTATATTTACATTCTTCTTTCTGATGTTTCTTAGATATTCTTTGCTACTCTTTCTCTGACTTTTTTTGGTATAATAGTAATATATGTTTCTGGTAGAAAAAAATGAGAAGAAATCAAGAAAAAAAACCCTAAGTATAATTCTAATAGTCAACACCCAGATTCCAGTACAGTTAACTTTTTGGTGTACTCACTCAACGCTTTTTCTATTCTTATGTATGTGTATTTTTATATTTCTTATGTAAATGAGGTATCATACTGTTCTGTAACTTCTTTCATCTGCTATACAAGGAACATCTCATGTCAGTGTATGCACTTCATTGCTGGATGCTATTTTGTTATACAGATGTACCTTAATTTATTTAACCAGACCTTTACTGGGGACCTTTGTTGTTGTTTCTAACTTTCCAGCATGAAATCATTCTGTGATAAAGCTCTTTTTACCTCCTCAATTCCAAAGAGCCTTGACATTTTATTAAGTATCGGATATATACAAAAGAATATTTATAAAATAAATGTTTAAGGATAAAAAAAGTAACAATGACATGATCACTTGTGCACCTACTGTCCCATTTAAGACATAGAACATTTAAGCCCCTATGTATCCCTCTCCAATCCCATCCTTCCTAATCATTCTATATATATATATATATATATGTGTGTGTGTGTGTGTGTATGTATATATACATATATATGTATGTATATATGATTTTTGCATGCTTTTGAACTTCATATAATTGGAATTTACCATATGGGTCTTTCTGGGACATACTTTTTCCACTTAATAACATGTTCCTGAGATGCATCCATGTTGTTGCAAATAACTACAGTTTATTCATGTTTATTTCTGTATAGTATTCAATTATATGAATATATCAGAATTTTACTCCATTCTACTGTTGGTGAATATCTTGGTTGTTTCTAGTTTTTGCTCTTACAGATATGCTACTATGAACATCTTATACCTACCGCCCACTACATGTGTACAAGAGTTTCTCTAGGCCAAACATCAGAGAGTAGAATTGCTGAGTCAAAAGGCATGCATACCTTCAACCTAATAGATAATGCAAATTATCTTCCAAAATGGTTGAAATAAATTGACTCTCCCACAAACACTGTATAAGAATTCAGTGGTTCCACATCTCTAATTCTTGGTATTCCACATTGAAAAATTTCTGTCAAGCTGATGAGATTGAAATAATATGCCACTGTGGTTTTAATTTGCATTTCCCTGATTACAAATGAAGTTGAACATATTTTCATATGTTATTTTACCATTTGTGTTCTCTCTTCAGTGATATGCCCAGTCAAATCTTTTTCCCCTTTAGAATAAATTAGGTTGTAGTTTTCTGAATGGCTTATAGTTTTTGGTCTGGATACTAACCCTTTGTCATATGGGTATAGCAAATACCCTCTCCCAGTGTGTGACTCACCTTTTCACTTCTGTTATGGTATATCTTGATGAACAGAAGTTCTTCATTTTAATGTAGTTCACTTTAATAGTAATTTACTTTACTCTCTATGCTTTTCTGTCTCGCTTCAGAGATTCTTCTCATCCGTTAATTGAAAAGGGCATTTTCTTTTATTACTTTCAAAAAGTTTAAAAACTCTACCTAATTTTGAGTCTTTTAGACACCTAGAATTGATTTTTGGCATGTGGTGTGAGGTAGGGGTTCAGATCCCCTTTTTTCTATACGAATAACCAGTTGTCTCAGCATCAGTTATTTAAAGCTCATACTTTCTCAACTGATTTTCAGTGTCCGTTCTGATACACTTGAGAATCAACGTGCCAAGTTCCACTATCCATTCCTCAATGCCCACCAGTCAAAATAAATACTTTGTTGGGATTTTAAATGTAATAAAAGAAATCTACGGATCAATTGGAAAAGCAATGACAACTTTATAATATTGAATCTTCCTACCCATAAACATAGTATCACTTTCCATTTATTTAAATTTCCTTTGATTTCTCTCAGTCATTTTATGATTTTCTGTATACAGGTCTTACTCATATTTTGTTAAATCTCTTCCTAGGTAATTCATATTTTTGATACTACTGTAAATGGCATCTGTCTTTTTATTACACGTTCTAATTTTTTGTTGCTGGTATATAGAAATGCATTTTTAAAATATTGACCTTATAAGTATCAATTTTACTAAAAAAAAATCTTAATTCTATTTTTCTGTATAGGAAAATTTTTAAAGTGGGGGGAAGGGAAGAAGGAAACGGACAAGAAAAGGAATTTAAGCCATAAACCAACAAAGCACTGATAGTTCCAAACATGTCAGACACTAAAATGACGGATATAGGCTCAAGTGGTTTATAAAACCTATAAAAAGACTACACCAGCAACGTCCCTATCTTTAATATGTATTCTTATGTGTATGTAAAAATCTTATCTCCTGCAGATGACTCCCTAGTTTCTGCCCTCTAATCATTATAAATTGTATATAAATTTTATACTATCTGATATTTCCAACACCTGATTGACTTTTTGTGGGTGATGTGAGTTGCTTGTTATTTTGTTGGGTCTCGCTCATGATGCTTTTCTTTTTTAATTGTGAATTCACATTTCTATGGGAATTATTTGAAGCCTAGATAGAAGGGAGTTCATTTAAAAAGGATTTGCATGTGTTTCTGCCAGATGCTCATGGGTACTACTGAAGGAGGGCCACTTTAAACTAAATTCTCAGCTTGAAGGTTTTCCAGACCACCCAGGTAGCGCAACTCTGGCAACAAAACTCACACGTGAGGGCTAGCTTGTACTTAGAAACTTTCAGGAAAGATTTTTCTTCTCCTTTACCAGCGCCAAATTTTAACATAAGCAAATGTCCTTGTTGTCTGCAATGGGGGCAATTTTATTTCTAGTATACCCTTTCGAGCTTTATGTAGGATTGTCTTTTATGCTGCCCTCTTTGGGCTGGACCTAGGCTTTGTCAACTATCATCCATATTTCACAAGGCTGTGAACACTGGATCTCAAGATCCCCTGATTTGTCAAAAGTCCTCAGTACAAAGGCCATTAGCAGTGCCTGGGTCATCTCACTTGGGCCTTGCTTAGAATTCCTTTTGGCCTTACTTTATTAGCAGGTCACTGATGCATTTAAAAATATATATATTTCTATATTTTATTCATTGTTTTTAGTTATTCTCAATGGGAAGTTTGTGAAGGGCATGTAGTTTGCTAAGCACCCCCCACCTCACTTCAGCTACACCTTCTCATATCCTAGATCTTTCATTTCCAATATCTATTTCACCTCCTAAATCTCAATTTCAAATATCTTCTCTCTATGGCCATCATCTCCTATCTTTGCGTGCCTCTAATTTACCAGTCCCACCTTAACAATTCTCCAGCCCTATTAGGACTCCCAATTCAATCACCCCCAAATATTCACTGGCCATTTACTCAGGTTCTTCCTCATCCACATTAGAGTCTACGCTGGGTCTCTGTGTTGCAAAATACAATAAAAATAGTGCCTTCTGTAGTTGTGCCATGCTATGGTACTGACTTTGTGTTTCATCATCATAATCACTCCTTTATACACACCCTCCATGTCTTTTTTTTCTTTTTTTTTTTTTCTTCGTTCTTCTCTCATCTGATCTGGCACAATTATTGACTGAGTAAACCCGCATTTATCTGCCTACTCTGTACCTAGTTCTGGAGGAAAAGAAGCAACTAGGCTAACTGGTTTCCTTCTAAATGTATGTGGCTTCAGGCTGTAGAGAAATCCTTCTGTATTTCTCTAGTCAGTTCTCTCCACCACCTTTCAAAGCAGCTTCTCTCTGCAAATCCCCAGCCTTCCCTGACCCCAGCCCCCTTTCTCAGTTGATGGCTTCCCTTAGTCCATGGAGACATCCTCATCCACTCACCACCAAACTCCATGCATGTTTAATAGATGCTCATCTTTTCCTCTTGTGACTTCAGATGAACTCTCCATGTTCACATCTAGGGCCATCCTTTCCACTTGTGCACAGGATCCCACCCCCTTTCTCTCCCCTCCACCCCTCACTATCAGTGGTTCTCTGCCATTCTGACTCTCCTCCTGCTCTGAGAATGAACACATCCTGTCAGATTTTTTTTTTCTTAACATAAGAGACAACTTCTTCTGGGAAGATGAAGTTGATGTACTTTCCCATATTCCTCCAGCTAAGTGAAACTAAAACCCTTGGACATTACATATAAAAGAAACATAAGAAGGCTGAAAGGTAGAGAGAGGAAGGCAGATCAGCTAGGGACTTTGAGACCTGAGGAATGACACATGGTTAGTTCCTACCTTGTTTGTTTGTTTACCTCATATATCCCAGACTTGGAGCTGAAGAAGCTAGCAACCTGCAAACGCCAACAGGCACAGACAAAAAAAAAAAAAACAAAAAACAACCTTCAACCAAAGCCTGGTCTGCTTAGCCAGAGAACCAGGAATAGGTCAGCCTAGTGAAATAGAAAACTTTTAGAATTATCTAAGCAGCTCTACTCCAGCCAAAAACCACAGAAAAAAAAAAAAACAAACAAAAACTGTGGCCCCACTCCCACCCATGCCAGCCAAGTCCTAGAGGGGAGACTAGACTTCAGCCTTCCGCTAGGCTGTACCAAGGCACCCCAACACACCTGCCAAGGTGGCGGCAGAGAAGGATACATAGGGAGCTGGGATTTTCATCCCCAACAGGCATGAATGATACACACTCTCCTCCCTCCCCTCTCCACAGTACCAGTGGAGACCACACGGGGAGCCTGGACTTCCACCCCCACTGGCAGTAACAAGGCCTCTCTCCCCATCCCAGATGGGGTACTGCCAGAGAAGGCCTAGGGGAGCTTCAGGGCTTTTGCCACCACCCGGCGGTAACGAGGCACTTCTGCCCCTCCCATCCAGGAAGGCATCCGTGAAGGCCTCGTGAGAAGCTGGCACTCCCACACCTGCCCAGCAGTAATGAGGAGCTCACAGCTGTAAGAGAGCGTACACTTTGCCTTCTAGGTCACTGTGTAACCCCAGTGCCTGGAATGACAGGGGCTAGTTGCATGATCTCGCTCAAATCACTCATCCCTTCGGTGTCGCAATTTGTTCCTCTGTAAAATGAGAATGAAAATAATAGCATCTACCTGTAGGTTGCTGTGAGGATTAAATGAGTCCATACATATAAAGCTCCTAGAATAGAAAGTGTTAGCCATTGCTGCTGCTGCTGGCATTGTCATTATTCATTCCTTACTTATTTATGTGCCTCTTAAAATATAGCTTTAGCCGTATCCCAGGAGTTTTGATTTGTAGTGTTTTCATTATTTTTATTTTCTAAATATTCTATGATTGCAATCATATTTCCCCTTTTGTGCCCAAGAGATATAGAGAAGGGTATTTTTGAATTTCCATGTGGGTGGGAAAGTTTTGTTTAAATGTTTCTAATTTATAGTTTTATTGCTCTGTGGTCAGAGAATGTCTGTGCACTTTGTGCTTTAGGAGATTTGTTGATGTTTTCTTTATAGTCTAGTAGATGATCTATATTAAAAAATAAGTTCTTCAATTAAAATAGTTTTTCCCCTTTTCCTCATTGTGAAGGATACATCTTATCCCTAGCCTAAAAGCTGGAGACATACTTTCCAACACACCAAACTAGACATTTAAATGAAATAAAAGCTCCAATCATGTTGAGTTAACCTGCTTTATTCCCATTCAATTTGCAGTAAGCACAGATTGCAAAGTTCCCCAGAGGGAGAGAAATGGGAGCAGGCATACTCAGACTTCAGGTGTGATTTGTTAGTTGTTCTTCTGCTGCCTCTTTTCTCCCTCTAATTTTTTCTTGTAAAGAAGGCATTTAATTCTAGTTGTAGCAGATTGTAATTTCCATAAGTGGCCACAGCAATATTTCTGACCCCACACGCTGTTCCAGGACCTTGCCACTTCCCGTCAAGAGGTGAAGTCTATTCCCTTCCCCTTGAACTGGGGTAGAACTTTATGACTGCCCCAACAAAAAGAGGATGGGGTGGATGTCATGTTGCATGCCTTCCCAGCTGGGCCATAAATGGCAATAGAGCCTCTGCCTGACTGTCTTGTGATGCCCTCTTGGAAGCCAGTCACCATGTTGTGAGGAAGCTCAGGCTACATAGAGAGGCTGCTTGTAGGTGCTGAGGTCCCAGCGAGAGCCACCATCAGTCAGCAGACATGTGAGTGAGCGAGTGAGTGAGTCTTCAGGGGATCTTAGCCCCAAGTCATCTCCACAGCCCCTGTCTGAATTGTGACCCACAGACCCAATAAGCATTATAAACAGTTGTTTTACCTCATTGATTTGTAGGGTAATTTGGTCCTCAGCTATAGTAACCGTATCTCTAAGGATACAGTGACCCCAGCTAATCAGACAATTCCAACTAGAAGGTGGGTGTTATAATGAGAAAACCATGAGACTAGGACCTGGGAGACCTAGGTCATAGGCCGGATTAACTCATAATTGACCTTAGGACCTTGAACATATCATGTAACCTTTCTGAGTCCTAACATTTGAACCTTTTAGGCCCCTTCAAGTTCTACCATTAATTAAGGCCTTGATAGAGAACAATATGAAAAGGTTTCATATTGGAAATACTCGATCTCTTGAGAGACTGCGTATCTATATGTAATCAATGACATTCTTGGTTTTACAGTTAACTCTCACAGGGAAATCTTATTTCCCTCCTTTCCAAACTATGGGAAAATTTTTCCAAAGTATTGACAGCAGAGAATAGGGTCATTTTTTATCAACCCAATTTTAGCATAAAATAAATTAGAAAGCTGGCTGGGCCTTTGCTGCAAAACGTGGGCTCCCCAGTCTCAGTTCATGGTAATATAGTAACCACTGCTTAGATTCTCGACTTTTATATTGTTCAGTCATCTTTGCCTGCTATTTTGGGTGTTCTTTGTTAGTTACCCGGTGACTTGCTGCCAGAATATGCTTACAGAGATTTTACTGTCTCTCTCTAGATTCAGCAGTTTGAGAATGTTAAATGTGCCTTGCAAAGCTAAATCTGCTATGGGATATATAAGGCTGGTCTCTCATCAGTTGTAATTCTCTGGTAGTTGCATTGTTAAGAGGAGTCATCTATTATTCCACATACTACATTCCAGAAGAAGCTAAAGCAAGTGTTTAATGCATGCTTTCCAGGGCACAATACTGCACAGTCCCTAGAGTGTGATGACTTGGGACAGCTGCCCCAAGTCAATATTCAGGGGACCCAGCCATGCTGGCAGCTTGTCAGTGACTCAAGGAGCACCAGCTGGGGCCCTGTAACATGCTTGTACCACGCTCACAGAGAAACAGTTTTTTTTTTTTTTGAAATAAATTTATTTATTTATTATTTATTTTTGGCTGCGTGGGGTCTTCGTTGCTACGCGTGAGCTTTCTCTAGCTGTGGAGAGCGGGGGCTACTCTTTGTTGTGGTGTGTGGGCTTCTCATTGTGGTGGCTTCTCTTGTTGTGGAGCCCAGGCGTTAGCCATGCGGGCTTCAGTAGTTGTGGCACGTGGGCTCAGTAGTTGTAGCACATGGGCTCAGTTGCTCTGCGGCGTGTGGGATCTTCCCAGACTAGGGCTCAAACCCGTGTCCCCTGCATTGGTAGGCGGATTCTTAACGACTGCGCCACCAGGGAAGTCCTGAGAAACACTCTTCACTTGCCTCCCTTTCCTGGAGTCACCAGAATCACCGCCTATTCCCTTTGTACCCCAGCGTTCCCACCACAGAACAAGGTTAGTAGGTTACCTTCTGATATGAATTGTATCCTCCCTGTGAAGCAGTTGTTTCCTACGTCTGTTTAGGACACTTGCATTTTGTAATTTTAATGATGTGATATCATTAAATATTACATAAATTGATGAAATATGAAGACAATAGAGTTGTTTCTAGTGAACAAGTCAAAAGCTTCCTAAAGTGTGAGCGATATAGCTGCAAAAGATTGTGGGAAAAACTCTAGAAGAATTCTGCACTCAGATCGCTTCCCCTTTATCTATAAGTTTTCATTCTCCTTTAAAGACACCCATACTTTACATCTCAGTTAATGATATGGATGTTCTTTTATTTTTTTTTTTATTTTTTATTTTTTAATTTTTATTTATTTATTTATTTATTTATGGCTGTGTTGGGTCTTCATTTCTGTGCGAGGGCTTTCTCTAGTTGTGGCAAGCGGGGTCCACTCTTCATCGCGGTGCGCGGGCCTCTCACTGTCGCGGCCTCTCTTGTTGCGGAGCACAGGCTCCAGACGCGCAGGCTCAGTAATTGTGGCTCACGGGCCCAGCCGCTCTGCGGCATGTGGGATCTTCCCAGACCAGGGCTCGAACCCGCGTCCCCTGCATTGGCAGGCAGACTCTCAACCACTGCGCCACCAGGGAAGCCCCTAACCTACTTTTTAACACAGCAACACATGCTCCTGAGCAATAATTTGGCTTGAACTGTACATAAATTCAGCTCATCTCTACTTTCTGTTTCATCACAACAAATAAAGAACTGTGCAGACTGCCCTTTCCTGCTGCCAAACTACAAACTGCCACTCTGTGATTTTGTTTTCACATCAAGGATACTCTTCAGCTTTAGCCAGATCCCCCCAAGCCATTTCCCCCTCACTTTCCAGATTAATTCTAGAGGAATGAGATCTATTCCAGCCCCCACAAACCTCACTGGGATGGTTCTAAGTTCATTTACACAGGGAACCCTCTGCTACTTACCCAAATCTCAAAAGCTCCCCTACCTCTTGACCCAGGCAATTCCCTAGTACAGCACCTGGTTCCTTCTCTTCTTTGCTTCATCCAGTGTTTATTGTGCACCTATCACATGTCAGGCTCAGCGCCAGGTACTAGGTGGGCTGTAGTGAATAAAATGTGTTTAATTTATATTGTCAACAACAGGTATGTAGTATGCGCAGAAGAGCAGTAGCTACGTCTTTTTGTCTTGTTGTTTTAATGGATAAATTGGTAAACTAATGAAGGAGAATTTCCGTAGCACTTTTGACTTTGGAAATTGTTGGTGTATGTCATTATGTATGCATTTAGATATGGTATGTATTTATTTGCATTTCTGTGGAAATTAAAAGGGCATGTAATACTTTAGTTTAACCCAGGGGCTAACAAACTTTTTCTGTAAGGGGGTCAGAGAGTAGATATTTTTGGTTTTGTGTCACAGGGTGTCTTTCACAACTACTAAAGTAAGTAAGCTGTTACAGCATAAACACAGTCATAGATAATACATAAATGAATGGGAGTGGCTGGGTTCCAATACAATTTTATTTATAAAAACAGGCAGTAGCCAGAGTTTGCTGACCCCTGGAATCTATTAAAATACCTTACTGCTGCTCCTATTAGCAATTAAACTTGCTTAAGCCTCTTCCCTTTAAAAAAAAAAAAAAATCCAAGTCCCACATCACTGCAAGAAGTTGTCTTGTACACACCATCTCTACCTCCCCACCTCTCATTCACCTCCAGTGCTAGACAGTCTGACCTCTGTGCTCACCGCCCACTGAAATTGCTCTTATCAAGGTCACCAACAATCTAGCCAACAGAACCCAACAACACATTAAAAGGATCATACACTATGATAAAGTGGGATTTATCCCAGGGATGCAAGGATTCTTCAATAAACGCAAATCAATGTGATACACCATATTAACAAATGGAAGAATAAAAACCATATGATCATCTCAATAGATGCAGAAGAATCTTTTGACAAAATTCAACACCCATTTATGATAAAAACTCTCCAGAAAGTGGGCATAAAGGGAACCTACGTCAACATCATAAAGGCCATATATGACAAACCCACAGCAAATATCATTCTCAGTGGTGATAAACTGAAAGCATTTCCTCTAAGATCAGGAAAAAGACAAGGATGTTCACTCTCGCCACTCTTACTCAACATAGTTTTGGAAGTCCTAGCCACGGCAATCAGAGAAGAAAAAGAAATAAAAGGAATACAAATGGGAAAAGAAGAAGTAACACTGTCACTGTTTGCAGATGACATGATACTATACATAGAAAACCCTAAAGATGCCACCAGGAAACTACTAGAACTAATCAATGAATTTGGTAAGGCTGCAGGATACAAAATCAATGCACAGAAATCTCTTGCATTCCTATACACTAACAACGAAAAATCAGAAAGAGAAATTAAGGAAACAATCCCACTGACCTGTGCAACAAAAAGAATAAAATACCTAGGAATAAACCTACCCAAGGAGGCAAAAGACCTATACTCAGAAAACTATAAAACACTGATGAAAGAAATCAAAGATAACATAAACAGATGGAGAGATATACCATTCTACAGAATTGGAAGAATCAATATTGTGAAAATGACTATACTACCCAAAGCAATCTACAGGTTCAGTGTAATCCCTATCAAATTACCAATGGCATTTTTCACAGAACTAGATCAAGAAATTTTACAATTTGTATGGAAATGCAAAAGACCCCAAATAGCCAAAGCAATCTTGAGAAAGAAAAATGAAGCTGGAGCAATCAGGCTTCCTGACTTCAGACTATACTACAAAGCTACAGTAATCAAGACAGTATGGTACTGGCACAAAAACAGAAATATAGATCAGTGGAACAAGATAAAAAGCCCAGAGATAAACCCACGCACCTATAGTCACCTTATCTTTGACAAAGGAGGCAAGAATATAACATGGAGAAAAGACAGCCTCTTCAATAAGTGGTGCTGGGAAAAATGGACAGCTACACGTAGAAGAATGAAATTAGAACACACCCTAACACCATACACAAAAGTAAACTCAAAATGGATTAAAGACCTAAATGTAAAGCCAGACAGTATAAAACTCTTAGAGAAAAACATAGGCAGAACACTCTGTGATATAAATCATAGCAAGATCCTTTTTGACCCACCTCCTAGAGTAAGGGAAACAAAAACAAAAATAAACAAATGGGACCTAATGAAACTGAAAAGCTTTTGCACAGCAAAGGAAACCATAAACAAGACGAAAAGACAAGCCTCAGAATGGGAGAAAATATTTGCAAATGAAGCAACTGACAAAGAATTAATCTCCAAAACATACAAGCAGCTCATGCAGCTCGGTATCATAAAAACAAACAAGCCAGTCCAAAAATGGGCAGAAGACCTAAACAGACATTTTTCCGAAGAAGACATACAGATGGCCAACAAATGCATGAAAAGATGCTCAACATCACTAGTCATTAGAGAAATGCAAATCAAAACCACAGTGAGGTATCACCTAAAAATCTACAAACAATAAATGCTGGAGAGGGTGTGGAGAAAAGGGAACCCTCCTGCACTGTTGGTGGGAATGTAAATTGATACAGCCACTATGGAGAAGAGTATGGAGGTTCCCTAAAAAACTAAAAATAGAAATACCATATGACCCAGCAATCCCACTATTGGGCACATGCCCTGAGAAAACCATAATTCAAAAAGATACACGTACCACAACGTTCACTGCAGCACTATTTACAATAGCCCGGACATGGAAGCAACCTAAATGTCCATCAACAGATGACTGGATAAAGAAGATATGGCACATATATACAACGGAATATTAGCCATAAAAAGGAACGAAATTGAGTTATTTGTAGTGAGGTGGATGGACCCAGAATCTGTCATACAGAGTGAAGTAAGTCAGAAAGAGAAAAACAAATACCGCATGCTAACGTATATGTATGGAATTTATCAAAGCAGTACTGATGAACCTAGTGGCAGGGCAGGAATAAAGACGCAGACGTAGAGAACAGACGTGAGGGCATGGGGGGGAAGGGGAAGCTGGGATGAAGTGACAGAGCAGCATTGACGTATATACCCTACCAAATGTAAAATGGATGGCTACCGGGAAGCAGCTACATAGCACAGGGAGATCAGCTCAGTGCTTTGTGATCACCTAGAGGGATGGGATAGGGAGGGTGGCTCAAGAGGGAGGAGATATGGGGATATATGTATACATATAGCTGATTCAGTTTGTGGTACAGCATAAACTAACACACATTGTAAAGCATTTATACTCCAATAAAGATGTTAAAAAATAATAAGTTTAAAATTGTGCACCATTCTGAGTAGTGTGATGAGAACCATCCTGCTTCATCCAGCCCGGGACGTGAATCATCCCTTTCTCCAGCATATCCCACCTGTTAAGTCACTTAACTAGCTGTCTCAGTTATTGAATTGACTGTCTTGGTATCATAGTGTTTGTGTGTAAATAACAACTATTTTACTTAATAATGGCCCAAAGCACCAGAATAGTGATGCTGGCAATCTGGATATGCTAACGTGAAGCTGTAAAGCGTTCCCTTGAAGTGAAAATGTCCAAGTTCTCAACTTAATAAAGGAAGAGAAAAAATTAAATGCTCTGGTTGCTAAGATCTATGGTAAGAACAAATCTTTTATCTGTGAAACTGTGAAGAAGGAAAAAGAAATTTGGCTTGCTTTGCTGTTGCACCTCAAACTGCAAAAGTTAGGGCCACGGTGTGTTATAGGTACTAAGTTAAAATGGAAAAGGCATTATATTTGCATAAGATATTTTGAAAGAGACCATGTTCACATAACTTTGATTACAGCATATACTTATAACTTTTATTTTGTTATCAATTGTTGTTAATCTCTTAATGTGCCTAATTTATAAAATAAACTTTATCATAAGTATGTATGTATAAGAAAAACATAGGATACACAGGGTAAAATACTATCTGCAGGTTTAGGCATTCAACCGGAGGTCTTGAAGCATATCCCCTGTGGATAAGGGAGGTCTATACTATTTATATATTCAACACAATAAATTGTTTCTTATTTCATGATTACAGTTGTGATTAGAATATGTATTTAGTTTTTAACTGATCACAGTATTTCTCTACTAATTATTACAAAATTACCTCAATTCAAGTAGATCAAACAAGAGGATACCTTATCAATTAGAAACATACATTAGTATACTCAAACAATCCTTGAATTTACAAGAGCTTAAATAATAAAATTTAATAAAAAGTTAATAGCAGCAATAAAATTGCTAAAATAAATATTCTAAAGTATGAAAGAAAATCAATTAAATAAATACTTATCATCATTACTTAAGCTAAACAGGCATCAGGAAAATAGTAATTTCACATGTAGTGAAACCAGGTAACCACTACCACTAAATAAAACTTGCTGAATGTCTACTACTATATATGAAAAGCACTGTTCCGTGTACCAAGAGGAATTACAAAATCAGTTTCAGACTGTCCTCAAGGAATTTACATTCTAGTTGAGGGAGATACAATATGTATAATTAAACTATAATATAAAGTGGTATATTATGGCACATGCACACCAATGAAGGACAGGAAGCAAACAATGCAAAAAATAAATGAGGCTGCAGATAGCTAGAATGATGTACTCCAACTACATCAAGGGAAACTTTCAAGTAATAAGACTCTTACCATGCCACTTATAATCCTGTTGCTAACATCGCCTACTTAAATATTTGAGGATAAAATAGAGAATAACTAAATTCAGCAATAAAATATGATGGTTAGAAAAAAATCACATCTATTTCCAGTACTATCATCATTGTTAGGACCAGAAACTGACTCCTCATGTAGCATTCTGTAAAAAGCCTTGCTCATTATATCCATCTACAGGTTGTACTTTCCCCCTCCAATTCCCCTCCCTGATGAGGGAGCAGTGGTAGGCCTGGGGTTCCTCTGGGGTTCCTACTGAGGACTATACAATATAATTATTGCTTTCTAACAGCCAATTGGAAATTTAACTTTAAAGTGATAATAGTATAATAGGTTTAAAAACAAGGAGCTGTATTAGATAACTCTGCATCTGAATAGCATACAAGGCATTACTCTAAATAGGCAAAACTGCTTAATATCTACCTGCCAGAGCACTGTAATATGATGTTAAACTAATTGTTCCCAACAATTTTTACTTTAGTAGCAGTGACTGAAGATTGACTGGTTAGTGAGTTTGGAAATCCGATGGATTAAGAAGCTCACTTGAAGGAGAAAATTAACAAAGTTAAGTGGAATTTCTGCAAATTAAAAAAAAGTTATTATTAGAAACTTTAAGAACTTTAGCTACAGAGAAATATGAAACAAGCCACTATGCCTTCTAAACCAACCTTACCAGGTGGTAAAGAGGATGCAATATCTTTGAGTGACATAATGTAGCCATACAGAATGTAAACTAACACACGTAATAAAAAGCGCTCACATTCTTTTCTTGGACTTTAACACACTCCAACCTTTTTCATAGGTTCAGTGTGCATAAGTAACTAAAAAATAAAAATTGTTGATTCTCTGTGTTTAGCTCTCAAGAAAGATTATTCGCCAAAGCTTTCCATTAAACACTGATTATACAAGCAAAGCACATCTAAACCTAAGAAAGCATTTAAACCTTTTGAAAAAGAGCTATTATTCCTTCAACTACTGTGTAAAGACTATAACTGCATGAAACTTAGCCATTGTAACACCACCACCAAGAAGAAACTGCTTCTTACTTTATTCAAAGTTGATTACCACTCTGAAGAATCCTCAAGCCATACATGTATTACAACTCTAAAGAATCCTCAAGCCATACAATTCAGCAAAATGCTTAAGATAACTAAGTAACAAATACCAATTTTTCCAGACCTTTCTACATAGAACTCGCATTAAATAACTAGTTTTACATAAAAATATCACATTGTTAGTCAGTAGTATCAAAACACACATGGATAATGATATTTTGTCCTGATTTTAAGTTCCTAAAGTGTGTAAAATCTTTTGATGTTTTAACAATTATGTTCAAAAAGAAGCAGCCATTAAATCCCATAATGTGTACGTGTGTGTGTATGCCTTAAACCACCTAGTATTGATTAGAAAAATGTTAAAGAATGGTTAAAAAAAAAAAAAGGCAATACTTTTTAGTCAGCACAGTGTCAACATCTGGGCATGTCTGAGAAGTAACAGCAAAAGCTTTCGAATACAGTGTATCACCCAGAAATTAGATCTTGGGAGATCCTAGAACAAAAAGGCTCAAGGCCCTCAGGCATAGGTAGAACTAAGCAATGGATCTCAAAGATGGGATCCTGAGATGTGGCTCTCTGCATAAGCATCACCAGGCAGCTTGTTAAAAATGCACGTTACTGGGCCACACTCCCAGAGATCCTAATTTAGTAGCTATAGGGTGGAACCAGGTATCAACATATTTTTTTTAATTTTTCTTTTCTCTCTTTTTTAAAAAAATTAATTTATTTATGTTTGGCTGCGTTGGGTCTTCGTTGTTGCACGCGGGCTTTCTCTAGCTGCAGAGAGCGGGGGATACTCTTTGTTGCAGTGCGCCGGCTTCTCATTGCGGTAGCTTCTCTTGTTCGGGAGCACGGGGCTCTAGGCGCACGGGCTTCAGGAGTTGTGGCTCGCGGGCTCTAGAGCACAGGCTCAGCAGTTGTGGCGTGCGGGCTTAGTTGCTCTACGTCATGTGGGATCCTCCTGGATCAGGGCTCGAACCTGCGTCCCCTGCACTGGCAGGTGGATTCCCAATCACTGCGCCACCAGGGAAGCCCTCAACATATTTCTTAAACCAGACCAAATTGATTCAGATGCATCATCAGCCTTGGGAACCACTGAGGTCCTAAAGCAATGTTTCTCAAAGTGTTAGACGTGTTAAATACGCTCAATACTGGGCCCAATTTCTCATCAACAATGTGAGACTCTCTGCTAGTGGGACCAAACAATGTGAATTTTAAATACGTATCTCAAGTGAATCTAATGGTACTAAAAGCTTCAGAACGTACGTCTACAGGATTGGGACTAGATCCTTTAGAGTTGCAGGTGCTCGAAAATAAAATCATTTTGTTGATTATAATCTACTCCATTCAGAGGCACTGAAAGTTTGAATATAAATCCAAGAAAATATCCTGCTGCAAAAAAGTCAAACAATTCTTCGAAATCTGCACTTAGCAGCTAACCTTCTAGAATCTAGTAAGTTTAAACTTCTAGTCATCTCCTTCAAAAAGGTCACTTTCTAAACTGAGTGCCAGCCATGACAATAAGAACCTTCAAACCTAAATACAAAGCACTCTAGGCAGAATGCTTAGGAATGCTTTCTTAGAAAGATGAGATAACAGACAAAAAGTTCAATACAGCTTCTTTGGAAAGATTCCCTCCCACCCAAACAGGGCATTTTGCACACACAAGTTAACTACAATAAAATTTCCTGCCTAAAAAATACAAGAAATTCTGAAAAAATACGTTAAGTAGGTTCCTTTTAATAAAATCAAAGTGTGAAAGAAAAATTAAATAAAATATATAAGCAGAGTAAAATTTAGATTTTAATAATTAATTTGATTAAAGAATTTAAGCCTGAGTCTCCAAATATTACAGTATTTTATAGACTGTTTATTTAAAACCTTTATCTTTTAAGAAAAAATAAGTGTTTCATGATGTCTGAATTTGCTCCTTCATCTTATAATTTCAATCCTTATCACTGAAATCAAAATAACAAATGCATGGAGCAGAGACTGAATAGAAGACGTTAGGTTGCTTTTCTTCAACTTCAAAAAAACCTGAAATGATACAGTTCCTAATTTAGTGATCAAAAATAACCAAAAGTAAATACGGGTAGAGAATATCTTGCTATTGGTTCACTGAGGTTAAGCATGAACTTAACTAAAGGTCTGTTTTGTTTTGTATTTTTATAAATCTATTTATTTTTTATTTTTATTTTGGCTGCGTTGGGTCTTTGTTGCCGTGTGCGGGCTTTCTCTGGTCGCGGTGAGTGGGGGCTACTCTTCATTGCAGTGCACGGGCTTCCTACTGCAGTGTCTTCTCTTGTTGAGGAGCACGGGCTCCAGGCGCACGGGCTTCAGTAGTTGTGGCACGCGGGCTCAGTAGTTGTGGCTCGCGGGCTCTAGAGCGCAGGCTCAGTAGTTGTGGCGCACGGGCTTAGTTGCTCCGCAGCATGTGGGATCTTCCCGGGCCAGGGCTCGAACCCGTGTCCCCTGCATTGGCAGGCGGATTCTTAACCACTGTGCCACCAGGGAAGCTCCTAAAGGTCTGTTTTGTTCATAGAGATTTGCTTCAGTATTTCTGTATTGAGAGTCACTTCCTTGAAAGTTATAGTTTTACATTTATTATCACTGTTGAAGAGTCTCTCCTTGACCAAACTTTAGTCAGGCTCCTCTGAACTCTTTCCAATTAGGCCCTAACTTTTGGGCTTCTGTGTTCATCTCTGCATTGTCCAATTTTAGCAAGAATCCTACTATGTCAGTTTAACCAGAATCCCCCACCCTCAATATTGATCACGCTGGATATCTGATTAGGTTCCTCATCTCTACCATCCCCCATGTAATATCTGACCACCTGGCCTGCCTTCATCAACAATCCTGTTTAGGTCTGTTTAGCCAGAATCCCTCTTATTTTGATGTTTCTTTCCTCTTAGTAATTTTTACCCCACCCTTCTACTTGGCTATACATCCCCAGTTCTCCTAGTTGTATTCCAAGTTTGAGCCCAATCTCTCTCCCCCACTGCAAAACCACACTGCAGTGGGCCCTACAACTATCGTGATAGTCTCCCTGAATAAAGTCTGCTGTACTAATCTTTATAAGTGTCATGAACAATTTTTTCTTAAACATCACTACCAGCGTTATGAGTAATTTTCTCCTTGCCTCACGGTTACAGAGAGAAATTTTCAAAATAAATCCCTCCCCACGCCCAACCAGGAAAAAAAACAAATTTAAAGAACTATGTAACTAAGAATAAAAAAAGTAGAAAGGAGGAGACTGGTATACATCTCTAGCCAATCGAATGCACATTAATACTGATCATCTAATAGAATTATTGTTACATTCAGTTTTCCAAAGTCAGCACAGTCTAGGCACCTCACCAACGGCCTTTATGGGCCTTTCTTGCTTAAAATATAAGAAGATAAAAAGTTAGCCAAACACATGGGTCACATAAAATAAAATCATCAAAATCAAATGAACTTCAGATGAGACAGGGAGGACACCAGATCTGAATATGCTATCTGAAATAAAACTAAAGGGCAAAAACTAAAGCCCTCTCAGTGTGAGCAGATTCTGAAACACGAATCAAGACCTGGAATCCTGCCATAGAAGCAATCTAGAAAACATGCCGAAATGACCATATGGCTGCCCTGCAGAAATCTGCAAAGGAACCAGTCAAGAAGCTGACAAGAGAAACAAACATGCTTCTCACCAAATGAGGCCTGACACAGCCTGGAACCTGAGGTCTGTCAAGAAAAACAAACAAAAAAATGTAGTCAAGCAGCCATTTAGGAATGATTCTTCTCTAGGTTATAGCTCACTCAAATTTGTGTCAAATGATACATAAATTGAGATGCGACATTTGAGGAAGGCCTTCAGCCTGTTTTCAAAGAAAACCCAAGAGAGTATCTTCTTGTATCAGGGTTGTAAAAGAAAACTTCACCAAGACGGCCACGAAGGCTGGTGACAAGCACTGGAGGAATACACAACAAATTAAGATGGAGCTCTGACATCTGGAATATATCTATAAAGAAATTAACATATATGGCAGCTGAGATGCTAAAGATTTTTAAGTTCATTTTTTTTCTGGTGGAAAATGGTATTTCTTTAAGGAACCCTGGCAAAGTCATAATTAGTACAAGAACATTCTATAAACTTTATCAACTTCCAATGAATTCGATTAATAGAGCTTCCAAACATCTAAAATCTTACCTAACTAATGGTCTCAAATGTTAAAGAAATAATCACAAAGTATTAGCAACTATAAAACAACCAAAATAAGATGACCAAAAATGGATATTAATACAGTAAGTGAAAGGAAAGCAAATATTCCTTAACCAGGAGACAAAATGTTTAACAAAATTTTGTTTCAAAGCACTTAACTTCCAGTTAAAGCAGTGGTAGAGCTTAGGAAATTTTTAACCAAATGAGACAGATCCACTATTATATTCCAATTAAAAAAAAAAAAAAAACGAACAAAAAAGACTATAATAAAGGCTACAGAATGGGCTATATCTTTACCACAGTATGCCAACCAATATTACTGATCAAACTCCTTGATTTTTAAAGTAGGGAAAACTGTGATCTAATAGTTCAAAACAAGCTAAAAATATCCTTTAAATGACAGAAGCAATGACAAACCTCAGAACTGGAAATACTGAAAAATGTTGTGTTTGAGAGCAAGGAAGATATGAAAAGAGAGGTGATCAAACTCAGGAAAGATTTAGAAAGAAAAGAAAAACTTATTTCAGGAATGAAGACTAAGTTAACAAGAAGCACAGTGGGTTAATGCCTTACAAAAGTAGAAAATGGAACATAAGACAAATTTTAGAATTAAAAAAAAAGAAGAGGTAAAAAGATTTTAAGAGACAATAATTAATATGTAACATAAGCAAGACTGTCCAATATATGTTTAGTAGGAGTCCCTGATAAAGACCAAAGCAACAAAGCAAAAAATACTAAAAACTGTAATAAAACTCTCCTGGAATAAAAGATAACTTCAAACTACATATTGAAAGACTATACGTGTATCTGAGAAAATGATACAGCCCAAATCGAACACATTTTAATGAAGCTAAAGTGACCTTCAAGTATAAAAACCCATAGATTAAAACTTCTTACAGTCTTGTATATTCTTGCTACATAATACATGAGAACTCAAGGAATATTGTTCCCATAAGTCTGTCCTGAAGAATCTACCAGAGAATAAATAAGCTTCAAACAACCAACAGCTTGGAAAGGAACGAACATAAGGGCTCCTGGAATGTGTGAGCCATTCAGGTAGTAACTTTCAAAGGGGAAGAGAGTAGCAGAATGCTCAATATCTCTAAGGTAAGTCTTCCATCATTCCATGAAAGAAATGACCAGAGAAGGATTGGAAATTCATACAGTTATTCTCTCAGCACATCTGTAAGACTAAGAATTTCCAGAATATCTGATAACCAAATGTAGTTATTAAATTTCTTATAGAACCAGATATATATATACATATATTTTTAAACATTTTAATATTCCTCCAATATTTTATAGTGTTTACTCTGAGAAAAATTAATCTTAGTCTTAGAGAGGTATACTTTCTCCCTAGGTAACCTAGTAGAGAAATTAGCTCCTGCCTAACCTCGTGAAGAAACTAATTGAAATGGGGCATCCATAGTCACTCCATTAATAGAATTTTTGCCCATCCCCTTCCTCTAGAGCTGGCAATTACAGAGTAAAGTTTGAAAGTCAATCCTACAGAAGCCTGCAGCAAGAACCAGGAATGGATCAAGGAACGGGAATTCCTCTTACGGGGAAAGGTGGAGTTTACCACGGGAAAAGGTAGAATAACGGGCTGAGGGGCTTCCAGAGAGTCATTTGGAAAAAAACAAGATGGAAAGAAGCCTTGAAGAGTACCTTCACCTTGCAAGGAGCTAAATCTAGAAGGATCTGCTTTTTGAAGGAACAAAAGTAAGCAGCCTCTGTCCACATCATCCCAGTATCTATGGGACGGGTCAATAAAGAACAAAAAGTCCTAAAATAATTGTCAAGACCAAGAAAGAACTGATTGACTATTAACATTACGGAATCAGGGTCTTACCACTATTACAAAAGGACAACCAAATTCTACCATGTAATACAAGATCTTTATGATGAAATCTGTATGATGACCATAGTTCCTCTCATCCTGAAAAAGAATCTGAAAATGATCAGCTTTCTCATCTCTTATTTGAATAAAGAATGACTTAACATGGCAGAGAAAGCACAACAGTCTCCTAGACAAGTAAATATCTCTTCTTAAATCTATACTGAAAATTTGTAGAATTCTAAATCCAAATACATTTTAACAACATACAATTTATGATGAAAATAAGATTCAAGCATTTAAGTCTAAGTTATAAACATTTTGTTTAGGTAATAAAACCTACAGATTAGCTCATAATAGCATAATAATAGGGTCAACAGTTAACTCCATGGTTAAGTCGAAAAGATTAAGGAGAAAGCTAATCTGTAGGTAATAAAACCTACAGATTAGCTCATAATAGCATAATAATAGGGTCAACAGTTAACTCCATGGTTAAGTCGAAAAGATTAAGGAGAAAGGCTTAGGAAAAGAGTAACTGCTTAACCTCAATAAGATATGACTGCTAGTCAAGCTAATTTACTCATGGTAGGCAAATGATAAACAGAACTCTGAACTGAAAATACATCTGGATACCACGGATTTGCTTCATGCAAAAGAATCTAGTTAATTAAATCTAGCCGACTAGCTGTATTTCCCCCCACATTGTGTCCCCAAATCCAGCAGTGGTGAATATGTTGTTGACTGGGAAATATATAACTACGCTTCTGTAGAATAAACCCCAAATCAATAGGCTCAACAGAATGAAGGCTTCAGAAATAAGGAAACACAGATGTTTATTCTAGCATTTACTTTCATAAATACTGACATCAAAGAATCAAATATGTAGCTGTGAAGCAGTACTGTATCCAAAATTGGATGCTTCATTAAAGCTGGATATGGCCCAAAGCTGCAGGAAACATCCTGAAGGAAAAGGTCTTCTACAAATGATACCTTTGTAGAGGCCATGGAGTAAAACAGAACATGGTGAAAACCAGTTCCGTGTTTGCATACACAGGACACCTTCCACCTCAACAATTCTACAAATATTGTGCATAAAAGGTTGCCAGGAAACACTGCCAAGGACTGGGATCAACTTCAGAAAAAATAAAACTACTAGTGGCATGACTAAGTGTAGGGGAAAAGTGTCATAAAATATTTTAGAAGAGCATCATATTTTATGCCTCCAGAACAGGCATAGAACTGGCCATTATAATCTTAGCCAAAAACAGTCTATTGATATTACTGATTGAACTGGACTTCAATCAAAATGGCACTGCCCAGGAGCTACAAATGGACTGAAGTCACAAAGTTCCAGAGTTTGTTATTAGCATCTAAGTTAATTTTTTCCCTTAAATGATGAAAGAACATTGTTCAAACCAAGAGCCCAAGAAATGAGCGAACAAATATCAGACTACACTTTTGGATATAGCTTGAATCATTAACAATACCTACAACAGCTCGGGCATTTGTAATAAAAACCGGAACAACACTTCCAGATGTACTAAAAAGACTCATCTCAACATGGGAAGAAAACAAAACCACACTCGAGAAAAGAGATGGGTCAACTGGATTTTTGTCTGCCTTTTTTCTCCATTCTTTCCTTCTTCACCTCTGACCAGAATTTTTTTAAATCCTTTCTATGTAGTGTTTGAGACAGGACAAGTACGAACAATATATATTCAAACATTATGAATAATACAGTTAACTTCTTTTTCATGGATATGTCAAATCACTCATTTATCTGTCTCTTCCCCCGCCCCATATTTTGGCTATTTTACTTTCATTTAAGAATGAAATAAGAAAGTGAAACCTACTATGATTCACTATTTTGTTTATACTTAAATGATAAATGTAAAACTTATCTACCAGAGGTTAGGCTCCTTCCTAAAAGTAAAGCTCTCGTCTTTTTCTGTTTGTTTCTCTAACACCTAGCACAACTACTCAAGTTTTGTTGAACCTGTGGATATCAGTTATCCATCCTTTCCTTACTTTTAAATAAATTAATACTCAAAAACTAGAAATCACCTGGCATATATTATGGAACTCATTAGCAAAGGAGGCTTTCTGGAAGAGCCTCAAATGGAATGGCTCCACGTTTCTTTTTAATATTCTGTATGTGAGGCTCATCTAAAATCATTGTGAATAAAGTGCAAGACAGTGACAAAAATAACTTGAATTCAGATCTCTATCATCCCATTTTCCACATTTACATAAAAGGCTATGATTTCCATGCTTAGGTATTTCACAAGCAGCTCATTAAGATAGGTTCACATAATAAATAACTCTTCATATAGTGCATAGCCAAGAAAAATAACATATTTATATAAAATAACAAGACCGCTTAATGAGACCACTAAACTTCGTGTCCTGCCACGCACTCTGGGAGACAATGGATTTATTTCCACACGGCTATCAATTCTTATAACGTCTCCAAAGTTTTTTGAAAATAGTCTCTTAAATCATTAATCAAAGAGTAGTTATAGCATCTTCAGCTAATGAAAGAGCAAATTATATAAAACTAAGTACATTCCAGCAAGATCACACAATCGAACTTGATGAAGTATCTCTTGCATACTGACAGAAGCACTGAAAACACTGAACCACACTTGCCTATGTGATGGATCACACGAGGTAAGAGTGAGACTCCCAAGGTGCATTTTCAAAGTGGCTCCAGTAGTAGCAGCTGGTAGACCACCTTTCTTTCAACTGTGAGGTGCAGTAAAGTCGCTAATGCTAACAGCTACAAGTTTTTGAAATTCGTAGCTTATCACAATAAAAACCCAATGTGTATCTTCCTGGCTGACAGATGGCCTTCTATATGATCATGCAGGGATTCAGACTTCCTTCATCTTATGGCTCCACCATTCCCCCAGGGCCTTGGTTGGAGTCCTCTGCTAGATTCTCTGCTTCCAGCTGGCAGATGAGAGAAGAGAATGAATGACAAGGATCAAACTAGTGCTTTTTTATTGAACACAGATGAAAATGTTGTATATCACAAAGCCTTACCTAATTGTAAGGAGGGGTAGGAAAAAGAGTCTTGATGTAGGCCAAGAGGGAGACAAAACAGGGTTTGGTGAATACTTTAGAAGTCTCTACTATAGAAGGGCTTAACTCCCTTTGCCTGAATTACCTTGGAGATGGTTTGAGCCAAATTTGAGAGTAAGTCTTGCTAAATTATTACAATTCTCACCATAAATAGAAAGATCTAACTTAATCTAATTTACAGTAATCAGTAGATTACCTTACACTGACACGGAATCCTTGCCTGACAAGGAACAAGCATGGAGCTATTGAAAGATAATAGCATTTTCAATACAAAGTGAGTTCAGTTTACAAAGAACTTGAGGTACACAATCGAGGATGCTGAGATGAGTCTTTTATGTCAAGCAAAGGATTGTGAACTTCAGAATTTTTTTTTTTTTTTAAAGAAAGACTATGTTTATAAAGAAAGACTGTGCAATGGGTCAATTAGAGAGGGGAGACTAATGGCGGGGGAACCACTTAAGAGGCAGCAGTTCTAACAAATCAAGCAATAAGTAATAACGGAGCCGTGAGGGGATGGAAAGAAGCTACCAGATTCAGGACGTAATTCTAAGGAGATGGGATAAGATATGGTGATCAGTAGGATGAGAGAAATGAGGGAGGAGGAAAAGTTAATAATTATGCTGCAAGGAAGTTGAGAACCCAACCCAATGATGCTCTGGGTCTGAAAGTCTTATTAATAAATTATTGATTTTCTGTTAGCAGCATAGAAAAATACACTAGGTCACTTTTTCAAAGCATGTTACCTAAGGGAGTATGATATATTCTACGTGAAACATCGGTGGAATATACTTTAAATTAAAACTTTTTATACAGATGGTAACAAGATCAGCAAGAATATAAACAGCATGAGCAAAACATCCAAAGACAATTATAATGATATTTTAAAATATTTGGATATGTAGACTTGCAGGATGTAATCATCATGTCTGTTTTAATTTGCTATATACACTTACCACCTATAAGAATACCCACTGCAGTCAGCAGAAATGCAATAACGACAGCTTTCAACACTTCTTTCAACTTTGAATTTAAATACCAACATAATATTCTGCTCAAAAATCACAAAGCCAACTCCAGCAGAGAAAATGATCATACACTTACTAAGAAAATTAAACTGTAGATAACTGGACTGTCATTCTAAATTATGTTAGATGATTCAGAAAAGGGAATTTATATGTAAACTGATGAATTTGTTTCTCCAAACCCATCCAACAACTTTTTACCAAATCATCCTTAAGTAAATACTTCAAAGAGTTCAGCATTTAAGACATGCCTCCCGAAGGAAATATAATTGTATTATAAATAGCAAATTTCCCCATAACCACAAGGAAGATGTTCAGAATTCTCATCTAGTTAGTTGTCCATTGGTTTTATCTTACATGAGATAAGTAAAGTCCCTAAGCCACTACCACTTAGTATATTAAAATTACTTATAGCATTATGAAAAGATGACCATGAATTTCTACTCTATATGGAGAAAGTATCAGGAGCCAGTGATTATCCAGTGATTGCTGAGAAAGGAATGCAAACTTTACAGCATTCTCTCTTTTATACACATACATACACACCACACACACACACACACACACACACACACACACACAGATATTGTGTAGCCCTTAGGTATAATCAAATTAGGTGACCAATTAATTTTTTTTTGATCCGTACAGAAAATTTTTTAACATTTTTATTTGTAACAGACCCAACCTTAATCAAAATGTCCTCCAATAAGTGATGGGTAAGGAAACTGTGGTACATCCATACTGTGGAATTTTGCTCAGCAATAAAGGGTAACAGACTATTGATACTCTGAACAACTGTGATAGATCTCAAGGGCATTATGTTGAGTGAAAAAGAGCCAAGCTCAAAAGGTCACATAGTGTATGATTCCTGTTATCTAACATTCTCAAAATGACAAAATTATAGAGATGGAGAACAGATCAGTGATTGCCAGGGGTCAGGGTGGTAGGGGGAGGGAGTGGTGTGACTGCAACGGGCAGCACGAGGGAGATCTGAGTGGCATCTGACATGGTCTGTATCTTGATTATACTGGTGGCTACACAGATCTACACATGTGATGAAATGACACACACACACACACACACACAGTCATACACACCAATATAAAAATCCTGGTTTGATGTCATACTATAATTTTGTAAAATATAACCGTTAAAGGAAAAATGGGTGAAGGATACGTGGGAGCTCTCTGTATTGTCTTTGCAACTTCCTGTGAATGTATACTTATTTATTGACTTTTAAATTTTTATTGGGGTAGAGTTTATTTACAATGTTGTGTTACTTTCAGGTGTACAGCAAAGTGAATCTGTTATGCATATACATATATCTACTCTTTTTTAGATTCTTTTCCCATATAGGCCATTACAGAGTATTGAGTAGAGTTCCCTGTGCTATACAGTAGGTCTTTATTAGTCATCTATTTTATATACAGTAGTGTGTATATGGGTGACCAATTAATTTCTTCGTCCTTAAGTATATACAGAAATTTAAGTTAAAATCAGACTGTAGGATTATACAGTTATAAATAAAGTCATAATCCACAGTACTAATCATATTTCTAGTCTGATTATGCTTCCTTATTGCCTTGTCCTCCTGACACTGATAACAGTAGAAGGTTTGGTGAAAGTTTTTCATGAAGGAAGAAATATTTCCTCCATTAAGCTGGTTAGGAACAGTGTGGTAGGAAATTATAACTCAAGTAATAACTTTTTTTTTATAAGGACAACATAATCCAGAAAAAAACTTGGAATATTTATCTAATTTAAAAGCATACCTTTCCACAGAGAAATGTGAGAAATAAAATCATTAGTCCATATGAATTCTTTCCCTTTTAGGGGTTCACTGAATACAAAATTTCTTAGAATTTTAAAACTCAGACTAGAAAGGAAATGGAAAAGATCTATCCATGTTCATTTATAACAACTTCTTAGGATATTAGTTAACCCTGCTAAATGTCAGTAGAACATTTTATGTAGCAGTTGAGAAATTACACTATTCTGTAATATATTTTTACAACCTCAGATGAACCTCAATCTTGTGTAACTGACTTCCTAAAAAGTTTGTGTAAATAACACTCTGCTAAATCGAATAATTTTACTTGCAGGTAAATTAGCTATTCTCTAAAGCAAACAACCACCCCAAAATCTGCTCTACACTTTAAAATTTTTACATTGCAATATAGAACAAATTAATATGTAATTTATATTCTCATTGCTTGCTTAGTATAATCATGATCTTTCTGACAGATCTAAAAACATTGAGATTTTTAATTGAAAATGCCCACCAAATTTGTGGCATGATGGTTTTTTGAATTTCTCCAAATATAACCGCTTCAGAAGCTGATTCCATGTTAATCCCACCATGCTAGGCCAAACTTTAGCAGAATATTATAATATGTCCAGGCAGCAATATAGCTTAGACCTAGATGTAATATAGAAGCCACAAGGTAATGCTCTCCTAAGCTTCATCTAATAAGGGAAAAACACATATAAACAAGTATTTGGTATTCAAAAAAGAATACCAAGAAGTGCAACCTAATCTTGAAAGATAAGCATAGAACATAATAATTCCCATATGAAGTCCAAACCTCAGAGAAAATAGTGGGTCAAATTCTTGGCAGATTTTAAATGACTTGACCTGGTTGAGAAAAATGAATGTGAGCACCCCAATTGCACCTAGAATACGTATTCTGGGAGGGTTAAACAGAGCTCCTCAGACATAGCGGGGACTCAATAAATATTTATTGTGTAAAACAGGGAGAAAATGCATTCGTTTTACTCATCAACATACTGCCAACAACTACAATACCTGAAAACAAAAATTTCTTGAACGAACAGTTATCACTGAAGTTACATTAAAGCTACACTCACCTTTGGCCATGTGTTAACCAAAAAGACGAAGAGTGGGCAAACGCAATCAACTGACCAGGTGTTTTTCAATAACAGGTCACTTCAATATGCAAAGAAAGAACAGAATTTTAAAATAAGTTTTTTAAAGCTATCTGATCAAAATATTGCAGAATATTGTAGCTTTTTTCCAAAACCTGATTTCTGAGCGCAGTCTAACTCCCTAATTTACAATGCTAATGAAACTGTATTTAGCAATGTTTGCTAATCCCTGTTTAGTTAAGTATTAGACACTTAAATGAAATAACCTGACTTTAAGCAGGAAAAGGACAGTTGATTCTTTTCAGGGAGATGCACCAGAGTACCTCCAAAACACTTTGGAAGAAAGAAAACGACACTGTCACAGAACACTCAAAAATATCATAATTTGTTGATAGACTACCAGCTAATATATAAACAAACCTGTATTTTACTATGATCCTTTTCCCCATTCGTGGGAAGATCATTTCACAGGTTTACATAAGTATAGCAAAGTTCTTTAAGGTAACTGAGCAACTGAGCTCTACTAGTTTTTGTTATCTTCTAAGATACAAATATTACTTCATTAATCCAACTTATAAACTGATGTATTTCACTAGTAAAGTAATTACACAAGAAAAGTCATGAGAAACTTCATCACATAGACTCTATAAAACACTTTCAGTATCATAACAATCACAATAAAAATACCATTTCTAATGTTACTTATGAAAGGATTCATGGTCCACACTGACTATCAAAGAGGGCTTAGAGTAAGCACAAGTGACACTGAAAAACGCCACTACATCCTGAAAGGAATTGTTAAAATGGAGATTGAAATATCTTTTCTATTATACATCACATCAGCAAACCTAGAAAATGGAAAAGAGCCCAAGGAGGCATAAATTGAGAAGATACTGCACCTTGCTGCTTTGCCATGAGAGTGAAATATAAAAAGATACTATTTTGAATGCTGCTAAATTATCAAAGAATGGTAAAAGTTATGAATCACAATGTTATGGTTGAATGGAGCCTTACGATGCTTTATTGTAAATGTAAAGCTTACGTTATCAAATAGGAAAATGCAAAAGACTCATTCTACCCAGATTTTAAGATTTCATGTGAAAGGCAACTTTAAAAATTAAATCTAAATTCTGTCTTGACAAAGTGGTAAGTACTTTCAGGACCAAGGGGAAGGCTTACTAATGACATAATAAGGTTTTGAAGTGCTATGACATATTTATATACATATCTGAGGCCTGAATCACTGGGAATACTTGCAGCTATTTTAAGTTCTATGGACCCTAGAGTTGAGTTCCATTTAGCTTTCTCTTCACACCCCACCAAAGCTAATTTTGGCCTTTCTGTGACTTAACTGTATAAGCAATGGGATAAGCCATTGTGCATGCTTTCCTGCCCCATAATTAATTGGGTTCCAAAAGCAACTCTCACCTGACCTGAGGTCGGGATGTAGAGAGTTACACGGCCCTTTGGGCCTTCTGTGCATGCCGCCTGATCTTGGGCAGATTACTTAAGTTCTCAAGAGAGCAAGAGAAATTATAAAAGTGTTCTATATTGAGTTCCGGTGAAGACTAGTTGCTGACATAAAAGCTCAGTAAATAACTAATTTTACTAAGAATCATCTAGTCTACACAATGCTATAGAAACAATATGGTACTGGCAATAGAAACAGACACATAGACCAACGGAACAGAGGACCCAGAAATAAATCCACGCATATATGGTCAACGAATCTTTGGCAAGGGTGCCAAGAATATACAATGGGAAAAGGACAGTCTCTTCTATACATGGTGCTGGGAAAAGTGGATATCCACATGCAAAAGAATGAAACTGGACCCTTACCTTACATCATGCACAAAGTTAACTTGAAATGGATTAAAGACTTAAATTTAAGACCTGGAACTATAAAACACCTAGAAGAAAACATAGGGGAAAAAGCTCCTTGACATCAGTCTTGGCAATGATATTTTGGATATGATACCAAAAGCATAAGCAACAAAAGCAAAAATAAACAAGCAACTAAAAAGCTTCTGCACAGTAAAGGAAACAATCAACAAAATAAAAAGGCAAGTTATGGAATGGGAGAAAATATCTGCAAACCATACATCTGATAAGCGTATGGTGTTTTGGATACGTACATTTGCTATGTCCAAAATATATATCGAATTCATATAACTCAATAGCAAAAAACACAAATAACCTTATTAAGAAATAGGCAAAGGATCTGAATAGACATTTTCCAAAGATGACATGTAAATGTCCTATGAGGGTACACGAAAAAGTGCTCAACATCACTAATCACCAGGGAAATGCAAGTTAAAACCACAATGAGATACCACCTCACACTTGTTAGAATGGCTATTGTCAAAAAGACAAGAAAATAAGAAGTGTTGGTGAGGATGTGGAGAAAAGAGAAAACCCTTGTATAACATTGGTGGGAATGGAAAACAGTATGGAGGTTCCTCAAACACTTAAAAATAGACCTATCATATGATCCAGCAATCTCACTTCTGAGTATATACCCACAGGCAGTAAAATCAGTATCTTGAAAAGGTATCTGCCCTCCCATGTTCTTTGCAGCATTATCCACGATAGCTAAGATGTGGAGAACCTATGTGTCCACTCACGGAGGAATGGATAAAGAAAATGTGATATACATATAAAATGGAATATTATACAGTCTCTTACAGAAGGAAATCCTGCCATTCATAACAACATAGATGAACCTGGAGAACATTTTACTGAGTGAAATAAGCCAGACAGAAAAACAAATACACAGGGAAAAACAAAAACAAATATGATCTCACTTATGTGCATAATCTAAAAATGTCTAATTCATAGAAGCAGAGAGTAGAATGACGGTTGCCAGGGACTGGCAAGTGGGAAAAGTGGGGAGGTCAAAGGGTACAAACTTTCAGTTATGAGTAAGTTCTGGGAATCTAATGTACAGATGGTGACTACAGTCGATAATACTGTATTGTATACTTGGAATTTGCTAAGAATAGATCTTAAGTGTTCTCATCACACATCAAAAAAAAAAAAAAAAGGCATCTATGTGAGGTGATGGAGATGTTAATTATCTTGATTGTGGTAATCATCTCACATTGTAAATGTGTACCGAATCATCACACTGTATACCTTAAAATATATAGAACTTTTATTTGTCAGTTATACCTCAGTAAATAGTAAACTTACTTTTCCTTTAATAAACTTACTTTTCCTTTCCACAGCGGAATCTTTCCCCTACCCAACCAAACTCTTAATAAAAGCCCACCTATATCATTTTAAAGATAGAGAAAATAAGATGCAAAGAGTTAAGAACTTACTGTAAGTCAAATGTTAGAAGTGGAAATATAACCCAAGTCTCTTGACGCCAAATCTAATATTTTTCAGTATACCTTTCTGTTTCTAAGCCTCTTTTATGGAACCATTTGGAAAATCATTTCTTCGGTCTTTAACTTGATAATTAATTCTAGAGAAAAAAGCCAGGTTATTCCATTAAGGAATAAATGTAGCCACTCACTGCTTCATTCCACCTTTACCAGAAATAAGACAATCCCCAAAGCGAATGTATAGAATCAGTTATAGGGCAACTCTAGTTGTCAGTCAGTGCTCATTCAATCCTATATTCAAGAGTATCAACAGCAATCACTTTATTAGGTATATCATAGGTATTAACAAAGCTAATTAAGCCACAAAGAGTTCATTCTTGTCTTGTTTGTTCTGCTCAAGAAAAAAACTGTATAATAATTTTAGAAAATGTTTCACTAAATAATTGATCTTTTAGTAATATAAAAGTTAAAATTAGCTATAGGGACTACTAACGGAAATTCACCCTGTGGCCATACTGGCTAAGTAAGGGGATATTACTGTCAGTAGCTGATAGGTATTTTATCTTTAGACACTAGGCAGCAAGTCTTAGCAGTTTTTGCCTTCTTGTTATGAAACATCCAAAAGTTTAATGGATTTCTGAATTCTAATAGCTTGGAAGACAATTTTGGACATCAACCTTCCCACACAATAATGGATCTCACTAGTTTCTTTAACTCATCCTTATTTTTGGTGAGCCATTATTAAGGTGCACCATAGTTGCATTGCATTAAGTTACAAATATACAGAGTTCAAACCCACAAATTGCAGTGATACTATTAGCTCTTGGTGGGGCTAAATTAACCTAGTACCAGTTGCCAGGACAATCACTTGAGACCAGAATCTCTGCTTAGTCATTCCTGAAGCATTTACCAGTTTACCACCACGTATAACTAACTTTGAATAATCATGGAGAAACATACTTCTCACTACAATACGATTCAAGAACAGCACAGATTCTAGAAGTACACAGGGCCAGATACAACCAAGTCCATATCCTTGACCCCTCAGGAACCAGGATTTCTCTCACACACACTGTTGCTCATACCCTCCTCTCTGTCTCTCTCCCTCTCTCTCTCTGACACATTTTTAGACATTCGGAAAATGTCAAAGCATACCCCAGCACAGTGTAATAGTGCTGTGGAACCAATAGAAAACCTATTCTTCAGTAATTCTTATAGCTCAGAAATCACAGCTGATGACCAATATCAGTCTCTTTTTAATTAGGAGAAATAGGATAATCCTGTGGAATGAACGCTGTATCTGGAATCGGAAGATAGGATTTGAAATCCACTTTCTTGATGAACGAAAGTATATATTGCCTTATATAGAGTAAAGCACTCACATGTTTTCTTCCTTTGTACCTACAACAATTAGAGATACAACATAATATTGGGGAGGTTATTCAGGTACTCATGAACTTGCCTCGTCCTGCAAGCCGCCACAATAACATTCACCTGAGGTAAACCACACTGCTCAAAGGGATCTGCCATGTTTGTTCCTACAAAAATGAAATACTAGCAAAGTATTTTTCCACAATTTGTTCATAAGTAAGTATAATCCTGTTTTCTTTAGAATTACTATAACTCCATTATAATTTGTTTTGCAGAACAAGCACAAGTATTATCCTTCTAGAATCAACTGGATGACCCATGGAGTCACGGTCAGGTCTAGGGTTCAGATGAGAGGTAGAAAGGGAAGGAGATTGGCTCCTGGCTCTTGCATCAGCTTCTCACTCAGGTTTTTCACATCAATAGGTGAGCAGTGTTCTCTCTTTCCTCCACTGACTTTGGACAAACCCAGTTAGAGACCAGCATCAGAGAAGCTCAACCTCTTGTTAAAATAAATAGAATATAGGACAGAAACAGCATCAGTGATTTGGTTTCTTTGACATTTAATGAGAGAACAAAATTATATATTGAAGACAAAAGACAACAGTGCCAGGCACACACCCAGGACAGGTGCTGTGAAAAAGCCTATTGTGGTGGTGTCTGGGGATTGAAACTCTGGAGAAAAGACTAAAATTAAGAATAACAAAGTCATTAGTATATACTTCTTGGCAGATTCTTAGCTGTATGTGGAAGCTTTGATAAAACAGGCTTTTAGCAATGTTTTAAATTTCAGATTTAAGAAAAATCCTCTCCTACTCGCCATTTGTTGAACACTGCCGTTTATTTCCATTGCTATTCATTGCCATGGAGCCCAATTACTCCTTTGTTTTCTTATTCACATTTAGTCCACAGTATCACAAATAAAAATCACAAGGATACCATTACCCTTCAACACTTCCCCAATGTATAAATCCTAATTTGCATTAAATCCTTGAAGCAACATACATTGCAGTGAATGAAATGTCCTTCTGTAAAAAGTACTGTAAATAATGAAAGAATTTTCAGCTCAATATATATACACGACTTTACATACAGTTAAACTGACCAAGGTGCTTTTCTACACCCTAGGTATACAACATTCAATATGCTTAGAATAATAGTTATTTGAAAGGAATATAATCTTTGAACATAAAACAGTTGAAGAATAAAAAACTTCTATATATTCACTTACCTATTTTGCTATTGACCCACTGATGGAGAAATTTTACGTACCATAATTAATGGGAAAATTTAGTTAATGAAAGCTGCTGATACTTAGTGTAGTTCTCAAAGGCTGAAAACCTTTCCCAAAAATCAGTATCTGAAACCTGTCTCTTTAGGAAAAACAGTCAAAGCTTTAACTGTTTTCAGTCTAGTATAAGAAAGCTTTGAAACAAGTTAACTCTAAGCACTCAAGGAAAACTATTTTTAAAAGGGGGGGGACAAGACGAGGACCTTAATTTTCAACAATATCGGCCTGAGAAGTAACTTTATAAGAGAATGTCTGAGTATCTTTAAAAAGAGAGAGAAAAAAAGTACTTTAAAATGTTGGAAGTCCACAAACTGAGCATAGCAGTAAAAAGGACTCGAGGGAAAATTTAATGAAAAATAAAAAACTGAAAGCAAATTATTTGATCAAAACACAGACACACACACACACACACACACACACACACACATGCACACACACTGCAGGCAGTCATTCAGCATTATATGCTAGCTGGCTTTGTATTTTCTTTTAAAATGTAATCATGACTTCTTAATGTATAAAACAATAAGGCTCTCAAGGTACTCATGAAAAATTCTTATCAAATTTCACTCTAGAGTTAATGATATTAGGCATGTTAAATCAGGAATCAACACATGCTATTTTCCATAGCAGGAACTATATAAATTACAAGCTCTTCCATGTTTTTGTTATTAGGTTTGGTACACTTAAAAATAAGCGGTATTCTACATCGAGTGCTCTAACGCAACGGTTTTTATATCTTTCAGAATTTATAATTCATCTCCACCCTCAATCCTTACAAAAAACCACAAAAGGACCTGCAATTGCTATTTACTGTCTTGCCCAATAAAACTGTATTTGTTCTGTTTTTGAATTCATAGGTTTTGCTTTATGAAGTTTTCAGAAAGAAGCAACTTTATTATATTTTCATTGTTACTCATGATTTTAGCTTAAAGATCATTCATTTTAACACAACATCCTGCTATATTCTCATTTGGGTTGTTCTATTTATCTCAAAGGTACACTTATGTATTACCATTACAAAACAATAACTATTTGCATAATACTTCATGATTTTACATCTATTAAAAACACATCACAGGGAGCCTGAGGATGCATTCAGTAGCTTGTCATTCACCACTTCAAGACCCTTCAGAGCTGAACAAGGGGGAGGGGGACATTTTGCCAAAGGCAGAAGAAATGAATATAAATAACAAACTCTGAAGTTTTAAAAATAGAAAAGAAAATTTTAAAAATGCAAACAAAAATATGATCATATGCATAAACAAGATAATTTCAATTTTTAAAACTCCATGTTCTCTATACAGAGCAAGGTGTTTGGAGATTTATGTATCTTCTATTATGATACCCATTGAAATTATCTAAAACTGTGCTACAAAAATAAAGAAAATTACCATCTTCTTGCTAGATTTTATAAATATCATATTAAAATTGTGCCTATTTACATAATTCAGCTTTTCCTCAGCCTTGTGAAACAATCTGAGTATCATTTCTTTATTATTCTAGACTTAACCCTATAAATGTGCACATTAAGAATGTTTCAGAGGGAGGTAATAATGATCTAACATGTTCAGAAATTACACTGTCTCATAACTTCTTCTTGGTAAAGCAATTACAAAGAAAATTGTTTACATCTTCTGTATTTTCTTCCATAACCACCAGTCCAGATAAAAAAAATACTGAATGCTGTTATGTCACCTCTAGTCCAAATGCTCATAGCACTTGAAGCTTTTTGTAAGCAATATGCTTCTAGACTAAACACATATCCCTGAGCCACCACCTACCTAATTTAACAGTTTTAAATGTAGTTTCAAATGCAGCGTAATACCATCTTAAACACACACACACACACACACACACACACACACACGGAGTGTGCAGAAAAGCAAGGAGGTGGAGAGCCAGAAATGGAGCACGTTGTTGTTTTTCATTCATGCAGTATAGTGATGTCAGTGTCTGCAGCAGCAGCAGCGGCAGGAGCCTTGACCTGTGGAGGCTACAATCCACTGAAGTCAGAACCTTGCAGAATTCAAAAGAAACTGAGTAGATAATTGTTTGAAAAATTGTTCAACTGTTCATAGCATGAATTTTAAATAGATAAGTAAAAAGAATAGATTAGTTGTATCGTTTTAACTTAGGTAGAGAGGAGCAAGGTGGGATGTGGAGAAGTAACAGAAAGGTAATATCATCAGGGAACCGGGGGCAGAAGAGCCTACATTCAAAATCATTTCAATGTAAGAAACTGACAAAACCACCTGGTGTTAAAAACAGCAGAAAGGCCTCTTCTGTTCCCAATACAAGTTCTCTGATGCAAATCTGTCTCCTGAACAACCAGATTCAGAGAAGTGTTTTCATCATGATCGCGTTAAAATTGCATTCAACTCAGATGTGACATACTACAACAAAGAGGACAGTTTAAGCCTGGTCACAAATTTCATTAAAACTACTTGATGATGGACCTTGTAATTCTTAAGCAATTAAGACTTCTGAAGGATGCAGAAAAACAAGTTGTACTACAATCTGTTGTCAGATGTGTTTATCAACAAAAGGGGAGGAGGTACTAGATGACCAATATATTGCTGCAGCAATTGCTGAAACTACTCACTATGCCCGCAAACCCTCTGAACACAGTCTTTCTGCAGTGCTTATATTATGGCTCTTACATTAGTCCCTAAAAGAAAATCCCAAAACTCAATCTATGTACTGTTGAAACTAAATCACTCAAAAATTTATGTAACTGCTGCCTTCTTTTCATTCTGTTACCTCTCATTTCATACAGTTCTAGAAAACGTGCAAAGGAGTTGCACATGGCATTAATCTGTTAGAAAATGGTGGCCTTTTCTATAAAATACAGCCAATGTGTATGTGTGTTCAGTTGTGGTCATTATTAGGGCGATCACGTTGTTTTCATTCATTCATTCAGGATTTGCTGGAGGATGTCAGTTTCTGCAGCGGGCTTGAACTGGGGGAGGAGTGGGGGAGCAAATTCCTTCCGGTGCATTATGATTACAGGATGCATTTCTCGGTGCTCCTGGACACATACCACTGCACTACATCCTACCCTGCCTCACCATCAAGTGGTCTGAAAACAAGGGCCTTAGCAACATGCTAATTACAGGTCAGAAATATTAAAACAAAACACCAAAACTGCAATCTATCTTAACACAGTCACGTTCTCCAAGTCTAAGACCTTCATCAAGAAAACTCCAGTAATAAAATTACACATACCACATAAACATTGCACAGGCTCCACAGTGATTCCCTTCCAAGCAGAGAGTTTCCCCCTCGGTATGATCCGTTCTCTCCACAACGCGGCAGCAGCATCTGTAGCCCTAGCGTGCTATCTAATAACATGAGCTACTCCTCCCTCCCTTAGGAGCTTTACATCCCTGTTTTGGCTAAACTTCCTTCTCTCCCCCAGGACTAAACTAGATCATTCACCGTGTCCCTAAACATAAACCAAACCACACCAAAACGCAAAACATCAAGGGAAGCCGACAGCATCCACCAGCTCACCATTACCTTTGACAGCTAAGAAAAACGAAACTTGAGATCCTTTAACAGCTCAACTGAACTGTTAAGTGTACTTAAAAATAGAAGGGAAAAAGGGAGCACACTCCACAAATAGGTCCTTAGAAATTTACCATGAAAGTCTTGAGTTGGGCATAAACTGTTTCCAGTGCAGTACCGCCCTGAGGCATATGACTATATAAAGTAGAGAAAAGAGGGAGCCCCCCCTCCAAAAAAAAAGCCCAACCAAACACTATACACTTCAATTGCACATCCAAAACTGTCCCCTCTACACACCCAACAGGATATCCTTACATCATAACTGGTGCCTCCACCTCCCCACCCCCAAAAAAGAAAACAAAAATTATCCCGGTAGGCACAGACACGTTATAGGAACTTTGTAGGAAAGCACAAAGAGGCTGTACAGATTACAACCACCACCTTACCTGCTGCCGGAGAGTTTGTGTGCGTATTGTTTTTAAGTGTTTCGCCCAGCTCCTCCTTCCCCCACTACAAACAGCAAACACATGAGTGAGCTAATCAGCTCTTAAACTGAAAAACCTTTCGATCCAGGCGAGTGATGGAAGATAAAAGCTGAGGGGCGCCAGGAGGGTCAAATAAAAGTTGCTCCGCAGTTCGCTCAGCCAAGCCCCGCAGCGACCGCAGGGGGCTGAGGTTCCCAAAGCCACTTTCACACCTTCCAGAATGCACTAGCAAAGAGAAGCCCGGAGAGGCTGAAGTTTCCACGGAGGGCGCCGTCGGGGAGACGCAGCCCGGGAGGACGCAAGGGTTGGGCTCGCTACCTCTGCCCACGGGCGAGCCGGGGCTCCGGCGCTCAGGTGAGTGGCTCCTCCGGTGGCTGTCTGGGGACCGTCTCGGGCGGCCCTTGGCCCGCGGCGCCTGCTCGGTCGGGGCCGCGGTCGGCGGCGGCGTCGGGCCGGGCTGGCCGGGGCCGCGAGCCGCGCCGGGCCCCGGGAGGCTGCCCAGCGAGGCGGCGGCGGCGGGCGGGCGCGTGGGACTGTGTCGGCTGCCCCGCAGGAGCTGGTAGGGCACCGTGGCGCGGATGGGCTGCAGCAGCCGGCCGGCTCCCGCAACCGGGGCGCAGCTCACGCCTCCGCCGCCGCCCGCACCGTTCCCGCTCCCGGCGGCGGGGGTGGCGGGCGGGGAACCCGCGGCGCTGCGCCGCATCCTCTGCGGCGGGGGATGAGGAGGAGGCAGTGCACATGGTGGCTCCGCGGGCCCTGGACGATGCCGGCCAACACCGAGGCGCGGAGCGGGATGCGCGCGAGCGTGTGGGAGCCGGCGCGCTAGTGCGTGCGAGTGTGTAAGGTGGAGGGGCGGGGGGATCGTGGAGGGGGAGGAGTCTCTCGGCTCCCCCTTCGCAACGCGCACCCCCGCCGCCTCAGCGAGGGGGGGAGGGGAAGGCTGCGAAAACAAACGTCCAACGGCCCCAACCATCCGACCGGGCTGGGTGTGGCGGTTACGGCCGGGGCCGCGAGGAGCCCGGAGCCGCCGCCGCCGCCGCCGCCGCCCCGGGCCTCGCGCTGACAGGGGAAAGGGGCAGCCGCCGGCATCACGCAGACGCGCGGGGCTGCACGCGCACGAGAGCCCGGCAGCTGCAGGGAGGGCCGGGATCCCTGCTTCTGGGGACCTGGTAGGGGGAAAGGGCCTCGAGGTGCCTGGCTGAACGCGGAGCCGCGCCGCCGGCTCCTCTGCCCGCTCCTCACTCCATAAGGAACCTAACCCCCCAACCCGTACCCCGCCCCCTGCACCGCCTCCCGGCGCTCGGGGCGGGCAGCTGACGCAACAAGAATTCCCATTGTCTCCGTCATTCTCCACCAGCACGCGAATGATTGGTTTCCGGGTAGGAGTGAGAGGAGCACCTGCCAACGAACGTGGGCGTCCTACTTTGGAGGCGGGATACGAAGGAGCGAAGGAGGAGAAAGGGGCTGTGCGTTCAAGGAGGGGCGTGAGAGTTGACAGGCTTTGAGGTGAGAGGGGGGCCGTGATTGGGCTGCCCTGGAAGAGTGGGTCCGTGTGTGTCCTGCGCGTACCCCGACACCCACAGACGCGCACGCCCAGGGAAGCAGGTTGTGGGGGCTCCACCCTGCAGGGCCGTTTGTACCACTTGAGACAGAGGATACGTCAGGCAAACTTGACTTTGCAAGTACACCTATTCTGGTGGTAGGATGTTTGAGAAGAATCCATCCCTTCCCCACTAATTTTAGTAATCTGAGTTTCTGTGGTGTGTAGACTAATCAAAAGAATTTAAGGCCATCAGAAGCAATGTCTGGGGGTTGGATTGAACACTGGGCGGATACTTTTACAGTTATCCTATGGAGTGAAAAGAGATCATCAAATCTTATGTTCCAAGACAATAACTCTGAATTGCAGGGGTCAACAAGGAATTGTCCATCATTGCACCGTCAGTTAAATGGAGGTGTAATGGAGGGCACGCCCTGTTGTCTTTTCCCAGAAGCAGATGGCCTCTTGGGAGAAATAATACCAGACTTGATGTAACAATCCACTGGGGTAAATTTAGTTTTTATTCTGCAGTGGAACTGAAGAGAAACTAAGATTTTGGATGACTGTCAGGAACCGAAGTTTACCCCACAGTAAACCAAGGTTTGAAACATTAAGCAGGAACAATTGATTGAAGGGTCCACATCAGATACCCTCCATTCGTTTCCATGAGAGAAAAAAGAAGTGGGAGATCAGATTGGTCTACTCTTGGTGTCTGCCCACACTGACAAGCTTCCTCTGATTTCAGGCACTAAATGCAGGGGTCAGTTTCACTTAGAGGAGCCATCCCTCTCAGCTTCATTGTGCCCTCAGAACAGAAAGCATACTAGGTTCTGTAAAAAATGGATGAAACCACTTTTTCTGTAAAATGCAAGAATTGCACCCATGAATACTAGTGACAGTTCCTCACTTTATCACATAGTAGAATAACAGCTAACATTTACTGAGCATTTCATGTGTCAGCCACTGTTGTAAGAATGTTTTATGTGTTAATTCCTTCAATCCTCCTATAATCCACAAGGTAGATACTACTATTATCCCCATTGTGTTCACATGTATTTGCTTTCCAGAATAACATATATTAAATGTAAATGTAGTAAAAACTTTATCTTTTAAATTTAGTATAATTGACCTATTGTATTATTTTTTCCACCTAAAATGAAAGATTTCCTCATTCATTAGGAAATTGCCTTCCTTCATGGGGAAAATGAATGATAAATGGCTTCTTTCTGATGACTTTTTCAGAGTATCAAGAACAAAAATTGATGGATTAAAATATGTGAAGTGTTTAAAAATGCTGGTAAATTTCCAAGTTGTCGATTCGATTACAGCATGGTTTCATAATAGAAATGTTATCTCTGGCCACTCCTAAATATAAGTATGTAACGACCCCAACACTTTAGATTACAGTCATTCTAAATTTATACCAAGCCACAGTCCTAATGATTTGGATCTAAAACAACCTACCTAGCCATATGTTAAAGTCTTTCTGTGTTTGTTCCAAACTGCCAACGCCAACTTAAATCAGACAACCAAAACAAATCTAAATGACGCACACAGAGAACTAGTATGATCTTAAAATACTATTTTCAGTTGCTGATAAGTCACCATGACCTATTTGGAGGTTCAATCACCTTCTCTTTACTAAATATATCTTGGTTGCCTCTTAAACCTTTGTTCTCATGAAATAAATACTGTTCTTTATGTGTAAGGAATTCAGTCTCCGAACAAATCAAAGGTGGGCTAAAATCAACTAAAGCCAGTATCGGCTTTCCAATGTCCATTTGTTGAGTTCTTAACAGTATTTTATTCTTAGTGAGTTTGGGAGTGGGCTCCAAGGGTATGAAAAGAAGCTTTAGGAAAACATACCCCTCAGTAAATTGGGGACCCCCCCCCCCTTAGAAGGAAGTGTGGATTGCTGGGCGAGAAGAGCATTGTTACCCGACTGTGCTAGCTATGGGATGGTTAGGTCCCGTGCAGATTAGCTCTATTTGTTGAATGTAAGTGTAACAAAATCCCTGGAAATTCTATATATGTTAATGTTGGTAATGACCTCTTTACTATGTTGACCTACCTAGAAGAAGACAACACTGAAAGCGCAATTTGGTGGCATGGGAAATACCTTTGTTCTCAGTAACCCGTGTCTTGGCTGTTTGTGGAACAAGATTCCACCGTTAGCTAATCTGAAGTAGAACTATGACACTTACTTCTTGGTTCATATATGGTAATGGACTATACTTTAGGTTCCATTAAAACTTGGAATCATTGGCTACCTCTGATGAATATGTAGCCCCATGTGAAGAGAGAATGAGATAGCTAACGGGCCTACAGAGCTACCAAAACCTCCCTCTTCTAGTTTCATCCAGGTTTGCCAGGGGATGCATCCAAGCCCCAACCAAATCTAAGAGGCAGTCCAGGCTGTCAGTATCAGAAATGAGGTCACGGCTGAGAGAGAACACTAAACAGATCTGCACTGATGTTCATCTTCAGCTGATTAAACTCTCTTGTAGGTGGATTCTTTATAGCAGCAACAAAAAGAGCCTTGCCTGAATTTTTGTCCCTGGCAGATGCTTACAGTAAAACTCCTTACTGCTTGTGACAGGCTACGTGCACCTTTGCACTAGGTGTTCTAAATAAATAAAAACTACTGGTTTCTTTTTTCTCATTGTATTTTTAAACTTCACCATGGTAAACATGTGTTTGAATTTGCAGTAATTAAAAATAAGCAATAAGAGTTTTCTTTTTTACAGTTAAACCCTGGGTACGATGAAATACAGCTGGAATCTTCAAGGGTGCATCTTCAAGGTTGCGTTTGCTTAATAATTTCTTGCCAGAAAGTTACAGGCACCATCCAGTCCAGCCACTAAGTACAGTTTCAAGTTAGTTACACATGAGACAGTGAGGGCTCACAAGCTGATGCAGAAGGAATAGTTCTGCCTTCTGTCTTAATAGAGATGGAGAAAAAAGAATTCTGCCTTCCGTCTTGATAGAGACGGAGACTTCTGCGTGTTTCTGTGCGTTGATAGTTTATGTGTACACGCGCAATTTGCTTTCTCTGGCCAGGACACAGCAAGGAGCAGTTCACTTAACAGCATACATTTCTTGATCTGGATTTTGTTCAAAATGCTGGCTCTGATGAGACTTTTATTTGGATGTTGCCTCAATCCCTTAAAGCATAAAAACCGTTCAGTACAGGTCTTTCTCCTACTGTAATCACATCTGTGCCAAATTAAAAATATTGCTAAGCACTCCTTGAAAATAAGTGATGCAATAAACATCATCTTTTGCTTAGCTGTTAGCACAGTATTAGGACGTTGTGCTTCCGTGACCATGTATTTGGTAGCAAATTATATTTCTGCTTTTTAAATTACTCAAAAAAGTCAGGATTATTCAGGTCCTTTGTTTCTTCAAATCATGTTATTAACATGTATTGACATATATAGTTCTTTCTTCTTTTATCTTAGGTGTATATAATTTTATCAGCTTTGCAGGAAAAACAGATACCCTCAGGGTCTGATCTGGTATTGGAGGAGATAAGCTCACTTTTAGCTCATGCCTAATAACATTACATTACTGTTTAGAAAGAGAGAGCAGGCTATGTCTTATAAATTTTAATATACTCTTTCTGTCATCGAATAACAACTGAGTTATCCTACTGATAAACCATAGGACTCATACGGAACTGTGGATGATGTCTATTCACTCTATTTTTGCCAACTAAGAGTACAGAAGAATATTATGCAATGGCCAGCATCCCAGTGACTTTAGGAACCTGTATACAGTGAGCGCCTCTTCACATAGTGTTCGTGGAGCATTGTTTCCAATGATTTCAGGAGGAGAACCAAAAGGGAATGGAAAGGATAATTAACTGAATATTTGTGCCATTGGGCAGTGGAACATCCCTAAGCCTCAGTTTCCTCCCTGGTAAAATAAAGAAGAGAGTTCCTTTCTCACAGGATGGCTGTGACTGTTAAGTAGGATGATGTAATTAGATGAAAAGAGTTTGTAAAGCACTATGTTGGTGATTGTTATTGCATAAATATGAGCACATTAGGAAAGACCTTATGAAATGGGGTGCTTTAGCACTCAGGGGAGCCATTACCTGGGGAGTTAGAGAAGGGACAGGTTGAACACCGTTGATGCTGGCGCTGCAAAAGCCACTCCCCAAATTTCCTGGTTTGCGGTGACATTCAGCTCATTCAAGGTAAAGGGGCCAGCCTGCCCCTCCCACAGCAACAGAATTCCCCGTTTGGCAAAGATGTCTGCTATGGTGACTGATGTCGTCCACTGTAATATCAGGAAACGTGGGAGTATTAATGGAAAGGAGGTTAGCATTCTCTTGAGGGAGTTCAAGGAAGCTTTTCCAACGGGGAATTGAGATGGGCAGCAAACTATGATTTAAGCAGCTAATGGGCATTAACTAAATATACAACAAGGAAAGCTGGTCAGGTGAAATACAGATCAACTCTTCCTGTCTCTACAAACACACCTCAGGGCCTGTTAACACAGTAGCTCCACACCCCAAGGAAGAGAGTTAAAGACAACGGACTAGGTGACGCCAGTGTCCTGGGGGCAGGAGGGTGCCTGGTGGCTGAGGAGATGTGCTCTGTTTGCTGTAAGCAGAGGTTCTACCACCATCATCTTCTTTTGCAACAACGGAGACAAACACAGGGGATTTTCCTGAGCAGCCTGAGTGACAAAGAAATGAGGCAAATGAGTGAGAAACTGATGAGCGTTCATCGAAGAGCAACAAATATGATTTATCAGCCTGAAGGGACTGCCTTCAGAGGGAAGAGGAAAGAGACAGGTCTCCCAGCATGACCACTGGCTCTAGCTAGCAGGGACTGGCTCATCAGCCGCAAGGACTTGAAGGGTGTAAATAGCGGGGACGGGGAGAAATTATTTTGTGTGGTCCAAGGGGACGGCAGGAGGAGTGACGGAAATGAGAGTCAAAACAAAGATAATTCAGGCAGCTGAGCAAGACTCATGCCCTAATGGAGAGATCTATTATAGACTGTGCTGCCCTGTCCCCCAGGAGGGATGGAGGCCCCGTCACTTGTGCCATTTGCAATTGGGAAAGGCACTGAAACGTAGATCAGCGTATTGGAGAGGGAAAAAACCACCACATGCCCTCAGAGAATCAGTGGGATGCCTTAATAGGTCTTTTCCATCTCACATTACTGCAATGTGGCTTGTGTGCGTGGGGATCTGAGTTGCTAGAATAATTTTGCATCATCTGGGCTTCTTTTCTGCTACTACAGGGCCCCAGTGAAGAGATGATAATAGGTCATGGACAGCAGTTTCTGCATTGTAAACAGAGGCCTAAGTGTGCCGATGCTTTAGTGTGACGGCAGAACTGAGTAGGTTAAGTTTCACATTGTGATGTCAGTGTAAATAAATACATACACATACTGATTGAGACAAAACAACATCCATGTACTGATTGAGACCCAAGACAAAGGAAAGGAGCTTTGCCACATTTGGATGGTTAGCTGCCTACGTGAAAGTTCAAGTAGTTTATTCTCTCATCTAGGAAAATAAACGTCCAAATACTTAAACACTATCTTAAAAAAAAAAAAAAAAAAAGACTATCTGGTCTTCAAAAACTATTAAGAAACAGTTACTGTGTAGGAAGTTTAGAACTCACGTTTTGAACATATTCCTGTCTGTCTACAGCTGCAGTTGTATTAGCAACAGACACATTCTGAAACTCGCGCTGGCCCAGAAGGGCACACGTGATCATGAGGCGGTGCCAACCTGGGTAACAACTGCAAGTGCCAGGGGTGGGCACAACGTGGTCAGATGGAAACTGGGGCAGGCAGAGAAGGGCCGGTGTGACCATGATTGCTGGAAGGAGCACAGCTGTGACCATCACAGCCCCTCCCAGCCAGAAGATAGCACAGATGCAGGGGGACAAAATTGGTCACAGGGTGACAGGAGGGAGAGGCAGTGAGAAAGAAAGCAAAAAAAATCTAGGAGGGGGGAAAGCCACAGATGTAAGTTCCTCGCAGGTGGAGAATATCACGGTTCCTGATAAAAATATTGTATGTGGTTGGGCGTAAGTTAAACTTGGCGTTCTGGAGCACTGAAGTTTGCTACAAACGTATTCAGGGTTTGACTTACACCCGACAGATAGAGGTCAGCCCTCACCCTGCTGCTCTCAGCAGCTGTAGCCAATGGGAGACAGAGCTGCCCAGCGTACCAGTTTAAGCTGCTGCTAATAGATAAAAATCAACCTAACCCCATTTCCTGCCTCTCTACTGTCCTCACTTGTCTGTTCATGGCCAATTTAGGCACAGGCTGAGCTGTTGGCTTGCTGTAACTGCTGGGAGACTGATGGGGTAGAATCTGATGCTGGCACATTCCCTTCTTAGCTAGGTGAAAGATCTGGTTTTAAGCCCTTAAAAGGAGGACTGTGTAAAAATGCAGTACTCCCTCATTAGCCTAAGGGCTATCCTAAATTCATAGATTTTCCTGATCTGTCACTCCAAGGAAGCTTTAGAGATGTTTAGACAGAGGGAAATCCACGATGGAAGGCTCTTTCAGAAAGGCTACAGCAGAGGTTAAATGACTTGCCCAAGGTTACTCAGAAGGGTGACTGACTATAAAGGCAGAAAGAGAACCAAAAGAGGCGTCTGAGAAGAATGGGGGAAATTATCAAATTAAACCTGGAGAAAGAACAGCGTCACTGATCCTCACGGTTAAAGATCTGTTGGAAACCCCAGTTCGCTAACACACGTTCCTTTATCCCAGACGTTCAGACTCTTAACTTAAACGTGAGCTCAGATATTTTCCTATGCTCAAGTTTTTAAAACTGTCCAACCTATTCTCCTCAACAAAAGTGACAGTAGATCAAGCTAAGTCTGGTCGTGTAGCTTCAACTGTTTCCTCACTAAGGCCTATAGCCAAGAGCCTATGGAGTTGAGTTAGAGGTTGAATTTTAGAAGAACAAGCTTTATGCTAAATGCTCTGTTGTAACTACATATCTTTCTGCAGTGTTTTATGCCTTCTTTCTTTTTTCCCCCTGGATTACAGACCAATTGGGCCAAACTAGAACTTTAGAAGCAGAGAATTCCATAACTCAGAATCTTTGATTCACATCGTTTGCTATTTTCTCTTCATTACCTTAAGGGAGCAATGAAACCCTGCAACTCCTTTGCCCACTGCTTAAGCTTCCAGAGGATATTCCTGACTGAAAGTGGTCCACGTTCTGAAATAAGAGGTTCCTTCGTGTCCTTTGTGTTTAAATAAACAAAATTAGGCTAAAGAATATTTGGGAAACATTTAAAAGAAAAAGTCACCCGTAAAATTGCCAGCCAGTAACAGCCACAAGAACATTTTTGTGTTTCCTCCTTATTTCTACACACATGTATACTTTCCAAAATTTGTCATAAATGTTTCCAAGGTTTTTTCGTATTTTGCCAAATTGCCCGCCAGAAAGATTAAATCAATTTATAATCCATTTTCCATGAATAATTTTTTAAAATGCAAACAAACTTTAAAATTGCAAGTTGAACAATGATACCTCACTGCCATGTTTGTTTTCTTGCATCTGCCTCACTCCTAAGGCTGACCATTTCCCCCCATGATTGTGGCCAATATTAGTGGACCTTGTATTTGATTCCTCAACAACAGTGTGGTTTCTGGAATTGAGCCTAGTGCCAGGAACGGGTCTTGATTAACACAAACCAAACATGGTGATCCAATCTCTCTTGCTAGTGAGTGGTTCAAAATGAGAACATGGCATCCTCTGACAGCAGAATTGATCCAGCTTGGTCCTAAAGTGACTCAGTGAAGCTAAAGAGAAGAACTTGTATTTTTTTTCTTTTGATAAATTTATTTATTTTTATTTATTTTATTTTTGGCTGCGTTGGGTCTTCGTTGCTGCACACGGGCTTTCTCTAGCTGTGGTGAGCGGGGGCCACTCTTCGTTGTGGTGCACGGGCTTCTCATTGGGGTGGCTTCTCTTGTTGCGGAGCACAGGGCTCTAGGCGCATGGGCTTCAGGAGTTGTGGCTCGCGGGCTCTAGAACACAGGCTCAGTAGTTGTGGTGCACAGGCCTAGTTGCTCCGCAGCATGTGGGATCTTCCCAGAGCAGGGCTTGAACCCGTGTCCCCTGCAATGGCGGGCAGATTCTTAACCACTGCACCACTAGGGAAGCCCAGGATTTGTATTGTATTGCTAGCAAAGAGACTGCATTTCTCCTCTGATGAATGTGCACAAGAAAGCATGCTGTCCCCGGTGATCGCTGGGTACCGTCTCATGATCCTGAGGGAAGCCATCCTATCCTTCTGGTTACGTGATACAGTGGGTTTCCTTCTTGTTTAGGCCAGTTTTATTTGGAGTTTCAATTTTTATAGTGAAAAGTTGTCATAACACTTTCTGCTCTAGGGGGGTTTTTTTGTTTGTTTTGTTTTTGTCAATTCCTGCTGGGTATTATTTGTATTGTTGATGTGGCAAGAACTCTACTGAGATATAGTCTTCTTGTCTTTATATTATGAATATATCTCTAAGTTTATCACTTATCATTTACTCCTTACTCTTGTTTAATATAGAGAAGGTTATAATTTAAGTCTATTAAATCCATCAGTGTGTTTCTACATGATATATTCCATTGCTTTTACTTTTATTCATTCATTCATTAAAGAGAGTGTGTGTGTGCGTGTGTGTATGTGTGTGTGTGTACTACAAGGTGCCAAGCACTACGAGAGGCAATAAGACTATTTATTTTGAGACAAGAAAGACACAGCCCCTGTCCTCGTGGAGTTCCTATCCTGGTGGGGGATTGAGAATATGTTAGACGTTTACTGAAAAGCCACACAAGTGTGTGTAAGCTACTAAAGGATAGAGGCTACAGAGGGAAGGACCCAGTCTAGGAGCGCTTTCATAGAAGGGTTAGGTCTAGTTAGGGAAGTCAGGGGAAGCTTTCCTGGGGAAGTGGTGACTGAGCTAAGAATGATAAAGAGGACTTAGGTAGTGGGCTAAGAGCATTACAGGCAGTGGAAAGAGCCGGTGCAAAGGTCCTGCTCATGGGCAAGCATAGGCAACAGGAAGGACTGAAAGAATGTAGGACATGGTTCACATCCTCAGAGGGGCCTGGTGTAAGTGAAGGCGGAAGGTTGAAGGGTGGGAAGTGGGGGATGCTGACCACGCAGGGCCAGTAAGTCCATGGTAAGGAGTTGTGTCTCCTTCCTAAGATCTATGGGAAATCACTGAAGGTGTCATCTTTGACAACCACATTACTTTTACCTCCAAACATCCAATCTCATAACAAGTCCTAACAATTTTGCTTTCGAAATATCTCTTCAGTCTATCCACTTCAATCCATCCACTTCTGTTCGTCATTACCAACACTTCCTCAGCCCATTCTATCATCATTTCTGTCTGGACTAGGGGAATAGCATCCTCAATGATCTATTTGCACCTACTGTTGCCCCACTCCAATCCCTTCCTGCACAGTTACGGGGAGACACGCCTGACCTTGATACCATTTGATGACACAGAAAACACTGAAAGAGGACCAGTTTGTTTTTCATTAGTCTTGTTCTTGAGAGGTTGTGGAGTGGGCAGTTCATGAGTTTAATCTTGGACCTGCTGAGTTTTAAATATCCCTGGGATGTCCTAGAGAAGAAGCCAAGCAGGAGGTGTCTGTTAGGTAGATATCTTCTGCCTCCCCATCTAGAGCCACTCTCCACCCATCTCTACGCTGATCCCTGCCCGGAGACATTAACGTGTGTGGGATGTCAAGATTCCATGTATCCCCAGCGCCTGCTCCCGTGTGCGCTGCCTTCTAGTTGCGTTCAGCCCATAGGAGGTACATGAGGGAAGAAGCGTGAAGGCTGAGTATTTACTCGATACGATATACATCCTGCATCATCTCTTCCTCTTCCCCACCTCCTCCTCTTTCCACCCTGCCTCCTTCAAACCCTCCTCCTCTGCCTCCTGCGCCTCCTGCTCTTCTTCCTCCCACGTCTTCCTCTTTTTTTCTCTCTCGAATCCAGTAATCATTTCCACCTCCTCCTTTTTCAAAAAACTAATTAATTAATTTTTGGCTGCATTGGATCTTTGCTGCGCCCGGGCTTTCTCTAGTCGCGGCAAGTGGGGGCTACTCTTCGTTGCAGTGAGTGGGCTTCTCATTTCGGTGGCTTCTCTTGTTGCAGAGCACGGGCTCTAGGTGCCCGGTCTTCAGTAGTTGCGGCCCGCGGGCTCAGTAGTTGTGGCTCGTGGGCTCTAGAGTGCAGGCTGAGTAGTTGTGGCGCACAGGCTCAGTTGCTCCGTGGCATGTGGGACCTTTCCGGACCAGGGCTTGAACCCCTGCACTGGCAGGTGGATTCTTAACCACTGAGCCACCAGGGAAGTCCCTAACCTCCTCCTTTAAGCCTAGGCAGTAAAAGCTCCCTGAGATGCTGGACTACTGTCCTCTGTTGTTTTCCCCAAACCCTTTGCAAATGATCTCTTGACTACAGTCTCCTTAATTACGGTACATTTGAGTGTGCCACCTTTCTCTTTCAGGGATTCTGACTTATACTGATAGGTAAGAAATGCCTGGGGGAGAGTTAAATTTGAGTCACCTGAGTAGAGGTGGTCATTGGAGCCGTGGCTATAAATGTGAATATCTTGGGAGACAGTGTAGAGAAGGAATGGGCCCTGAGGAACTCAAACATGTAATGGCTTTCAGAGGAGGATAATCTTGCAAAGGAATTGGAGAAGTAGCAACCAAAGTGAGGTGAAAAATCAGGGCAGTGTGTGTCATAGAAGTCAAAGGAGGCAAAGGGAAGAAAAAGAGTGTTGGTAGTCAAGATTATCAGTTGGTCCTGCAAAGTCATTGGATTTAGTGACTTATACCCTCGTGAATCTGTTACATATTTTCTGTGCTCCCTCTGAATAATGATTTAAATTTTTTTACATTAACTTATCTATAATTTATCTTAGGTAAATACAGTCAAATTTGTTTTAGAACGTATTTTAAGGTAAAAATTAACTACCCTTCCTTAACCATTATTCCAACATTATTTATGTTCTACTTTCTCTATTACCATTATTTCCTCCAACATTCACTGTTTCTAAAAATATAAAGAGATGTTTGAGCACTTTCTACTAGATGTTTAAGAGCTTTCTATTTGACTGTATCATAGTGGTTCAATGGTTGTCGCTTTAGCATTCATTTTAAAATTGATCCATTAGAACAAGTCTAACCTCTTAATTTTAATTTTCGGAATTCTATTATCAATAGCCCCATTTATTCTTCCAGATAAACTCTATATTTTTTTTAACATCTTTATTAGAGTATAATTGCTTTACTATGGTGTGTTAGTTTCTGCTTTATAACAAAGTGAATCAGTTATACATATACATATGTCCCCACATCTCTTCCCTCTTGCATCTCCAGATAAACTTTAGAACCATCTTATCAATTAAAAAAAACTTAAACTTCATTGTGATTTTTTCAAGACCGTGAGAGATAGATGGCCAACCAGAGTTCCTAAGGTTCAGTGTATGTAACTGCTGCCGCCGCTTAAGCCTGCCAAAGCAGTGGTACGGCTACTGCCCTTGTATTTGCTACCTCTAGAAACATTCTTGCCAGTAGTGGCAGCAGCGGGACTCAATTACCCTCTTTTCGCACTCCCTCCAGAAGCTCCAGATGGCGTCTTCCGTGGGCAACGTGGCCGACAGCACAGACCCAACGAAACGTATGCTTTCCTTCCAAGGGTTAGCAGAGTTGACACATCGAGCCTATCAGGCGGGAGATTTTGAGGCAGCTGAGAGACACTGCATGCAGCTCTGGAGACAAGAGCCAGACAATACTGGTGTACTTTTATTACTTTCATCTATACACTTCCGGTGTCGAAGGCTGGACGGATCTGCCCACTTTAGTACTCTGGCAATTAAAAAGAACCCTCTTCTGGCAGAAGCCTATTCGAATTTGGGGAATGTGTACAAGGAAAGCGGGCAGTTGCAGGAAGCAATCGAGCATTACCGGCATGCGTTGCGTCTCAAACCAGATTTCATCGATGGTTATATTAACCTGGCAGCCGCTTTGGTAGCAGCAGGCGACATGGAAGGGGCAGTACAAGCTTACGCCTCCGCTCTTCAGTACAATCCTGATCTGTACTGTGTTTGCAGTGACCTGGGGAACCTGCTCAAAGCCCTGGGTCGCTTGGAAGAAGCCAAGGCATGTTATTTGAAAGCAATTGAGACGCAACCGAACTTTGCAGTAGCTTGGAGTAACCTTGGCTGTGTTTTCAATGCACAAGGGGAGATTTGGCTTGCAATTCATCACTTTGAAAAGGCTGTCACCCATGACCCCAATTTTCTGGATGCTTATATCAATTTAGGAAATGTCTTCAAAGAGGCACGGATTTTTGAACGAGCTGTGGCAGCTTACCTTCGTGCCCTAAGCTTGAGTCCAAATCATGCAGTGGTACATGGCAGCCTGGCTTGTGTATACTATGAGCAAGGCCTGATAGATCTGGCAATAGACACCTACAGGCGAGCTATTGAATTGCAACCACACTTCCCGGACGCTTACTGCAACCTAGCCAACGCTCTCAAAGAGAAGGGCAGTGTTGCCGAAGCAGAAGATTGTTATAATACAGCTCTGTGGCTGTGTCCCACCCATGCAGACTCTCTGAATAACCTAGCCAATATCAAGCGAGAACAGGGAAACATTGAAGAGGCAGTTCGCTTGTATTGTAAAGCATTAGAAGTCTTCCCCGAGTTTGCTGCTGCCCATTCAAATTTAGCAAGTGTATTGCAGCAGCAGGGAAGAGTGCAGGAAGCTCTGATGCATTATAAGGAGGCTATTCGAATCAGTCCTACCTTTGCTGAGGCCTACTGTAATATGGGAAACACTCTAACGGGGATGCAGGATGTTCAGGGAGCCTTGCAGTGTTATACACGTGCCATTCAGATTAACCCTGCATTTGCGGATGCCCACAGCAATCTGGCTTCCATTCACAAGGATTCAGGGAATATTCCAGAAGCAATTGCTTCTTATCGCACTGCTCTGAAGCTTCAACCTGACTTTCCTGACGCTTATTGTAATCTGGCTCATTGCCTGCAGATTGTCTGTGACTGGACAGACTATGATGAGCGCATGAAGAGGTTGGTCAGCGTTGTGGCTGACCAGTTAGAGAAGAACAGGTTGCCTTCTGTGCAGCCTCATCACAGCATGTTATATCCTCTTCCTCACGGCGTCAGGAAGGCTATTGCCGAGAGGCATGGGCACCTCTGCCTGGATAACATCAATGTCCTTCACAAACCACCGTATGAACATCCAAAGGACTTGAAGCTCAGTGATGGTCGACTGCGTGTAGGATACGTGAGTTCTGACTTTGGGAACCATCCTACTTCTCATCTTATGCAGTCTATTCCAGGCATGCACAATCGTGATAAATTTGAGGTATTCTGTTATGCCCTGAGCCCAGATGATGGCACAAACTTCCGAGCGAAGGTGATGGCAGAAGCCGATCATTTCGTTGATCTTTCTCAGATTCCATGCGATGGAAAAGCAGCTGATCGCATCCATCAAGATGGTATACACATCCTCGTAAATATGAATGGTTATACCAGGGGTGCTCGAAATGAACTCTTTGCTCTCAGGCCAGCTCCTATTCAGGCAATGTGGCTGGGGTACCCTGGGACTAGTGGCGCGCTTTTCATGGATTATATCATCACTGATCGGGAAACTTCACCTGCTGAAGTTGCTGAGCAGTATTCTGAGAAACTGGCTTATATGCCCCATACTTTCTTTATTGGTGATCATGCTAATATGTTCCCTCACCTGAAGAAAAAAGCAGTCATCGATTTTAAGTCCAATGGGCACATTTATGACAATCGAATTGTGCTAAATGGCATCGACCTCAAAGCATTTCTTGATAGTCTACCAGACGTGAAAATTGTCAAGATGAAATGTCCTGATGGAGGAGACAAAGCAGACAGCAGCAATATAGATCTTAATATGCCTGTCATTCCTATGAATACGACTGCAGAAGCAGTTATTGAAATGATTAACAGAGGACAAATTCAGATAACAATTAATGGATTCAGTATTAGCAATGGACTGGCAACTACCCAGATCAACAATAAGGCTGCCACTGGAGAGGAGGTTCCCCGTACCATTATTGTAACCACACGTTCTCAGTACGGGTTACCGGAAGATGCCATTGTGTACTGTAACTTTAATCAGCTATATAAAATTGACCCATCTACTTTGCAGATGTGGGCAAATATTCTGAAGCGTGTTCCCAATAGCGTACTGTGGCTGTTGCGTTTCCCAGCAGGAGAACCTAATATTCAACAGTACGCGCAAAATATGGGCCTTCCCCAGAACCGTATCATTTTTTCACCTGTTGCTCCTAAAGAGGAACATGTTCGGAGAGGCCAGCTGGCTGATGTCTGCTTGGACACTCCACTCTGTAATGGACACACCACAGGGATGGATGTCCTTTGGTCGGGGACACCCATGGTGACTATGCCAGGAGAGACTCTTGCTTCCCGAGTTGCAGCTTCCCAGCTCACCTGTTTAGGCTGTCTTGAGCTTATTGCTAAAAATAGACAAGAGTATGAAGACATAGCTGTGAAACTGGGAACTGATCTAGAATACCTGAAGAGAATTCGTGGCAAAGTCTGGAAGCAGAGAATATCTAGCCCTCTGTTCAACACCAAACAATACACACTGGAACTAGAGCGCCTCTATCTACAGATGTGGGAGCATTATGCAGCTGGCAACAAACCTGATCACATGATGAAGCCTGTTGACGTCACTGAGTCGGCCTAAATAATGACTGTGTGCGCAGGAGAATTACCCCTGTACCTGAGCCTCAACCTTCTGGGGGAAAGGGAACTAGATACGTTACTTTGTACTTACCTTTGTAGCAATATCATGTTGCAGATGGGTGACAGACAGTGATAACAGATAGCACAGCCAGACTTGCTTCCTGCATGATCATGACAGGGAGAGACACAAGAGATGGGAGACTGCTGTTCCACAAGGAGTCTCCGTAGAATTTTGCGGCAGCCAGGTGTTGCCTAAGTCTGGAAGGTCTGATCTCCCTTGGTCTTCCATGGGATGGGTGGTTAGTGTGGAGGGGAGATAGAGATTGCCCAGTCTTCTGAATTAAGTTTTTCTTTATATTTGGGGTATTGGAGCTATTAAAAATGTTTGGTTTCAGGTTTTATTCATGTGACGTGTATATGATTCTTTTGAGATAAGGTTTTAAGCTAAAATATTCCTTGTTTTAGTTTCTGAACTCTACAGACAAATGGGGACTTTGCTGGTGTAGTCTTTTTATAGGTTTTATAAACCACTTGAGCCTATATCAGTCATTTTAGTGTCTGACATGTTTGGAACTATCAGTGCTTTGTTGGTTTATGGCTTAAATTCTTTTTCTGGTCCGTTTCCTTCTTCCCTTCCCCCCACTTTAAACATTTTCCTGTAACTTGGCTAACAAAAAACCAAGTCTGATTCAAAACCTCCCAGAGTGTTTCTCTTAAACACATCATCTGGTGCCAAATGAAGATTCTTAGGAGTGATTATTAATTACGAAGGGCACAGTTGTGGTACTGTCACTGATGATAATAATAATGGATTTTTGGCCTAGAGTTTTGACCTATTGCACCAGTGTTTTACCGTTGACTGCCCCTCTGTGCTGCTTCCAAAAGTGATAGTGTGTGATCAGATTTTTACTTTCACTTCTAAAGTTTGTTCTTTTTTTTAAAGTGAGTCCTGTTCTTCCTTTTTCTTTCAGCAGCAATGAAATCCCAGGTAAGTACAAGTATTCAAATATTTGATCAGTAAGTCCCAGTTATCTCCAGTGCATTAAATAACTTTCATCAAAAAACATGTTATAGGTAAAAAGCTCTGGAGGACCAGCTATGTATATGATTATTATGCTTCAGACCTTCTAGGGTGTTACACATAATAACTTGTCTTCTGGACGTGGTCTTGAAGTCTATGGATTCAGCCTCAGTAGTAGCGAACTGCACTGCTACTTGGTTTGGAGTATAAATTAGACTTTAGCCCTCCTGGGGGTTGAGTTTTTGGTATTGAAAACCATAGGAATGAAATTATTGTATTTCAACAAAGGACTGAGGGCTTGAGGCTTAAACAAGCCAACATATGAATATATGTTTTTGTCTTGCTGTACTGCACATATGCTGTCTAGTAACAGATATTTTGTCTGCTAGTAGTGTTCTAGATTCTGTCTTTCCAAAGTGCTGAGGCAGTGCATCTATTCTGTAGTTGCAGCTGATGCCTGAATGTATCCTAGCTGACAAATGATTGATTAAGAAGCACTTGAATTTCGGAAAGATTTGTACTGTTAACCAAAATCTGAGCAAGGAGTCTCAAATGTAATTCTTAGCCAGAATTACATGTTAATGAACGACTTAACAGTGTAAATCAAGGAACATCAGTGTAGGGATTTCTTTTAATTTATTTTTTACCTGCTTGAAAGAATCAGTTAAAGGTTGCCAGCTTGGTTGCAGATGAACGGACGTTTGAAGTTCACCAAACTACTTCATGTGGAATAGGAGAATAGACTTCCAGCGCCCTCAAGGCTGTGACCTTGCAGCCATTTTACATAGCACAGCATCCCCCTAGAGGGATGAACCTTTCCCTGCCCGAAAAGTAGCCGCTCTGGTTGAAGCTTTGCTTATTGTAACAGGCTTTTGTTTCCAGGTAACATGTCTGTGGAAGGCTTAATTCTGAATAGAGATATAGATATTACTGGAAACTAATTGTTTTTTCTATTATACTCTGCTTTATCAAAAAAGTAAAACATTTACATTGTGCTACAGAAATTCAGATGTTGTCTTGCAATCTTTAAACAATAAATGAATGATTTGCCCTGAAAAACAAAAAACAAAAAACTTCTTTGTGATTTTGTTTGGGATTATTTTAATCCTGTAAATTAAATTGGGAAGAAGTTAAATCTTTATTATATTGCCTTTTAGCCAGAAACTTGATAGATAGATAGATAAATCCATTTATCTTCAAATCTCATTTTTAACTCTAATAAAAGTGTAACCATTTTCTTCAAATAATATGTTAATATATTTTGTGAAGGTCGTTTCCAAACATTTTATATTTACATTCTTCTTTCTGATGTTTCTTAGATATTCTTTGCTACTCTTTCTCTGACTTTTTTTGGTATAATAGTAATATATGTTTCTGGTAGAAAAAAATGAGAAGAAATCAAGAAAAAAAACCCTAAGTATAATTCTAATAGTCAACACCCAGATTCCAGTACAGTTAACTTTTTGGTGTACTCACTCAACGCTTTTTCTATTCTTATGTATGTGTATTTTTATATTTCTTATGTAAATGAGGTATCATACTGTTCTGTAACTTCTTTCATCTGCTATACAAGGAACATCTCATGTCAGTGTATGCACTTCCTTGCTGGATGCTATTCTGTTATACAGATGTACCTTAATTTATTTAACCAGACCTTTACTGGGGACCTTTGTTGTTGTTTCTAACTTTCCAGCATGAAATCATTCTGTGATAAAGCTCTTTTTACCTCCTCAATTCCAAAGAGCCTTGACATTTTATTAAGTATCGGATATATACAAAAGAATATTTATAAAATAAATGTTTAAGGATAAAAAAAGTAACAATGACATGATCACTTGTGCACCTACTGTCCCATTTAAGACATAGAACATTTAAGCCCCTATGTGTCCCTCTCCAATCCCATCCTTCCTAATCATTCTATATATATATGTGTGTGTGTGTGTGTGTGTGTGTGTGTGTGTGTGTGTATATACATATATATGTATGTATATATGATTTTTGCATGCTTTTGAACTTCATATGATTGGAATTTACCATATGGGTCTTTCTGGGACATACTTTTTCCACTTAATAACATGTTCCTGAGATGCATCCATGTTGTTGCAAATAACTACAGTTTATTCATGTTTATTTCTGTATAGTATTCAATTATATGAATATATCAGAATTTTACTCCATTCTACTGTTGGTGAATATCTTGGTTGTTTCTAGTTTTTGCTCTTACAGATATGCTACTATGAACATCTTGTACCTACCGCCCACTACATGTGTACAAGAGTTTCTCTAGGCCAAACATCAGAGAGTAGAATTGCTGAGTCAAAAGGCATGCATACCTTCAACCTGATAATGCAAATTATCTTCCAAAATGGTTGAAATAAATTGACTCTCCCACAAACACTGTATAAGAATTCAGTGGTTCCACATCTCTAATTCTTGGTATTCCACATTGAAAAATTTCTGTCAAGCTGATGAGATTGAAATAATATGCCACTGTGGTTTTAATTTGCATTTCCCTGATTACAAATGAAGTTGAACATATTTTCATATGTTATTTTACCATTTGTGTTCTCTCTTCAGTGATATGCCCAGTCAAATCTTTTTCCCCTTTAAAATAAATTAGGTTGTAGTTTTCTGAATGGCTTACAGTTTTTGGTCTGGATACTAACCCTTTGTCATATGGGTATAGCAAATACCCTCTCCCAGTGTGTGACTCACCTTTTCACTTCTGTTATGGTATATCTTGATGAACAGAAGTTCTTCATTTTAATGTAGTTCACTTTAATAGTAATTTACTTTACTCTCTATGCTTTTCTGTCTCGCTTCAGAGATTCTTCTCATCCGTTAATTGAAAAGGGCATTTTCTTTTATTACTTTCAAAAAGTTTAAAAACTCTACCTAATTTTGAGTCTTTTAGACACCTAGAATTGATTTTTGGCATGTGGTGTGAGGTAGGGGTTCAGATCCCCTTTTTTCTATACGAATAACCAGTTGTCTCAGCATCAGTTATTTAAAGCTCATACTTTCTCAACTGATTTTCAGTGTCCGTTCTGATACACTTGAGAATCAACGTGCCAAGTTCCACTATCCATTCCTCAATGCCCACCAGTCAAAATAAATACTTTGTTGGGATTTTAAATGTAATAAAAGAAATCTACGGATCAATTGGAAAAGCAATGACAACTTTATAATATTGAATCTTCCTACCCATAAACATAGTATCACTTTCCATTTATTTAAATTTCCTTTGATTTCTCTCAGTCATTTTATGATTTTCTGTATACAGGTCTTACTCATATTTTGTTAAATCTCTTCCTAGGTAATTCATATTTTTGATACTACTGTAAATGGCATCTGTCTTTTTATTACACGTTCTAATTTTTTGTTGCTGGTATATAGAAATGCATTTTTAAAATATTGACCTTATAAGTATCAATTTTACTAAAAAAAAATCTTAATTCTATTTTTCTGTATAGGAAAATTTTTAAAGTGGGGGGAAGGGAAGAAGGAAACGGACAAGAAAAGGAATTTAAGCCATAAACCAACAAAGCACTGATAGTTCCAAACATGTCAGACACTAAAATGACGGATATAGGCTCAAGTGGTTTATAAAACCTATAAAAAGACTACACCAGCAACGTCCCTATCTTTAATATGTATTCTTATGTGTATGTAAAAATCTTATCTCCTGCAGATGACTCCCTAGTTTCTGCCCTCTAATCATTATAAATTGTATATAAATTTTATACTATCTGATATTTCCAACACCTGATTGACTTTTTGTGGGTGATGTGAGTTGCTTGTTATTTTGTTGGGTCTCGCTCATGATGCTTTTCTTTTTTAATTGTGAATTCACATTTCTATGGGAATTATTTGAAGCCTAGATAGAAGGGAGTTCATTTAAAAAGGATTTGCATGTGTTTCTGCCAGATGCTCATGGGTACTACTGAAGGAGGGCCACTTTAAACTAAATTCTCAGCTTGAAGGTTTTCCAGACCACCCAGGTAGCGCAACTCTGGCAACAAAACTCACACGTGAGGGCTAGCTTGTACTTAGAAACTTTCAGGAAAGATTTTTCTTCTCCTTTACCAGCGCCAAATTTTAACATAAGCAAATGTCCTTGTTGTCTGCAATGGGGGCAATTTTATTTCTAGTATACCCTTTCGAGCTTTATGTAGGATTGTCTTTTATGCTGCCCTCTTTGGGCTGGACCTAGGCTTTGTCAACTATCATCCATATTTCACAAGGCTGTGAACACTGGATCTCAAGATCCCCTGATTTGTCAAAAGTCCTCAGTACAAAGGCCATTAGCAGTGCCTGGGTCATCTCACTTGGGCCTTGCTTAGAATTCCTTTTGGCCTTACTTTATTAGCAGGTCACTGATGCATTTAAAAATATATATATTTCTATATTTTATTCATTGTTTTTAGTTATTCTCAATGGGAAGTTTGTGAAGGGCATGTAGTTTGCTAAGCACCCCCCACCTCACTTCAGCTACACCTTCTCATATCCTAGATCTTTCATTTCCAATATCTATTTCACCTCCTAAATCTCAATTTCAAATATCTTCTCTCTATGGCCATCATCTCCTATCTTTGCGTGCCTCTAATTTACCAGTCCCACCTTAACAATTCTCCAGCCCTATTAGGACTCCCAATTCAATCACCCCCAAATATTCACTGGCCATTTACTCAGGTTCTTCCTCATCCACATTAGAGTCTACGCTGGGTCTCTGTGTTGCAAAATACAATAAAAATAGTGCCTTCTGTAGTTGTGCCATGCTATGGTACTGACTTTGTGTTTCATCATCATAATCACTCCTTTATACACACCCTCCATGTCTTTTTTTTCTTTTTTTTTTTTTCTTCGTTCTTCTCTCATCTGATCTGGCACAATTATTGACTGAGTAAACCCGCATTTATCTGCCTACTCTGTACCTAGTTCTGGAGGAAAAGAAGCAACTAGGCTAACTGGTTTCCTTCTAAATGTATGTGGCTTCAGGCTGTAGAGAAATCCTTCTGTATTTCTCTAGTCAGTTCTCTCCACCACCTTTCAAAGCAGCTTCTCTCTGCAAATCCCCAGCCTTCCCTGACCCCAGCCCCCTTTCTCAGTTGATGGCTTCCCTTAGTCCATGGAGACATCCTCATCCACTCACCACCAAACTCCATGCATGTTTAATAGATGCTCATCTTTTCCTCTTGTGACTTCAGATGAACTCTCCATGTTCACATCTAGGGCCATCCTTTCCACTTGTGCACAGGATCCCACCCCCTTTCTCTGCCCTCCACCCCTCACTATCAGTGGTTCTCTGCCATTCTGACTCTCCTCCTGCTCTGAGAATGAACACATCCTGTCAGATTTTTTTTTTCTTAACATAAGAGACAACTTCTTCTGGGAAGATGAAGTTGATGTACTTTCCCATATTCCTCCAGCTAAGTGAAACTAAAACCCTTGGACATTACATATAAAAGAAACATAAGAAGGCTGAAAGGTAGAGAGAGGAAGGCAGATCAGCTAGGGACTTTGAGACCTGAGGAATGACACATGGTTAGTTCCTACCTTGTTTGTTTGTTTACCTCATATATCCCAGACTTGGAGCTGAAGAAGCTAGCAACCTGCAAACGCCAACAGGCACAGACAAAAAAAAAAAAAACAAAAAAAAAACAACCTTCAACCAAAGCCTGGTCTGCTTAGCCAGAGAACCAGGAATAGGTCAGCCTAGTGAAATAGAAAACTTTTAGAATTATCTAAGCAGCTCTACTCCAGCCAAAAACCACAGAAAAAAAAAAAAACAAACAAAAACTGTGGCCCCACTCCCACCCATGCCAGCCAAGTCCTAGAGGGGAGACTAGACTTCAGCCTTCCGCTAGGCTGTACCAAGGCACCCCAACACACCTGCCAAGGTGGCGGCAGAGAAGGATACATAGGGAGCTGGGATTTTCATCCCCAACAGGCATGAATGATACACACTCTCCTCCCTCCCCTCTCCACAGTACCAGTGGAGACCACACGGGGAGCCTGGACTTCCACCCCCACTGGCAGTAACAAGGCCTCTCTCCCCATCCCAGATGGGGTACTGCCAGAGAAGGCCTAGGGGAGCTTCAGGGCTTTTGCCACCACCCGGCGGTAACGAGGCACTTCTGCCCCTCCCATCCAGGAAGGCATCCGTGAAGGCCTCGTGAGAAGCTGGCACTCCCACACCTGCCCAGCAGTAATGAGGAGCTCACAGCTGTAAGAGAGCGTACACTTTGCCTTCTAGGTCACTGTGTAACCCCAGTGCCTGGAATGACAGGGGCTAGTTGCATGATCTCGCTCAAATCACTCATCCCTTCGGTGTCGCAATTTGTTCCTCTGTAAAATGAGAATGAAAATAATAGCATCTACCTGTAGGTTGCTGTGAGGATTAAATGAGTCCATACATATAAAGCTCCTAGAATAGAAAGTGTTAGCCATTGCTGCTGCTGCTGGCATTGTCATTATTCATTCCTTACTTATTTATGTGCCTCTTAAAATATAGCTTTAGCCGTATCCCAGGAGTTTTGATTTGTAGTGTTTTCATTATTTTTATTTTCTAAATATTCTATGATTGCAATCATATTTCCCCTTTTGTGCCCAAGAGATATAGAGAAGGGTATTTTTGAATTTCCATGTGGGTGGGAAAGTTTTGTTTAAATGTTTCTAATTTATAGTTTTATTGCTCTGTGGTCAGAGAATGTCTGTGCACTTTGTGCTTTAGGAGATTTGTTGATGTTTTCTTTATAGTCTAGTAGATGATCTATATTAAAAAATAAGTTCTTCAATTAAAATAGTTTTTCCCCTTTTCCTCATTGTGAAGGATACATCTTATCCCTAGCCTAAAAGCTGGAGACATACTTTCCAACACACCAAACTAGACATTTAAATGAAATAAAAGCTCCAATCATGTTGAGTTAACATGCTTTATTCCCATTCAATTTGCAGTAAGCACAGATTGCAAAGTTCCCCAGAGGGAGAGAAATGGGAGCAGGCATACTCAGACTTCAGGTGTGATTTGTTAGTTGTTCTTCTGCTGCCTCTTTTCTCCCTCTAATTTTTTCTTGTAAAGAAGGCATTTAATTCTAGTTGTAGCAGATTGTAATTTCCATAAGTGGCCACAGCAATATTTCTGACCCCACACGCTGTTCCAGGACCTTGCCACTTCCCGTCAAGAGGTGAAGTCTATTCCCTTCCCCTTGAACTGGGGTAGAACTTTATGACTGCCCCAACAAAAAGAGGATGGGGTGGATGTCATGTTGCATGCCTTCCCAGCTGGGCCATAAATGGCAATAGAGCCTCTGCCTGACTGTCTTGTGATGCCCTCTTGGAAGCCAGTCACCATGTTGTGAGGAAGCTCAGGCTACATAGAGAGGCTGCTTGTAGGTGCTGAGGTCCCAGCGAGAGCCACCATCAGTCAGCAGACATGTGAGTGAGCGAGTGAGTGAGTCTTCAGGGGATCTTAGCCCCAAGTCATCTCCACAGCCCCTGTCTGAATTGTGACCCACAGACCCAATAAGCATTATAAACAGTTGTTTTACCTCATTGATTTGTAGGGTAATTTGGTCCTCAGCTATAGTAACCGTATCTCTAAGGATACAGTGACCCCAGCTAATCAGACAATTCCAACTAGAAGGTGGGTGTTATAATGAGAAAACCATGAGACTAGGACCTGGGAGACCTAGGTCATAGGCCGGATTAACTCATAATTGACCTTAGGACCTTGAACATATCATGTAACCTTTCTGAGTCCTAACATTTGAACCTTTTAGGCCCCTTCAAGTTCTACCATTAATTAAGGCCTTGATAGAGAACAATATGAAAAGGTTTCATATTGGAAATACTCGATCTCTTGAGAGACTGCGTATCTATATGTAATCAATGACATTCTTGGTTTTACAGTTAACTCTCACAGGGAAATCTTATTTCCCTCCTTTCCAAACTATGGGAAAATTTTTCCAAAGTACTGACAGCAGAGAATAGGGTCATTTTTTATCAACCCAATTTTAGCATAAAATAAATTAGAAAGCTGGCTGGGCCTTTGCTGCAAGACGTGGGCTCCCCAGTCTCAGTTCATGGTAATATAGTAACCACTGCTTAGATTCTCGACTTTTATATTGTTCAGTCATCTTTGCCTGCTATTTTGGGTGTTCTTTGCTAGTTACCCGGTGACTTGCTGCCAGAATATGCTTACAGAGATTTTACTGTCTCTCTCTAGATTCAGCAGTTTGAGAACGTTAAATGTGCCTTGCAAAGCTAAATCTGCTATGGGATATATAAGGCTGGTCTCTCATCAGTTGTAATTCTCTGGTAGTTGCATTGTTAAGAGGAGTCATCTATTATTCCACATACTACATTCCAGAAGAAGCTAAAGCAAGTGTTTAATGCATGCTTTCCAGGGCACAATACTGCACAGTCCCTAGAGTGTGATGACTTGGGACAGCTGCCCCAAGTCAATATTCAGGGGACCCAGCCATGCTGGCAGCTTGTCAGTGACTCAAGGAGCACCAGCTGGGGCCCTGTAACATGCTTGTACCACGCTCACAGAGAAACAGTTTTTTTTTTTTTTGAAATAAATTTATTTATTTATTATTTATTTTTGGCTGCGTGGGGTCTTCGTTGCTACGCGTGAGCTTTCTCTAGCTGTGGAGAGCGGGGGCTACTCTTTGTTGTGGTGTGTGGGCTTCTCATTGTGGTGGCTTCTCTTGTTGTGGAGCCCAGGCGTTAGCCATGCGGGCTTCAGTAGTTGTGGCACGTGGGCTCAGTAGTTGTGGCACATGGGCTCAGTTGCTCTGCGGCGTGTGGGATCTTCCCAGACTAGGGCTCAAACCCGTGTCCCCTGCATTGGTAGGCGGATTCTTAACAACTGCGCCACCAGGGAAGTCCTGAGAAACACTCTTCACTTGCCTCCCTTTCCTGGAGTCACCAGAGTCACCGCCTATTCCCTTTGTACCCCAGCGTTCCCACCACAGAACAAGGTTAGTAGGTTACCTTCTGATATGAATTGTATCCTCCCTGTGAAGCAGTTGTTTCCTACGTCTGTTTAGGACACTTGCATTTTGTTATTTTAATGATGTGATATCATTAAATATTACATAAATTGATGAAATATGAAGACAATAGAGTTGTTTCTAGTGAACAAGTCAAAAGCTTCCTAAAGTGTGAGCGATATAGCTGCAAAAGATTGTGGGAAAAACTCTAGAAGAATTCTGCACTCAGATCGCTTCCCCTTTATCTATAAGTTTTCATTCTCCTTTAAAGACACCCATACTTTACATCTCAGTTAATGATATGGATGTTCTTTTTTTTTTTTATACTAATTTTTTTTTTTTAATTTTTATTTATTTATTTATTTATTTATTTATGGCTGTGTTGGGTCTTCGTTTCTGTGCGAGGGCTTTCTCTAGTTGTGGCAAGCGGGGTCCACTCTTCATCGCGGTGCGCGGGCCTCTCACTGTCGCGGCCTCTCTTGTTGCGGAGCACAGGCTCCAGACGCGCAGGCTCAGTAATTGTGGCTCACGGGCCCAGCCGCTCTGCGGCATGTGGGATCTTCCCAGACCAGGGCTCGAACCCGCGTCCCCTGCATTGGCAGGCAGACTCTCAACCACTGCGCCACCAGGGAAGCCCATATGGATGTTCTTTATTCAAGAGTGATGCCCTGTGCTCAAAAGCCTTGCTCCTATGTCAAAAGATTGGGCAACGTCTATATGCTTGTTTTCAGTTAAACAAAATGTTTTTGGAAATTTTCATTTTTTGACTTGTTACTTTAACCTTTTTTTTTTCTTAATTTATTAATTTATTTATGGCTGTGTTGGGTCTTCGTTTCTGTGCGAGGGCTTTCTCTAGTTGAGGCAAGTGGGGGCCACTCTTCATCGCAGTGCCCGGGCCTCTCATTATCGCGGCCTCTCTTGTTGCGGAGCACAGGCTCCAGACGCGCAGGCTCAGTAGTTCTGGCTCACGGGCCTAGTTGCTCCGCGGCATGTGGGATCTTCCCAGACCAGGGCTTGAACCCGTGTCCCCTGCATTGGCAGACAGATTCTCAACCACTGCGCCACCAGGGAAGCCCCTAACCTACTTTTTAACACAGCAACACATGCTCCTGAGCAATAATTTGGCTTGAACTGTACATAAATTCAGCTCATCTCTACTTTCTGTTTCATCACAACAAATAAAGAACTGTGCAGACTGCCCTTTCCTGCTGCCAAACTACAAACTGCCACTTTGTGATTTTGTTTTCACATCAAGGATACTCTTCAGCTTTAGCCAGATCCCCCCAAGCCATTTCCCCCTCACTTTCCAGATTAATTCTAGAGGAATGAGATCTATTCCAGCCCCCACAAACCTCACTGGGATGGTTCTAAGTTCATTTACACAGGGAATCCTCTGCTACTTACCCAAATCTCAAAAGCTCCCTTACCCCTTGCCCCAGGCAATTCCCTAGTACAGCACCTGGTTCCTTCTCTTCTTTGCTTCAACCAGTGTTTATTGGGCACCTATCACATGTCAGGCTCAGCGCCAGGTACTAGGTGGGCTGTAGTGAATAAAATGTGTTTACTTTATATTGTCAACAACAGGTATGTAGTATGCGCAGAAGAGCAGTAGCTACGTCTTTTTGTCTTGTTGTTTTAATGGATAAATTGGTAAACTAATGAAGGAGAATTTCCGTCGCACTTTTGACTTTGGAAATTGTTAGTGTATGTCATTATGTATGCATTTAGATATGGTATGTATTTATTTGCATTTCTGTGGAAATTAAAAGGGCATGTAATACTTTAGTTTAACCCAGGGGCTAACAAACTTTTTCTGTAAGGGGGTCAGAGAGTAGATATTTTTGGTTTTGTGTCACAGGGTGTCTTTCACAACTACTAAAGTAAGTAAGCTGTTACAGCATAAACACAGTCATAGATAATACATAAATGAATGGGAGTGGCTGGGTTCCAATACAATTTTATTTATAAAAACAGGCAGTAGCCAGAGTTTGCTGACCCCTGGAATCTATTAAAATACCTTACTGCTGCTCCTATTAGCAATTAAACTTGCTTAAGCCTCTTCCCTTTAAAAAAAAAAAAAAAATCCAAGTCCCACATCACTGCAAGAAGTTGTCTTGTACACACCATCTCTACCTCCCCACCTCTCATTCACCTCCAGTGCTAGACAGTCTGACCTCTGTGCTCACCGCCCACTGAAATTGCTCTTATCAAGGTCACCAACAATCTAGGCAACAGAACCCAACAACACATTAAAAGGATCATACACTATGATAAAGTGGGATTTATCCCAGGGATGCAAGGATTCTTCAATAAACGCAAATCAATGTGATACACCATATTAACAAATGGAAGAATAAAAACCATATGATCATCTCAATAGATGCAGAAGAATCTTTTGACAAAATTCAACACCCATTTATGATAAAAACTCTCCAGAAAGTGGGCATAAAGGGAACCTACCTCAACATCATAAAGGCCATATATGACAAACCCACAGCAAACATCATTCTCAGTGGTGATAAGCTGAAAGCATTTCCTCTAAGATCAGGAACAAGACAAGGATGTTCACTCTCGCCACTCTTACTCAACATAGTTTTGGAAGTCCTAGCCACGGCAATCAGAGAAGAAAAAGAAATAAAAGGAATACAAATGGGAAAAGAAGAAGTAACACTGTCACTGTTTGCAGATGACATGATACTATACATAGAAAACCCTAAAGATGCCACCAGGAAACTACTAGAACTAATCAATGAATTTGGTAAGGCTGCAGGATACAAAATCAATGCACAGAAATCTCTTGCATTCCTATACACTAACAACGAAAAATCAGAAAGAGAAATTAAGGAAACAATCCCACTGACCTGTGCAACAAAAAGAATAAAATACCTAGGAATAAACCTACCCAAGGAGGCAAAAGACCTATACTCAGAAAACTATAAAACACTGATGAAAGAAATCAAAGATAACATAAACAGATGGAGAGATATACCATTCTACAGAATTGGAAGAATCAATATTGTGAAAATGACTATACTACCCAAAGCAATCTACAGGTTCAGTGTAATCCCTATCAAATTACCAATGGCATTTTTCACAGAACTAGATCAAGAAATTTTACAATTTGTATGGAAATGCAAAAGACCCCAAATAGCCAAAGCAATCTTGAGAAAGAAAAATGAAGCTGGAGCAATCAGGCTTCCTGACTTCAGACTATACTACAAAGCTACAGTAATCAAGACAGTATGGTACTGGCACAAAAACAGAAATATAGATCAGTGGAACAAGATAAAAAGCCCAGAGATAAACCCACGCACCTATAGTCACCTTATCTTTGACAAAGGAGGCAAGAATATAACATGGAGAAAAGACAGCCTCTTCAATAAGTGGTGCTGGGAAAAATGGACAGCTACACGTATTAGAATGAAATTAGAACACACCCTAACACCATACACAAAAGTAAACTCAAAATGGATTAAAGACCTAAATGTAAAGCCAGACAGTATAAAACTCTTAGAGAAAAACATAGGCAGAACACTCTGTGATATAAATCATAGCAAGATCCTGTTTGACCCACCTCCTAGAGTAAGGGAAACAAAAACAAAAATAAACAAATGGGACCTAATGAAACTGAAAAGCTTTTGCACAGCAAAGGAAACCATAAACAAGACGAAAAGACAAGCCTCAGAATGGGAGAAAATATTTGCAAATGAAGCAACTGACAAAGAATTAATCTCCAAAACATACAAGCAGCTCATGCAGCTCGGTATCATAAAAACAAACAAGCCAGTCCAAAAATGGGCAGAAGACCTAAACAGACATTTTTCCGAAGAAGACATACAGATGGCCAACAAATGCATGAAAAGATGCTCAACATCACTAGTCATTAGAGAAATGCAAATCAAAACCACAGTGAGGTATCACCTAAAAATCTACAAACAATAAATGCTGGAGAGGGTGTGGAGAAAAGGGAACCCTCCTGCACTGTTGGTGGGAATGTAAATTGATACAGCCACTATGGAGAAGAGTATGGAGGTTCCCTAAAAAACTAAAAATAGAAATACCATATGACCCAGCAATCCCACTATTGGGCACATGCCCTGAGAAAACCATAATTCAAAAAGATACACGTACCACAACGTTCACTGCAGCACTATTTACAATAGCCCGGACATGGAAGCAACCTAAATGTCCATCAACAGATGACTGGATAAAGAAGATATGGCACATATATACAACGGAATATTAGCCATAAAAAGGAACGAAATTGAGTTATTTGTAGTGAGGTGGATGGACCCAGAATCTGTCATACAGAGTGAAGTAAGTCAGAAAGAGAAAAACAAATACCGCATGCTAACGTATATGTATGGAATTTATCAAAGCAGTACTGATGAACCTAGTGGCAGGGCAGGAATAAAGACGCAGACGTAGAGAACAGACGTGAGGGCATGGGGGGGAAGGGGAAGCTGGGATGAAGTGACAGAGCAGCATTGACGTATATACCCTACCAAATGTAAAATGGATGGCTACCGGGAAGCAGCTACATAGCACAGGGAGATCAGCTCAGTGCTTTGTGATCACCTAGAGGGATGGGATAGGGAGGGTGGCTCAAGAGGGAGGAGATATGGGGATATATGTATACATATAGCTGATTCAGTTTGTGGTACAGCATAAACTAACACACATTGTAAAGCATTTATACTCCAATAAAGATGTTAAAAAATAATAAGTTTAAAATTGTGCACCATTCTGAGTAGTGTGATGAGAACCATCCTGCTTCATCCAGCCCGGGACGTGAATCATCCCTTTCTCCAGCATATCCCACCTGTTAAGTCACTTAACTAGCTGTCTCAGTTATTGAATTGACTGTCTTGGTATCATAGTGTTTGTGTGTAAATAACAACTATTTTACTTAATAATGGCCCAAAGCACCAGAATAGTGATGCTGGCAATCTGGATATGCTAACGTGAAGCTGTAAAGCGTTCCCTTGAAGTGAAAATGTCCAAGTTCTCAACTTAATAAAGGAAGAGAAAAAATTAAATGCTCTGGTTGCTAAGATCTATGGTAAGAACAAATCTTTTATCTGTGAAACTGTGAAGAAGGAAAAAGAAATTTGGCTTGCTTTGCTGTTGCACCTCAAACTGCAAAAGTTAGGGCCACGGTGTGTTATAGGTACTAAGTTAAAATGGAAAAGGCATTATATTTGCATAAGATATTTTGAAAGAGACCATGTTCACATAACTTTGATTACAGCATATACTTATAACTTTTATTTTGTTATCAATTGTTGTTAATCTCTTAATGTGCCTAATTTATAAAATAAACTTTATCATAAGTATGTATGTATAAGAAAAACATAGGATACACAGGGTAAAATACTATCTGCAGGTTTAGGCATTCAACCGGAGGTCTTGAAGCATATCCCCTGTGGATAAGGGAGGTCTATACTATTTATATATTCAACACAATAAATTGTTTCTTATTTCATGATTACAGTTGTGATTAGAATATGTATTTAGTTTTTAACTGATCACAGTATTTCTCTACTAATTATTACAAAATTACCTCAATTCAAGTAGATCAAACAAGAGGATACCTTATCAATTAGAAACATACATTAGTATACTCAAACAATCCTTGAATTTACAAGAGCTTAAATAATAAAATTTAATAAAAAGTTAATAGCAGCAATAAAATTGCTAAAATAAATATTCTAAAGTATGAAAGAAAATCAATTAAATAAATACTTATCATCATTACTTAAGCTAAACAGGCATCAGGAAAATAGTAATTTCACATGTAGTGAAACCAGGTAACCACTACCACTAAATAAAACTTGCTGAATGTCTACTACTATATATGAAAAGCACTGTTCCGTGTACCAAGAGGAATTACAAAATCAGTTTCAGACTGTCCTCAAGGAATTTACATTCTAGTTGAGGGAGATACAATATGTATAATTAAACTATAATATAAAGTGGTATATTATGGCACATGCACACCAATGAAGGACAGGAAGCAAACAATGCAAAAAATAAATGAGGCTGCAGATAGCTAGAATGATGTACTCCAACTACATCAAGGGAAACTTTCAAGTAATAAGACTCTTACCATGCCACTTATAATCCTGTTGCTAACATCGCCTACTTAAATATTTGAGGATAAAATAGAGAATAACTAAATTCAGCAATAAAATATGATGGTTAGAAAAAAATCACATCTATTTCCAGTACTATCATCATTGTTAGGACCAGAAACTGACTCCTCATGTAGCATTCTGTAAAAAGCCTTGCTCATTATATCCATCTACAGGTTGTACTTTCCCCCTCCAATTCCCCTCCCTGATGAGGGAGCAGTGGTAGGCCTGGGGTTCCTCTGGGGTTCCTACTGAGGACTATACAATATAATTATTGCTTTCTAACAGCCAATTGGAAATTTAACTTTAAAGTGATAATAGTATAATAGGTTTAAAAACAAGGAGCTGTATTAGATAACTCTGCATCTGAATAGCATACAAGGCATTACTCTAAATAGGCAAAACTGCTTAATATCTACCTGCCAGAGCACTGTAATATGATGTTAAACTAATTGTTCCCAACAATTTTTACTTTAGTAGCAGTGACTGAAGATTGACTGGTTAGTGAGTTTGGAAATCCGATGGATTAAGAAGCTCACTTGAAGGAGAAAATTAACAAAGTTAAGTGGAATTTCTGCAAATTAAAAAAAAGTTATTATTAGAAACTTTAAGAACTTTAGCTACAGAGAAATATGAAACAAGCCACTATGCCTTCTAAACCAACCTTACCAGGTGGTAAAGAGGATGCAATATCTTTGAGTGACATAATGTAGCCATACAGAATGTAAACTAACACACGTAATAAAAAGCGCTCACATTCTTTTCTTGGACTTTAACACACTCCAACCTTTTTCATAGGTTCAGTGTGCATAAGTAACTAAAAAATAAAAATTGTTGATTCTCTGTGTTTAGCTCTCAAGAAAGATTATTCGCCAAAGCTTTCCATTAAACACTGATTATACAAGCAAAGCACATCTAAACCTAAGAAAGCATTTAAACCTTTTGAAAAAGAGCTATTATTCCTTCAACTACTGTGTAAAGACTATAACTGCATGAAACTTAGCCATTGTAACACCACCACCAAGAAGAAACTGCTTCTTACTTTATTCAAAGTTGATTACCACTCTGAAGAATCCTCAAGCCATACATGTATTACAACTCTAAAGAATCCTCAAGCCATACAATTCAGCAAAATGCTTAAGATAACTAAGTAACAAATACCAATTTTTCCAGACCTTTCTACATAGAACTCGCATTAAATAACTAGTTTTACATAAAAATATCACATTGTTAGTCAGTAGTATCAAAACACACATGGATAATGATATTTTGTCCTGATTTTAAGTTCCTAAAGTGTGTAAAATCTTTTGATGTTTTAACAATTATGTTCAAAAAGAAGCAGCCATTAAATCCCATAATGTGTACGTGTGTGTGTATGCCTTAAACCACCTAGTATTGATTAGAAAAATGTTAAAGAATGGTTAAAAAAAAAAAAAGGCAATACTTTTTAGTCAGCACAGTGTCAACATCTGGGCATGTCTGAGAAGTAACAGCAAAAGCTTTCGAATACAGTGTATCACCCAGAAATTAGATCTTGGGAGATCCTAGAACAAAAAGGCTCAAGGCCCTCAGGCATAGGTAGAACTAAGCAATGGATCTCAAAGATGGGATCCTGAGATGTGGCTCTCTGCATAAGCATCACCAGGCAGCTTGTTAAAAATGCACGTTACTGGGCCACACTCCCAGAGATCCTAATTTAGTAGCTATAGGGTGGAACCAGGTATCAACATATTTTTTTTAATTTTTCTTTTCTCTCTTTTTTAAAAAAATTAATTTATTTATGTTTGGCTGCGTTGGGTCTTCGTTGTTGCACGCGGGCTTTCTCTAGCTGCAGAGAGCGGGGGATACTCTTTGTTGCAGTGCGCCGGCTTCTCATTGCGGTAGCTTCTCTTGTTCGGGAGCACGGGGCTCTAGGCGCACGGGCTTCAGGAGTTGTGGCTCGCGGGCTCTAGAGCACAGGCTCAGCAGTTGTGGCGTGCGGGCTTAGTTGCTCTACGTCATGTGGGATCCTCCTGGATCAGGGCTCGAACCTGCGTCCCCTGCACTGGCAGGTGGATTCCCAATCACTGCGCCACCAGGGAAGCCCTCAACATATTTCTTAAACCAGACCAAATTGATTCAGATGCATCATCAGCCTTGGGAACCACTGAGGTCCTAAAGCAATGTTTCTCAAAGTGTTAGACGTGTTAAATACGCTCAATACTGGGCCCAATTTCTCATCAACAATGTGAGACTCTCTGCTAGTGGGACCAAACAATGTGAATTTTAAATACGTATCTCAAGTGAATCTAATGGTACTAAAAGCTTCAGAACCTACGTCTACAGGATTGGGACTAGATCCTTTAGAGTTGCAGGTGCTCGAAAATAAAATCATTTTGTTGATTATAATCTACTCCATTCAGAGGCACTGAAAGTTTGAATATAAATCCAAGAAAATATCCTGCTGCAAAAAAGTCAAACAATTCTTCGAAATCTGCACTTAGCAGCTAACCTTCTAGAATCTAGTAAGTTTAAACTTCTAGTCATCTCCTTCAAAAAGGTCACTTTCTAAACTGAGTGCCAGCCATGACAATAAGAACCTTCAAACCTAAATACAAAGCACTCTAGGCAGAATGCTTAGGAATGCTTTCTTAGAAAGATGAGATAACAGACAAAAAGTTCAATACAGCTTCTTTGGAAAGATTCCCTCCCACCCAAACAGGGCATTTTGCACACACAAGTTAACTACAATAAAATTTCCTGCCTAAAAAATACAAGAAATTCTGAAAAAATACGTTAAGTAGGTTCCTTTTAATAAAATCAAAGTGTGAAAGAAAAATTAAATAAAATATATAAGCAGAGTAAAATTTAGATTTTAATAATTAATTTGATTAAAGAATTTAAGCCTGAGTCTCCAAATATTACAGTATTTTATAGACTGTTTATTTAAAACCTTTATCTTTTAAGAAAAAATAAGTGTTTCATGATGTCTGAATTTGCTCCTTCATCTTATAATTTCAATCCTTATCACTGAAATCAAAATAACAAATGCATGGAGCAGAGACTGAATAGAAGACGTTAGGTTGCTTTTCTTCAACTTCAAAAAAACCTGAAATGATACAGTTCCTAATTTAGTGATCAAAAATAACCAAAAGTAAATACGGGTAGAGAATATCTTGCTATTGGTTCACTGAGGTTAAGCATGAACTTAACTAAAGGTCTGTTTTGTTTTGTATTTTTATACATCTATTTATTTTTTATTTTTATTTTGGCTGCGTTGGGTCTTTGTTGCCGTGTGCGGGCTTTCTCTGGTCGCGGTGAGTGGGGGCTACTCTTCATTGCAGTGCACGGGCTTCCTACTGCAGTGTCTTCTCTTGTTGAGGAGCACGGGCTCCAGGCGCACGGGCTTCAGTAGTTGTGGCACGCGGGCTCAGTAGTTGTGGCTCGCGGGCTCTAGAGCGCAGGCTCAGTAGTTGTGGCGCACGGGCTTAGTTGCTCCGCAGCATGTGGGATCTTCCCGGGCCAGGGCTCGAACCCGTGTCCCCTGCATTGGCAGGCGGATTCTTAACCACTGTGCCACCAGGGAAGCTCCTAAAGGTCTGTTTTGTTCATAGAGATTTGCTTCAGTATTTCTGTATTGAGAGTCACTTCCTTGAAAGTTATAGTTTTACATTTATTATCACTGTTGAAGAGTCTCTCCTTGACCAAACTTTAGTCAGGCTCCTCTGAACTCTTTCCAATTAGGCCCTAACTTTTGGGCTTCTGTGTTCATCTCTGCATTGTCCAATTTTAGCAAGAATCCTACTATGTCAGTTTAACCAGAATCCCCCACCCTCAATATTGATCACGCTGGATATCTGATTAGGTTCCTCATCTCTACCATCCCCCATGTAATATCTGACCACCTGGCCTGCCTTCATCAACAATCCTGTTTAGGTCTGTTTAGCCAGAATCCCTCTTATTTTGATGTTTCTTTCCTCTTAGTAATTTTTACCCCACCCTTCTACTTGGCTATACATCCCCAGTTCTCCTAGTTGTATTCCAAGTTTGAGCCCAATCTCTCTCCCCCACTGCAAAACCACACTGCAGTGGGCCCTACAACTATCGTGATAGTCTCCCTGAATAAAGTCTGCTGTACTAATCTTTATAAGTGTCATGAACAATTTTTTCTTAAACATCACTACCAGCGTTATGAGTAATTTTCTCCTTGCCTCACGGTTACAGAGAGAAATTTTCAAAATAAATCCCTCCCCACGCCCAACCAGGAAAAAAAACAAATTTAAAGAACTATGTAACTAAGAATAAAAAAAGTAGAAAGGAGGAGACTGGTATACATCTCTAGCCAATCGAATGCACATTAATACTGATCATCTAATAGAATTATTGTTACATTCAGTTTTCCAAAGTCAGCACAGTCTAGGCACCTCACCAACGGCCTTTATGGGCCTTTCTTGCTTAAAATATAAGAAGATAAAAAGTTAGCCAAACACATGGGTCACATAAAATAAAATCATCAAAATCAAATGAACTTCAGATGAGACAGGGAGGACACCAGATCTGAATATGCTATCTGAAATAAAACTAAAGGGCAAAAACTAAAGCCCTCTCAGTGTGAGCAGATTCTGAAACACGAATCAAGACCTGGAATCCTGCCATAGAAGCAATCTAGAAAACATGCCGAAATGACCATATGGCTGCCCTGCAGAAATCTGCAAAGGAACCAGTCAAGAAGCTGACAAGAGAAACAAACATGCTTCTCACCAAATGAGGCCTGACACAGCCTGGAACCTGAGGTCTGTCAAGAAAAACAAACAAAAAAATGTAGTCAAGCAGCCATTTAGGAATGATTCTTCTCTAGGTTATAGCTCACTCAAATTTGTGTCAAATGATACATAAATTGAGATGCGACATTTGAGGAAGGCCTTCAGCCTGTTTTCAAAGAAAACCCAAGAGAGTATCTTCTTGTATCAGGGTTGTAAAAGAAAACTTCACCAAGACGGCCACGAAGGCTGGTGACAAGCACTGGAGGAATACACAACAAATTAAGATGGAGCTCTGACATCTGGAATATATCTATAAAGAAATTAACATATATGGCAGCTGAGATGCTAAAGATTTTTAAGTTCATTTTTTTTCTGGTGGAAAATGGTATTTCTTTAAGGAACCCTGGCAAAGTCATAATTAGTACAAGAACATTCTATAAACTTTATCAACTTCCAATGAATTCGATTAATAGAGCTTCCAAACATCTAAAATCTTACCTAACTAATGGTCTCAAATGTTAAAGAAATAATCACAAAGTATTAGCAACTATAAAACAACCAAAATAAGATGACCAAAAATGGATATTAATACAGTAAGTGAAAGGAAAGCAAATATTCCTTAACCAGGAGACAAAATGTTTAACAAAATTTTGTTTCAAAGCACTTAACTTCCAGTTAAAGCAGTGGTAGAGCTTAGGAAATTTTTAACCAAATGAGACAGATCCACTATTATATTCCAATTAAAAAAAAAAAAAAAACGAACAAAAAAGACTATAATAAAGGCTACAGAATGGGCTATATCTTTACCACAGTATGCCAACCAATATTACTGATCAAACTCCTTGATTTTTAAAGTAGGGAAAACTGTGATCTAATAGTTCAAAACAAGCTAAAAATATCCTTTAAATGACAGAAGCAATGACAAACCTCAGAACTGGAAATACTGAAAAATGTTGTGTTTGAGAGCAAGGAAGATATGAAAAGAGAGGTGATCAAACTCAGGAAAGATTTAGAAAGAAAAGAAAAACTTATTTCAGGAATGAAGACTAAGTTAACAAGAAGCACAGTGGGTTAATGCCTTACAAAAGTAGAAAATGGAACATAAGACAAATTTTAGAATTAAAAAAAAAGAAGAGGTAAAAAGATTTTAAGAGACAATAATTAATATGTAACATAAGCAAGACTGTCCAATATATGTTTAGTAGGAGTCCCTGATAAAGACCAAAGCAACAAAGCAAAAAATACTAAAAACTGTAATAAAACTCTCCTGGAATAAAAGATAACTTCAAACTACATATTGAAAGACTATACGTGTATCTGAGAAAATGATACAGCCCAAATCGAACACATTTTAATGAAGCTAAAGTGACCTTCAAGTATAAAAACCCATAGATTAAAACTTCTTACAGTCTTGTATATTCTTGCTACATAATACATGAGAACTCAAGGAATATTGTTCCCATAAGTCTGTCCTGAAGAATCTACCAGAGAATAAGCTTCAAACAACCAACAGCTTGGAAAGGAACGAACATAAGGGCTCCTGGAATGTGTGAGCCATTCAGGTAGTAACTTTCAAAGGGGAAGAGAGTAGCAGAATGCTCAATATCTCTAAGGTAAGTCTTCCATCATTCCATGAAAGAAATGACCAGAGAAGGATTGGAAATTCATACAGTTATTCTCTCAGCACATCTGTAAGACTAAGAATTTCCAGAATATCTGATAACCAAATGTAGTTATTAAATTTCTTATAGAACCAGATATATATATACATATATTTTTAAACATTTTAATATTCCTCCAATATTTTATAGTGTTTACTCTGAGAAAAATTAATCTTAGTCTTAGAGAGGTATACTTTCTCCCTAGGTAACCTAGTAGAGAAATTAGCTCCTGCCTAACCTCGTGAAGAAACTAATTGAAATGGGGCATCCATAGTCACTCCATTAATAGAATTTTTGCCCATCCCCTTCCTCTAGAGCTGGCAATTACAGAGTAAAGTTTGAAAGTCAATCCTACAGAAGCCTGCAGCAAGAACCAGGAATGGATCAAGGAACGGGAATTCCTCTTACGGGGAAAGGTGGAGTTTACCACGGGAAAAGGTAGAATAACGGGCTGAGGGGCTTCCAGAGAGTCATTTGGAAAAAAACAAGATGGAAAGAAGCCTTGAAGAGTACCTTCACCTTGCAAGGAGCTAAATCTAGAAGGATCTGCTTTTTGAAGGAACAAAAGTAAGCAGCCTCTGTCCACATCATCCCAGTATCTATGGGATGGGTCAATAAAGAACAAAAAGTCCTAAAATAATTGTCAAGACCAAGAAAGAACTGATTGACTATTAACATTACGGAATCAGGGTCTTACCACTATTACAAAAGGACAACCAAATTCTACCATGTAATACAAGATCTTTATGATGAAATCTGTATGATGACCATAGTTCCTCTCATCCTGAAAAAGAATCTGAAAATGATCAGCTTTCTCATCTCTTATTTGAATAAAGAATGACTTAACATGGCAGAGAAAGCACAACAGTCTCCTAGACAAGTAAATATCTCTTCTTAAATCTATACTGAAAATTTGTAGAATTCTAAATCCAAATACATTTTAACAACATACAATTTATGATGAAAATAAGATTCAAGCATTTAAGTCTAAGTTATAAACATTTTGTTTAGGTAATAAAACCTACAGATTAGCTCATAATAGCATAATAATAGGGTCAACAGTTAACTCCATGGTTAAGTCGAAAAGATTAAGGAGAAAGCTAATCTGTAGGTAATAAAACCTACAGATTAGCTCATAATAGCATAATAATAGGGTCAACAGTTAACTCCATGGTTAAGTCGAAAAGATTAAGGAGAAAGGCTTAGGAAAAGAGTAACTGCTTAACCTCAATAAGATATGACTGCTAGTCAAGCTAATTTACTCATGGTAGGCAAATGATAAACAGAACTCTGAACTGAAAATACATCTGGATACCACGGATTTGCTTCATGCAAAAGAATCTAGTTAATTAAATCTAGCCGACTAGCTGTATTTCCCCCCACATTGTGTCCCCAAATCCAGCAGTGGTGAATATGTTGTTGACTGGGAAATATATAACTATGCTTCTGTAGAATAAACCCCAAATCAATAGGCTCAACAGAATGAAGGCTTCAGAAATAAGGAAACACAGATGTTTATTCTAGCATTTACTTTCATAAATACTGACATCAAAGAATCAAATATGTAGCTGTGAAGCAGTACTGTATCCAAAATTGGATGCTTCATTAAAGCTGGATATGGCCCAAAGCTGCAGGAAACATCCTGAAGGAAAAGGTCTTCTACAAATGATACCTTTGTAGAGGCCATGGAGTAAAACAGAACATGGTGAAAACCAGTTCCGTGTTTGCATACACAGGACACCTTCCACCTCAACAATTCTACAAATATTGTGCATAAAAGGTTGCCAGGAAACACTGCCAAGGACTGGGATCAACTTCAGAAAAAATAAAACTACTAGTGGCATGACTAAGTGTAGGGGAAAAGTGTCATAAAATATTTTAGAAGAGCATCATATTTTATGCCTCCAGAACAGGCATAGAACTGGCCATTATAATCTTAGCCAAAAACAGTCTATTGATATTACTGATTGAACTGGACTTCAATCAAAATGGCACTGCCCAGGAGCTACAAATGGACTGAAGTCACAAAGTTCCAGAGTTTGTTATTAGCATCTAAGTTAATTTTTTCCCTTAAATGATGAAAGAACATTGTTCAAACCAAGAGCCCAAGAAATGAGCGAACAAATATCAGACTACACTTTTGGATATAGCTTGAATCATTAACAATACCTACAACAGCTAGGGCATTTGTAATAAAAACCGGAACAACACTTCCAGATGTACTAAAAAGACTCATCTCAACATGGGAAGAAAACAAAACCACACTCGAGAAAAGAGATGGGTCAACTGGATTTTTGTCTGCCTTTTTTCTCCATTCTTTCCTTCTTCACCTCTGACCAGAATTTTTTAAAATCCTTTCTATGTAGTGTTTGAGACAGGACAAGTACGAACAATATATATTCAAACATTATGAATAATACAGTTAACTTCTTTTTCATGGATATGTCAAATCACTCATTTATCTGTCTCTTCCCCCGCCCCATATTTTAGCTATTTTACTTTCATTTAAGAATGAAATAAGAAAGTGAAACCTACTATGATTCACTATTTTGTTTATACTTAAATGATAAATGTAAAACTTATCTACCAGAGGGTAGGCTCCTTCCTAAAAGTAAAGCTCTCGTCTTTTTCTGTTTGTTTCTCTAACACCTAGCACAACTACTCAAGTTTTGTTGAACCTGTGGATATCAGTTATCCATCCTTTCCTTACTTTTAAATAAATTAATACTCAAAAACTAGAAATCACCTGGCATATATTATGGAACTCATTAGCAAAGGAGGCTTTCTGGAAGAGCCTCAAATGGAATGGCTCCACGTTTCTTTTTAATATTCTGTATGTGAGGCTCATCTAAAATCATTGTGAATAAAGTGCAAGACAGTGACAAAAATAACTTGAATTCAGATCTCTATCATCCCATTTTCCACATTTACATAAAAGGCTATGATTTCCATGCTTAGGTATTTCACAAGCAGCTCATTAAGATAGGTTCACATAATAAATAACTCTTCATATAGTGCATAGCCAAGAAAAATAACATATTTATATAAAATAACAAGACCGCTTAATGAGACCACTAAACTTCGTGTCCTGCCACGCACTCTGGGAGACAATGGATTTATTTCCACACGGCTATCAATTCTTATAACGTCTCCAAAGTTTTTTGAAAATAGTCTCTTAAATCATTAATCAAAGAGTAGTTATAGCATCTTCAGCTAATGAAATAGCAAATTATATAAAACTAAGTACATTCCAGCAAGATCACACAATCGAACTTGATGAAGTATCTCTTGCATACTGACAGAAGCACTGAAAACACTGAACCACACTTGCCTATGTGATGGATCACACGAGGTAAGAGTGAGACTCCCAAGGTGCATTTTCAAAGTGGCTCCAGTAGTAGCAGCTGGTAGACCACCTTTCTTTCAACTGTGAGGTGCAGTAAAGTCGCTAATGCTAACAGCTACAAGTTTTTGAAATTCGTAGCTTATCACAATAAAAACCCAATGTGTATCTTCCTGGCTGACAGATGGCCTTCTATATGATCATGCAGGGATTCAGACTTCCTTCATCTTATGGCTCCACCATTCCCCCAGGGCCTTGGTTGGAGTCCTCTGCTAGATTCTCTGCTTCCAGCTGGCAGATGAGAGAAGAGAATGAATGACAAGGATCAAACTAGTGCTTTTTTATTGAACACAGATGAAAATGTTGTATATCACAAAGCCTTACCTAATTGTAAGGAGGGGTAGGAAAAAGAGTCTTGATGTAGGCCAAGAGGGAGACAAAACAGGGTTTGGTGAATACTTTAGAAGTCTCTACTATAGAAGGGCTTAACTCCCTTTGCCTGAATTACCTTGGAGATGGTTTGAGCCAAATTTGAGAGTAAGTCTTGCTAAATTATTACAATTCTCACCATAAGTAGAAAGATCTAACTTAATCTAATTTACAGTAATCAGTAGATTACCTTACACTGACACGGAATCCTTGCCTGACAAGGAACAAGCATGGAGCTATTGAAAGATAATAGCATTTTCAATACAAAGTGAGTTCAGTTTACAAAGAACTTGAGGTACACAATCGAGGATGCTGAGATGAGTCTTTTATGTCAAGCAAAGGATTGTGAACTTCAGAATTTTTTTTTTTTTTTAAAGAAAGACTATGTTTATAAAGAAAGACTGTGCAATGGGTCAATTAGAGAGGGGAGACTAATGGCGGGGGAACCACTTAAGAGGCAGCAGTTCTAACAAATCAAGCAATAAGTAATAACGGAGCCGTGAGGGGATGGAAAGAAGCTACCAGATTCAGGACGTAATTCTAAGGAGATGGGATAAGATATGGTGATCAGTAGGATGAGAGAAATGAGGGAGGAGGAAAAGTTAATAATTATGCTGCAAGGAAGTTGAGAACCCAACCCAATGATGCTCTGGGTCTGAAAGTCTTATTAATAAATTATTGATTTTCTGTTAGCAGCATAGAAAAATACACTAGGTCACTTTTTCAAAGCATGTTACCTAAGGGAGTATGATATATTCTATGTGAAACATCGGTGGAATATACTTTAAATTAAAACTTTTTATACAGATGGTAACAAGATCAGCAAGAATATAAACAGCATGAGCAAAACATCCAAAGACAATTATAATGATATTTTAAAATATTTGGATATGTAGACTTGCAGGATGTAATCATCATGTCTGTTTTAATTTGCTATATACACTTACCACCTATAAGAATACCCACTGCAGTCAGCAGAAATGCAATAACGACAGCTTTCAACACTTCTTTCAACTTTGAATTTAAATACCAACATAATATTCTGCTCAAAAATCACAAAGCCAACTCCAGCAGAGAAAATGATCATACACTTACTAAGAAAATTAAACTGTAGATAACTGGACTGTCATTCTAAATTATGTTAGATGATTCAGAAAAGGGAATTTATATGTAAACTGATGAATTTGTTTCTCCAAACCCATCCAACAACTTTTTACCAAATCATCCTTAAGTAAATACTTCAAAGAGTTCAGCATTTAAGACATGCCTCCCGAAGGAAATATAATTGTATTATAAATAGCAAATTTCCCCATAACCACAAGGAAGATGTTCAGAATTCTCATCTAGTTAGTTGTCCATTGGTTTTATCTTACATGAGATAAGTAAAGTCCCTAAGCCACTACCACTTAGTATATTAAAATTACTTATAGCATTATGAAAAGATGACCATGAATTTCTACTCTATATGGAGAAAGTATCAGGAGCCAGTGATTATCCAGTGATTGCTGAGAAAGGAATGCAAACTTTACAGCATTCTCTCTTTTATACACATACATACACACCACACACACACACACACACACACACACACAGATATTGTGTAGCCCTTAGGTATAATCAAATTAGGTGACCAATTAATTTTTTTTTGATCCGTACAGAAATTTTTTTAACATTTTTATTTGTAACAGACCCAACCTTAATCAAAATGTCCTCCAATAAGTGATGGGTAAGGAAACTGTGGTACATCCATACTGTGGAATTTTGCTCAGCAATAAAGGGTAACAGACTATTGATACTCTGAACAACTGTGATAGATCTCAAGGGCATTATGTTGAGTGAAAAAGAGCCAAGCTCAAAAGGTCACATAGTGTATGATTCCTGTTATCTAACATTCTCAAAATGACAAAATTATAGAGATGGAGAACAGATCAGTGATTGCCAGGGGTCAGGGTGGTAGGGGGAGGGAGTGGTGTGACTGCAACGGGCAGCACGAGGGAGATCTGAGTGGCATCTGACATGGTCTGTATCTTGATTATACTGGTGGCTACACAGATCTACACATGTGATGAAATGACACACACACACACACACACACACAGTCATACACACCAATATAAAAATCCTGGTTTGATGTCATACTATAATTTTGTAAAATATAACCGTTAAAGGAAAAATGGGTGAAGGATACGTGGGAGCTCTCTGTATTGTCTTTGCAACTTCCTGTGAATGTATACTTATTTATTGACTTTTAAATTTTTATTGGGGTAGAGTTTATTTACAATGTTGGGTTACTTTCAGGTGTACAGCAAAGTGAATCTGTTATGCATATACATATATCTACTCTTTTTTAGATTCTTTTCCCATATAGGCCATTACAGAGTATTGAGTAGAGTTCCCTGTGCTATACAGTAGGTCTTTATTAGTCATCTATTTTATATACAGTAGTGTGTATATGGGTGACCAATTAATTTCTTCGTCCTTAAGTATATACAGAAACTTTAAGTTAAAATCAGACTGTAGGATTATACAGTTATAAATAAAGTCATAATCCACAGTACTAATCATATTTCTAGTCTGATTATGCTTCCTTATTGCCTTGTCCTCCTGACACTGATAACAGTAGAAGGTTTGGTGAAAGTTTTTCATGAAGGAAGAAATATTTCCTCCATTAAGCTGGTTAGGAACAGTGTGGTAGGAAATTATAACTCAAGTAATAACTTTTTTTTTATAAGGACAACATAATCCAGAAAAAAACTTGGAATATTTATCTAATTTAAAAGCATACCTTTCCACAGAGAAATGTGAGAAATAAAATCATTAGTCCATATGAATTCTTTCCCTTTTAGGGGTTCACTGAATACAAAATTTCTTAGAATTTTAAAACTCAGACTAGAAAGGAAATGGAAAAGATCTATCCATGTTCATTTATAACAACTTCTTAGGATATTAGTTAACCCTGCTAAATGTCAGTAGAACATTTTATGTAGCAGTTGAGAAATTACACTATTCTGTAATATATTTTTACAACCTCAGATGAACCTCAATCTTGTGTAACTGACTTCCTAAAAAGTTTGTGTAAATAACACTCTGCTAAATCGAATAATTTTACTTGCAGGTAAATTAGCTATTCTCTAAAGCAAACAACCACCCCAAAATCTGTTCTACACTTTAAAATTTTTACATTGCAATATAGAACAAATTAATATGTAATTTATATTCTCATTGCTTGCTTAGTATAATCATGATCTTTCTGACAGATCTAAAAACATTGAGATTTTTAATTGAAAATGCCCACCAAATTTGTGGCATGATGGTTTTTTGAATTTCTCCAAATATAACCGCTTCAGAAGCTGATTCCATGTTAATCCCACCATGCTAGGCCAAACTTTAGCAGAATATTATAATATGTCCAGGCAGCAATATAGCTTAGACCTAGATGTAATATAGAAGCCACAAGGTAATGCTCTCCTAAGCTTCATCTAATAAGGGAAAAACACATATAAACAAGTATTTGGTATTCAAAAAAGAATACCAAGAAGTGCAACCTAATCTTGAAAGATAAGCATAGAACATAATAATTCCCATATGAAGTCCAAACCTCAGAGAAAATAGTGGGTCAAATTCTTGGCAGATTTTAAATGACTTGACCTGGTTGAGAAAAATGAATGTGAGCACCCCAATTGCACCTAGAATACGTATTCTGGGAGGGTTAAACAGAGCTCCTCAGACATAGCGGGGACTCAATAAATATTTATTGTGTAAAACAGGGAGAAAATGCATTCGTTTTACTCATCAACATACTGCCAACAACTACAATACCTGAAAACAAAAATTTCTTGAACGAACAGTTATCACTGAAGTTACATTAAAGCTACACTCACCTTTGGCCATGTGTTAACCAAAAAGACGAAGAGTGGGCAAACGCAATCAACTGACCAGGTGTTTTTCAATAACAGGTCACTTCAATATGCAAAGAAAGAACAGAATTTTAAAATAAGTTTTTTAAAGCTATCTGATCAAAATATTGCAGAATATTGTAGCTTTTTTCCAAAACCTGATTTCTGAGCGCAGTCTAACTCCCTAATTTACAATGCTAATGAAACTGTATTTAGCAATGTTTGCTAATCCCTGTTTAGTTAAGTATTAGACACTTAAATGAAATAACCTGACTTTAAGCAGGAAAAGGACAGTTGATTCTTTTCAGGGAGATGCACCAGAGTACCTCCAAAACACTTTGGAAGAAAGAAAACGACACTGTCACAGAACACTCAAAAATATCATAATTTGTTGATAGACTACCAGCTAATATATAAACAAACCTGTATTTTACTATGATCCTTTTCCCCATTCGTGGGAAGATCATTTCACAGGTTTACATAAGTATAGCAAAGTTCTTTAAGGTAACTGAGCAACTGAGCTCTACTAGTTTTTGTTATCTTCTAAGATACAAATATTACTTCATTAATCCAACTTATAAACTGATGTATTTCACTAGTAAAGTAATTACACAAGAAAAGTCATGAGAAACTTCATCACATAGACTCTATAAAACACTTTCAGTATCATAACAATCACAATAAAAATACCATTTCTAATGTTACTTATGAAAGGATTCATGGTCCACACTGACTATCAAAGAGGGCTTAGAGTAAGCACAAGTGACACTGAAAAACGCCACTACATCCTGAAAGGAATTGTTAAAATGGAGATTGAAATATCTTTTCTATTATACATCACATCAGCAAACCTAGAAAATGGAAAAGAGCCCAAGGAGGCATAAATTGAGAAGATACTGCACCTTGCTGCTTTGCCATGAGAGTGAAATATAAAAAGATACTATTTTGAATGCTGCTAAATTATCAAAGAATGGTAAAAGTTATGAATCACAATGTTATGGTTGAATGGAGCCTTACGATGCTTTATTGTAAATGTAAAGCTTACGTTATCAAATAGGAAAATGCAAAAGACTCATTCTACCCAGATTTTAAGATTTCATGTGAAAGGCAATTTTAAAAATTAAATCTAAATTCTGTCTTGACAAAGTGGTAAGTACTTTCAGGACCAAGGGGAAGGCTTACTAATGACATAATAAGGTTTTGAAGTGCTATGACATATTTATATACATATCTGAGGCCTGAATCACTGGGAATACTTGCAGCTATTTTAAGTTCTATGGACCCTAGAGTTGAGTTCCATTTAGCTTTCTCTTCACACCCCACCAAAGCTAATTTTGGCCTTTCTGTGACTTACCTGTATAAGCAATGGGACAAGCCATTGTGCATGCTTTCCTGCCCCATAATTAATTGGGTTCCAAAAGCAACTCTCACCTGACCTGAGGTCGGGATGTAGAGAGTTACACGGCCCTTTGGGCCTTCTGTGCATGCCGCCTGATCTTGGGCAGATTACTTAAGTTCTCAAGAGAGCAAGAGAAATTATAAAAGTGTTCTATATTGAGTTCCGGTGAAGACTAGTTGCTGACATAAAAGCTCAGTAAATAACTAATTTTACTAAGAATCATCTAGTCTACACAATGCTATAGAAACAATATGGTACTGGCAATAGAAACAGACACATAGACCAACGGAACAGGGGACCCAGAAATAAATCCACGCATATATGGTCAACGAATCTTTGGCAAGGGTGCCAAGAATATACAATGGGAAAAGGACAGTCTCTTCTATACATGGTGCTGGGAAAAGTGGATATCCACATGCAAAAGAATGAACCTGGACCCTTACCTTACATCATGCACAAAGTTAACTTGAAATGGATTAAAGACTTAAATTTAAGACCTGGAACTATAAAACACCTAGAAGAAAACATAGGGGAAAAAGCTCCTTGACATCAGTCTTGGCAATGATATTTTGGATATGATACCAAAAGCATAAGCAACAAAAGCAAAAATAAACAAGCAACTAAAAAGCTTCTGCACAGTAAAGGAAACAATCAACAAAATAAAAAGGCAAGTTGTGGAATGGGAGAAAATATCTGCAAACCATACATCTGATAAGCGTATGGTTTTTTGGATATGTACATTTGCTATGTCCAAAATATATATCGAATTCATATAACTCAATAGCAAAAAACACAAATAACCTTATTAAGAAATAGGCAAAGGATCTGAATAGACATTTTCCAAAGATGACATGTAAATGTCCTATGAGGGTACACGAAAAAGTGCTCAACATCACTAATCACCAGGGAAATGCAAGTTAAAACCACAATGAGATACCACCTCACACTTGTTAGAATGGCTATTGTCAAAAAGACAAGAAAATAAGAAGTGTTGGTGAGGATGTGGAGAAAAGAGAAAACCCTTGTATAACATTGGTGGGAATGGAAAACAGTATGGAGGTTCCTCAAACACTTAAAAATAGACCTATCATATGATCCAGCAATCTCACTTCTGAGTATATACCCACAGGAAGTAAAATCAGTATCTTGAAAAGGTATCTGCCCTCCCATGTTCTTTGCAGCATTATCCACGATAGCTAAGATGTGGAGAACCTATGTGTCCACTCACGGAGGAATGGATAAAGAAAATGTGATATACATATAAAATGGAATATTATACAGTCTCTTAAAGAAGGAAATCCTGCCATTCATAACAACATAGATGAACCTGGAGAACATTTTACTGAGTGAAATAAGCCAGACAGAAAAACAAATACACAGGGAAAAACAAAAACAAATATGATCTCACTTATGTGCATAATCTAAAAATGTCTAATTCATAGAAGCAGAGAGTAGAATGACGGTTGCCAGGGACTGGCAAGTGGGAAAAGTGGGGAGGTCAAAGGGTACAAACTTTCAGTTATGAGTAAGTTCTGGGAATCTAATGTACAGATGGTGACTACAGTCGATAATACTGTATTGTATACTTGGAATTTGCTAAGAATAGATCTTAAGTGTTCTCATCACACATCAAAAAAAAAAAAAAAAAGGCATCTATGTGAGGTGATGGAGATGTTAATTATCTTGATTGTGGTAATCATCTCACATTGTAAATGTGTACCGAATCATCACACTGTATACCTTAAAATATATAGAACTTTTATTTGTCAGTTATACCTCAGTAAATAGTAAACTTACTTTTCCTTTAATAAACTTACTTTTCCTTTCCACAGCGGAATCTTTCCCCTACCCAACCAAACTCTTAATAAAAGCCCACCTATATCATTTTAAAGATGGAGAAAATAAGATGCAAAGAGTTAAGAACTTACTATAAGTCAAATGTTAGAAGTGGAAATATAACCCAAGTCTCTTGACGCCAAATCTAATATTTTTCAGTATACCTTTCTGTTTCTAAGCCTCTTTTATGGAACCATTTGGAAAATCATTTCTTCGGTCTTTAACTTGATAATTAATTCTAGAGAAAAAAGCCAGGTTATTCCATTAAGGAATAAATGTAGCCACTCACTGCTTCATTCCACCTTTACCAGAAATAAGACAATCCCCAAAGCGAATGTATAGAATCAGTTATAGGGCAACTCTAGTTGTCAGTCAGTGCTCATTCAATCCTATATTCAAGAGTATCAACAGCAATCACTTTATTAGGTATATCATAGGTATTAACAAAGCTAATTAAGCCACAAAGAGTTCATTCTTGTCTTGTTTGTTCTGCTCAAGAAAAAAACTGTATAATAATTTTAGAAAATGTTTCACTAAATAATTGATCTTTTAGTAATATAAAAGTTAAAATTAGCTATAGGGACTACTAACGGAAATTCACCCTGTGGCCATACTGGCTAAGTAAGGGGATATTACTGTCAGTAGCTGATAGGTATTTTATCTTTAGACACTAGGCAGCAAGTCTTAGCAGTTTTTGCCTTCTTGTTATGAAACATCCAAAAGTTTAATGGATTTCTGAATTCTAATAGCTTGGAAGACAATTTTGGACATCAACCTTCCCACACAATAATGGATCTCACTAGTTTCTTTAACTCATCCTTATTTTTGGTGAGCCATTATTAAGGTGCACCACAGTTGCATTGCATTAAGTTACAAATATACAGAGTTCAAACCCACAAATTGCAGTGATACTATTAGCTCTTGGTGGGGCTAAATTAACCTAGTACCAGTTGCCAGGACAATCACTTGAGACCAGAATCTCTGCTTAGTCATTCCTGAAGCATTTACCAGTTTACCACCGCGTATAACTAACTTTGAATAATCATGGAGAAACATACTTCTCACTACAATACGATTCAAGAACAGCACAGATTCTAGAAGTACACAGGGCCAGATACAACCAAGTCCATATCCTTGACCCCTCAGGAACCAGGATTTCTCTCACACACACTGTTGCTCATACCCTCCTCTCTGTCTCTCTCCCTCTCTCTCTCTGACACATTTTTAGACATTCGGAAAATGTCAAAGCATACCCCAGCACAGTGTAATAGTGCTGTGGAACCAATAGAAAACCTATTCTTCAGTAATTCTTATAGCTCAGAAATCACAGCTGATGACCAATCTCAGTCTCTTTTTAATTAGGAGAAATAGGATAATCCTGTGGAATGAACGCTGTATCTGGAATCGGAAGATAGGATTTGAAATCCACTTTCTTGATGAACGAAAGTATATATTGCCTTATATAGAGTAAAGCACTCACATGTTTTCTTCCTTTGTACCTACAACAATTAGAGATACAACATAATATTGGGGAGGTTATTCAGGTACTCATGAACTTGCCTCGTCCTGCAAGCTGCCACAATAACATTCACCTGAGGTAAACCACACTGCTCAAAGGGATCTGCCATGTTTGTTCCTACAAAAATGAAATACTAGCAAAGTATTTTTCCACAATTTGTTCATAAGTAAGTATAATCCTGTTTTCTTTAGAATTACTATAACTCCATTATAATTTGTTTTGCAGAACAAGCACAAGTATTATCCTTCTAGAATCAACTGGATGACCCATGGAGTCACGGTCAGGTCTAGGGTTCAGATGAGAGGTAGAAAGGGAAGGAGATTGGCTCCTGGCTCTTCCATCAGCTTCTCACTCAGGTTTTTCACATCAATAGGTGAGCAGTGTTCTCTCTTTCCTCCACTGACTTTGGACAAACCCAGTTAGAGACCAGCATCAGAGAAGCTCAACCTCTTGTTAAAATAAATAGAATATAGGACAGAAACAGCATCAGTGATTTGGTTTCTTTGACATTTAATGAGAGAACAAAATTATATATTGAAGACAAAAGACAACAGTGCCAGGCACACACCCAGGACAGGTGCTGTGAAAAAGCCTATTGTGGTGGTGTCTGGGGATTGAAACTCTGGAGAAAAGACTAAAATTAAGAATAACAAAGTCATTAGTATATACTTCTTGGCAGATTCTTAGCTGTATGTGGAAGCTTTGATAAAACAGGCTTTTAGCAATGTTTTAAATTTCAGATTTAAGAAAAATCCTCTCCTACTCGCCATTTGTTGAACACTGCCGTTTATTTCCATTGCTATTCATTGCCATGGAGCCCAATTACTCCTTTGTTTTCTTATTCACATTTAGTCCACAGTATCACAAATAAAAATCACAAGGATACCATTACCCTTCAACACTTCCCCAATGTATAAATCCTAATTTGCATTAAATCCTTGAAGCAACGTACATTGCAGTGAATGAAATGTCCTTCTGTAAAAAGTACTGTAAATAATGAAAGAATTTTCAGCTCAATATATATACACGACTTTACATACAGTTAAACTGACCAAGGTGCTTTTCTACACCCTAGGTATACAACATTCAATATGCTTAGAATAATAGTTATTTGAAAGGAATATAATCTTTGAACATAAAACAGTTGAAGAATAAAAAACTTCTATATATTCACTTACCTATTTTGCTATTGACCCACTGATGGAGAAATTTTACGTACCATAATTAATGGGAGAATTTAGTTAATGAAAGCTGCTGATACTTAGTGTAGTTCTCAAAGGCTGAAAACCTTTCCCAAAAATCAGTATCTGAAACCTGTCTCTTTAGGAAAAACAGTCAAAGCTTTAACTGTTTTCAGTCTAGTATAAGAAAGCTTTGAAACAAGTTAACTCTAAGCACTCAAGGAAAACTATTTTTAAAAGGGGGGGGACAAGACGAGGACCTTAATTTTCAACAATATCGGCCTGAGAAGTAACTTTATAAGAGAATGTCTGAGTATCTTTAAAAAGAGAGAGAAAAAAAGTACTTTAAAATGTTGGAAGTCCACAACTGAGCATAGCAGTAAAAAGGACTCGAGGGAAAATTTAATGAAAAATAAAACATTGAAAGCAAATTATTTGATCAAAACACAGACACACACACACACACACATACATGCACACACACTGCAGGCAGTCATTCAGCATTATATGCTAGCTGGCTTTGTATTTTCTTTTAAAATGTAATCATGACTTCTTAATGTATAAAACAATAAGGCTCTCAAGGTACTCATGAAAAATTCTTATCAAATTTCACTCTAGAGTTAATGATATTAGGCATGTTAAATCAGGAATCAACACATGCTATTTTCCATAGCAGGAACTATATAAATTACAAGCTCTTCCATGTTTTTGTTATTAGGTTTGGTACACTTAAAAATAAGCGGTATTCTACATCGAGTGCTCTAACGCAACGGTTTTTATATCTTTCAGAATTTATAATTCATCTCCACCCTCAATCCTTACAAAAAACCACAAAAGGACCTGCAATTGCTATTTACTGTCTTGCCCAATAAAACTGTATTTGTTCTGTTTTTGAATTCATAGGTTTTGCTTTATGAAGTTTTCAGAAAGAAGCAACTTTATTATATTTTCATTGTTACTCATGATTTTAGCTTAAAGATCATTCATTTTAACACAACATCCTGCTATATTCTCATTTGGGTTGTTCTATTTATCTCAAAGGTACACTTATGTATTACCATTACAAAACAATAACTATTTGCATAATACTTCATGATTTTACATCTATTAAAAACACATCACAGGGAGCCTGAGGATGCATTCAGTAGCTTGTCATTCACCACTTCAAGACCCTTCAGAGCTGAACAAGGGGGAGGGGGACATTTTGCCAAAGGCAGAAGAAATGAATATAAATAACAAACTCTGAAGTTTTAAAAATAGAAAAGAAAATTTTAAAAATGCAAACAAAAATATGATCATATGCATAAACAAGATAATTTCAATTTTTAAAACTCCATGTTCTCTATACAGAGCAAGGTGTTTGGAGATTTATGTATCTTCTATTACGATACCCATTGAAATTATCTAAAACTGTGCTACAAAAATAAAGAAAATTACCATCTTCTTGCTAGATTTTATAAATATCATATTAAAATTGTGCCTATTTACATAATTCAGCTTTTCCTCAGCCTTGTGAAACAATCTGAGTATCATTTCTTTATTATTCTAGACTTAACCCTATAAATGTGCACATTAAGAATGTTTCAGAGGGAGGTAATAATGATCTAACATGTTCAGAAATTACACTGTCTCATAACTTCTTCTTGGTAAAGCAATTACAAAGAAAATTGTTTACATCTTCTGTATTTTCTTCCATAACCACCAGTCCAGATAAAAAAAATACTGAATGCTGTTATGTCACCTCTAGTCCAAATGCTCATAGCACTTGAAGCTTTTTGTAAGCAATATGCTTCTAGACTAAACACATATCCCTGAGCCACCACCTACCTAATTTAACAGTTTTAAATGTAGTTTCAAATGCAGCGTAATACCATCTTAAACACACACACACACACACACACACACACACGGAGTGTGCAGAAAAGCAAGGAGGTGGAGAGCCAGAAATGGAGCACGTTGTTGTTTTTCATTCATGCAGTATAGTGATGTCAGTGTCTGCAGCAGCAGCAGCGGCAGGAGCCTTGACCTGTGGAGGCTACAATCCACTGAAGTCAGAACCTTGCAGAATTCAAAAGAAACTGAGTAGATAATTGTTTGAAAAATTGTTCAACTGTTCATAGCATGAATTTTAAATAGATAAGTAAAAAGAATAGATTAGTTGTATCGTTTTAACTTAGGTAGAGAGGAGCAAGGTGGGATGTGGAGAAGTAACAGAAAGGTAATATCATCAGGGAACCGGGGGCAGAAGAGCCTACATTCAAAATCATTTCAATGTAAGAAACTGACAAAACCACCTGGTGTTAAAAACAGCAGAAAGGCCTCTTCTGTTCCCAATAGAAGTTCTCTGATGCAAATCTGTCTCCTGAACAACCAGATTCAGAGAAGTGTTTTCATCATGATCGCGTTAAAATTGCATTCAACTCAGATGTGACATACTACAACAAAGAGGACAGTTTAAGCCTGGTCACAAATTTCATTAAAACTACTTGATGATGGACCTTGTAATTCTTAAGCAATTAAGACTTCTGAAGGATGCAGAAAAACAAGTTGTACTACAATCTGTTGTCAGATGTGTTTATCAACAAAAGGGGAGGAGGTACTAGATGACCAATATATTGCTGCAGCAGTTGCTGAAACTACTCACTATGCCCGCAAACCCTCTGAACACAGTCTTTCTGCAGTGCTTATATTATGGCTCTTACATTAGTCCCTAAAAGAAAATCCCAAAACTCAATCTATGTACTGTTGAAACTAAATCACTCAAAAATTTATGTAACTGCTGCCTTCTTTTCATTCTGTTACCTCTCATTTCATACAGTTCTAGAAAACGTGCAAAGGAGTTGCACATGGCATTAATCTGTTAGAAAATGGTGGCCTTTTCTATAAAATACAGCCAATGTGTATGTGTGTTCAGTTGTGGTCATTATTAGGGCGATCACGTTGTTTTCATTCATTCATTCAGGATTTGCTGGAGGATGTCAGTTTCTGCAGCGGGCTTGAACTGGGGGAGGAGTGGGGGAGCAAATTCCTTCCGGTGCATTATGATTACAGGATGCATTTCTCGGTGCTCCTGGACACATACCACTGCACTACATCCTACCCTGCCTCACCATCAAGTGGTCTGAAAACAAGGGCCTTAGCAACATGCTAATTACAGGTCAGAAATATTAAAACAAAACACCAAAACTGCAATCTATCTTAACACAGTCACGTTCTCCAAGTCTAAGACCTTCATCAAGAAAACTCCAGTAATAAAATTACACATACCACATAAACATTGCACAGGCTCCACAGTGATTCCCTTCCAAGCAGAGAGTTTCCCCCTCGGTATGATCCGTTCTCTCCACAACGCGGCAGCAGCATCTGTAGCCCTAGCGTGCTATCTAATAACATGAGCTACTCCTCCCTCCCTTAGGAGCTTTACATCCCTGTTTTGGCTAAACTTCCTTCTCTCCCCCAGGACTAAACTAGATCATTCACCGTGTCCCTAAACATAAACCAAACCACACCAAAACGCAAAACATCAAGGGAAGCCGACAGCATCCACCAGCTCACCATTACCTTTGACAGCTAAGAAAAACGAAACTTGAGATCCTTTAACAGCTCAACTGAACTGTTAAGTGTACTTAAAAATAGAAGGGAAAAAGGGAGCACACTCCACAAATAGGTCCTTAGAAATTTACCATGAAAGTCTTGAGTTGGGCATAAACTGTTTCCAGTGCAGTACCGCCCTGAGGCATATGACTATATAAAGTAGAGAAAAGAGGGAGCCCCCCCCTCCAAAAAAAAAGCCCAACCAAACACTATACACTTCAATTGCACATCCAAAACTGTCCCCTCTACACACCCAACAGGATATCCTTACATCATAACTGGTGCCTCCACCTCCCCACCCCCAAAAAAGAAAACAAAAATTATCCCGGTAGGCACAGACACGTTATAGGAACTTTGTAGGAAAGCACAAAGAGGCTGTACAGATTACAACCACCACCTTACCTGCTGCCGGAGAGTTTGTGTGCGTATTGTTTTTAAGTGTTTCGCCCAGCTCCTCCTTCCCCCACTACAAACAGCAAACACATGAGTGAGCTAATCAGCTCTTAAACTGAAAAACCTTTCGATCCAGGCGAGTGATGGAAGATAAAAGCTGAGGGGCGCCAGGAGGGTCAAATAAAAGTTGCTCCGCAGTTCGCTCAGCCAAGCCCCGCAGCGACCGCAGGGGGCTGAGGTTCCCAAAGCCACTTTCACACCTTCCAGAATGCACTAGCAAAGAGAAGCCCGGAGAGGCTGAAGTTTCCACGGAGGGCGCCGTCGGGGAGACGGCAGCCCGGGAGGACGCAAGGGTTGGGCTCGCTACCTCTGCCCACGGGCGAGCCGGGGCTCCGGCGCTCAGGTGAGTGGCTCCTCCGGTGGCTGTCTGGGGACCGTCTCGGGCGGCCCTTGGCCCGCGGCGCCTGCTCGGTCGGGGCCGCGGTCGGCGGCGGCGTCGGGCCGGGCTGGCCGGGGCCGCGAGCCGCGCCGGGCCCCGGGAGGCTGCCCAGCGAGGCGGCGGCGGCGGGCGGGCGCGTGGGACTGTGTCGGCTGCCCCGCAGGAGCTGGTAGGGCACCGTGGCGCGGATGGGCTGCAGCAGCCGGCCGGCTCCCGCAACCGGGGCGCAGCTCACGCCTCCGCCGCCGCCCGCACCGTTCCCGCTCCCGGCGGCGGGGGTGGCGGGCGGGGAACCCGCGGCGCTGCGCCGCATCCTCTGCGGCGGGGGATGAGGAGGAGGCAGTGCACATGGTGGCTCCGCGGGCCCTGGACGATGCCGGCCAACACCGAGGCGCGGAGCGGGATGCGCGCGAGCGTGTGGGAGCCGGCGCGCTAGTGCGTGCGAGTGTGTAAGGTGGAGGGGCGGGGGGATCGTGGAGGGGGAGGAGTCTCTCGGCTCCCCCTTCGCAACGCGCACCCCCGCCGCCTCAGCGAGGGGGGGAGGGGAAGGCTGCGAAAACAAACGTCCAACGGCCCCAACCATCCGACCGGGCTGGGTGTGGCGGTTACGGCCGGGGCCGCGAGGAGCCCGGAGCCGCCGCCGCCGCCGCCGCCGCCCCGGGCCTCGCGCTGACAGGGGAAAGGGGCAGCCGCCGGCATCACGCAGACGCGCGGGGCTGCACGCGCACGAGAGCCCGGCAGCTGCAGGGAGGGCCGGGATCCCTGCTTCTGGGGACCTGGTAGGGGGAAAGGGCCTCGAGGTGCCTGGCTGAACGCGGAGCCGCGCCGCCGGCTCCTCTGCCCGCTCCTCACTCCATAAGGAACCTAACCCCCCAACCCGTACCCCGCCCCCTGCACCGCCTCCCGGCGCTCGGGGCGGGCAGCTGACGCAACAAGAATTCCCATTGTCTCCGTCATTCTCCACCAGCACGCGAATGATTGGTTTCCGGGTAGGAGTGAGAGGAGCACCTGCCAACGAACGTGGGCGTCCTACTTTGGAGGCGGGATACGAAGGAGCGAAGGAGGAGAAAGGGGCTGTGCGTTCAAGGAGGGGCGTGAGAGTTGACAGGCTTTGAGGTGAGAGGGGGGCCGTGATTGGGCTGCCCTGGAAGAGTGGGTCCGTGTGTGTCCTGCGCGTACCCCGACACCCACAGACGCGCACGCCCAGGGAAGCAGGTTGTGGGGGCTCCACCCTGCAGGGCCGTTTGTACCACTTGAGACAGAGGATACGTCAGGCAAACTTGACTTTGCAAGTACACCTATTCTGGTGGTAGGATGTTTGAGAAGAATCCATCCCTTCCCCACTAATTTTAGTAATCTGAGTTTCTGTGGTGTGTAGACTAATCAAAAGAATTTAAGGCCATCAGAAGCAATGTCTGGGGGTTGGATTGAACACTGGGCGGATACTTTTACAGTTATCCTATGGAGTGAAAAGAGATCATCAAATCTTATGTTCCAAGACAATAACTCTGAATTGCAGGGGTCAACAAGGAATTGTCCATCATTGCACCGTCAGTTAAATGGAGGTGTAATGGAGGGCACGCCCTGTTGTCTTTTCCCAGAAGCAGATGGCCTCTTGGGAGAAATAATACCAGACTTGATGTAACAATCCACTGGGGTAAATTTAGTTTTTATTCTGCAGTGGAACTGAAGAGAAACTAAGATTTTGGATGACTGTCAGGAACCGAAGTTTACCCCACAGTAAACCAAGGTTTGAAACATTAAGCAGGAACAATTGATTGAAGGGTCCACATCAGATACCCTCCATTCGTTTCCATGAGAGAAAAAAGAAGTGGGAGATCAGATTGGTCTACTCTTGGTGTCTGCCCACACTGACAAGCTTCCTCTGATTTCCGGCACTAAATGCAGGGGTCAGTTTCACTTAGAGGAGCCATCCCTCTCAGCTTCATTGTGCCCTCAGAACAGAAAGCATACTAGGTTCTGTAAAAAGTGGATGAAACCACTTTTTCTGTAAAATGCAAGAATTGCACCCATGAATACTAGTGACAGTTCCTCACTTTATCACATAGTAGAATAACAGCTAACATTTACTGAGCATTTCATGTGTCAGCCACTGTTCTAAGAATGTTTTATGTGTTAATTCCTTCAATCCTCCTATAATCCACAAGGTACGATACTACTATTGTCCCCATTGTGTTCACATGTATTTGCTTTCGAGAATAACATATATTAAATATAAATGTAGTAAAAACTTTCCTCTTTTCAATTCAGTATAATTGACCTATTGTGTTATTTTTTCCATCTAAAATGAAAGATTTCCTCATTCATTAGGAAATTGCCTTCCTTCATGGGGAAAAAGAATGATAAATGGCTTCTTTCTGATGACTTCTTCAGAATATCAAGAACAAAAATTGACAGATTAAAATATGTGAAGTGTTTAAAAATGCTGGTAAATTTCCAAGTTGTCGATTCGATTACAGCATGGTTTCATAATAGAAATGTTATCTCTGGCCACTCCTAAATATAAGTATGTAACGACCCCAACACTTTAGATTACAGTAATTCTAAATTTATACCAAGCCACAGTCCTAATGATCAATATCTGATTTGGATCTAAAACAACCTACCTAGCCATATGTTAAAGTCTTTCTGTGTTTGTTCCAAACTGCCAATGCCAACTTAAATCAGACGACCAAAACAAATCTAAATGACACACACAGAGAACTAGTATGATCTTAAAATACTATTTTCAGTTGCTGATAAGTCACCATGACCTATTTGGAGGTTCAATCACCTTCTCTTTACTAAATATATCTTGGTTGCCTCTTAAACCTTTGTTCTCATGAAATAAATAGTGATCTTTATGTGTAAGGAATTCAGTCTCCAAACAAATCAAAGGTGGGCTAAAATCAACTAAAGCCAGTATCGGCTTTCCAATGTCCATTTGTTGAGTTCTTAACAGTATTTTATTCTTAGTCAGTTTGGGAGTGGGCTCCAAGGGTATGAAAAGAAGCTTTAGGAAAACATACCCCTCAGTAAATTGGGACCCCCCCCCCTTAGAAGGAAGTGTGGATTGCTGGGCGAGAAGAGCATTGTTACCCGACTGTGCTAGCTATGGGATGGCTAGGTCCCGTGCAGATTATCTCTATTTGTTGACTATAAGTGTAACAGTCCCTGGAAATTCTATATATGTTAATGTTGGTAATGACCTCTTTACTA